>NC_056732.1:1490407312-1490754812 GCF_019279795.1 Protopterus annectens
TGTGGTCTGCACTGTTGTGGCAGTACAGGAAGCTTACATCCTTCTGAGTTGGGAGTTGCTGATTGAAGGCTTAGTGTCTGTTCTAAAGTGTATTAGTTCTGGTTTAAGCACTTGGGCTTTGGGCCAGTTTTTTTTATATTAACGAGGTGTGGTCTGCACTCTTGTGAGAGGCTGGATTCTGCCCTTCTGAGCTGGGAATTTCTGGTCACAGGCTTATTGTGCCTGCTTATTTGAACTGTTTCTTTCTGAAAATGGTGCGCCTTGTTGCTGCAGCATAGACCAGATTCAGGCCTGCTGAATCTAGCTTTGTTTGTAAAACCTGAGCACTGATCCAGGCCATCTTTTTTTGGAGAAGGTTCCCCTGTATCCTAGCAACAGGAGTGTGCAGTTAGAACTTGTCTGTTTGAAGAATGCTGGAGCCAGGGCTCGGTTTTGAGCTTTTTTCTGGGGATAATTGGCTAGCTTAAAATGGCTTGCAAGGGCAGTTAACCTAGTACTAACCTATGAATATACTCATTCAGTGTTTCTCAGAGGTGACCTTTGCCTAACATACAAGGCCATGTCAAACCCAGATTTGATGAATATGCTTCACCTCAAAAAATCTAGATCCATCAGAGCCACAAGGGCGGGAGACTTAAACCTCGACACGGCTATTAATAGGACGTGCTGGAGGGATAGATTCATCACCCAAAGACTCCCTATGCTGTGGAACAAAATCCCGGTACATGTGAGGCAGAGCACCTCACTGGCCTTGTTCAAGAGAAATCTTGACCAATGGATGGGAGATCGCAGATATACCCCAGGGATTACCTCAGTGTCACTGCTCGACAGAGGCACAGCAAAATAATGGGTATAGTTCCCCATACTAAAGGGGTGGCGTAATATATATATATATATATATATATATATATATAAAATTGCATTCTATTCTTCTGCTTTTACTTTATTTGTGTTTCTTCCTACTTTATTACTAGTGGCATTGACTACAACTCTGATCTGAGATATATAACAGTAAGTATCCTTTTCTGTGCATTTAAAGAGTTTTTTTATTGTATCTGCTTTATTTTCTGAAAAAAATATATACTTGTTTCCCACCTTTCTATGTTAGTATAATCTCGTTTTCAGGTTAAGTGCTGAGTTCGGGGCTGTGTTACAAATTTCTGTGTTTGCCCATACCTTACCTGGATAGAAGGAAGTTTCTCTGTTCACCTGTGAGAGGGGAGCTTTGAGCAGCCTACCTGTTCCTGGAGGAGTAGTTTCAGCCCAGAAATTAGTAGTTTATTGTCCATTTTGGGCTAATTTCTATCTCTTTTATTTCCCTGCTATAAATACCGCATTTGCCCGGTTTTGCACACCAGGCAGCGCCGGTTAGCTAGGGTATAACTATTCCCAGCTCCACAAAGTCTCCTCTTCAATTTTTCCTTGGAACTAGATAAACTTTCAACTTAAGCACTCAAGCCATTCATTTCTCATCCCAGCACTTGCTCAAAACTCATAGCAAGCACTTATAAACCCTAGCACTAGACCCTCCTATACTGTACAGAAGGACAAGGCTCTCTATTCAACCTTACCATCCATTCAGTAAAACAGTTCACTGTACCTATCCAGGCATGTCCAAAGGGCAGTTTCAGGCGTACTCTCCAGTCCAACTGGTGAATCTGGGCATTTTGAGGCAATGTTACAACTGCCTCATGTACACAGACAACCCTCTCCTCCTACCACCAAACACTAATACATGTGAGAGATGCAATTATACAGTCAAACTGGAGGCTAAGCTCTCTCAACCCAAGGCTGGATCAGCTAGTCAAGAGGAGAAGGGAAATACTTGCATCACACCACCAGACTCACATAGACACATTAAACCAGCACCGGCAAAAAACACACATAAATACACGAAAACATACTCGGAGGCTCTAAATAAAAATCTGCAAAAGCAGCAGAGACCTCCAAAGCAGACATCCAAGCAACCTCCACCCCCCAACACAAATCATGAAACACATACTTCACAAAACCAGTGTGCCATGCAATCACAGCCTTTAAGGCAAAATAACATACCCAACATACTAGTAATAGGTGACTCTATAGTCAGGCACACTGACATCCCACTCACTAGGCTGAATAAGGAGAAGGTTACTGTTAGCTGCTTGTCGGGTGCCAGGATCCGCCGCATAACACAAGCATTCAGGTCACTCCAGAACAAGTACAAATATGACTCTGTCATTGTCCATGTTGGTGTGAATGACCTGAGCCATACCTCCCTGGACTACATGAAAAGAGACATGGAAGAGCTCTATGATCTTGTAGCCCAGGCCGGTATGACCCTGACCCTGAGTAGCATCCTGCCCTCACCAAGAATGATACCGCAGTATAAAGAAAAATGATCAATTTCAACAATTGGCTAAGTTTCTGGTGTCATTCAAAGGGGATCCAGTGTCTGTCCGCCTGGGATGACATGCTCGACAAGCCACGCTGCTTCGCTAGAGACGGCATTGCACCTGTCACCTTTAGGCTTTCGAATACTGGCCAAGGCTCTTGCCACCCCCATAGTGCCTTTTTTAGGCAAGGCTCAAAAGACAAACCCACCGCCATAAATAGCACAAGTAAGAAAAAACTGAGGGTGATGCTACTCAATACCGAAAGTCTAAACCTCGAAATGCACACACTCGAGGCACTCCTCAGTATGGAGAAAATCGATATATGTGCAGTAACAGAAACCCGGTTTAAGGCTCCAGAGAGCACCCCAGCACTAACAGGCTACAACTCATAGCATACATTTCGGCCACAGAACCCGGTCCGAAATACAAAAGGCGGGGGCGTATCCATATTCATCAATGATACCCACACCTCCAGGTTAGTGGCACAGCACGATGCTTCAGAGATCATCCACGTGCAACTAACAATGGGCAAAACTGCAATTCAAATTGTAGCTTGCTACAGATCATCCACTATGTCCCAGTATCCCCATTCCGCATTTCTGGAAACTGGGAAATATAAAGGTCCTACCAAACACACTAATATTGGGTGATTTCAATTACCCAAACATTAATTGGGAGAACTAGTCAAGTACTAAATCCCTTTCCCAACATTTCCTAGAATTTATAAACTCAAACATCTTGGATCAACTGGTCAACACTCCCACCACAGGTGACAACATATTAGACCTGGTCATCACCAACATGGGCGACCGGTGCTCCACACCGGAGGTCAAACCCTAACTGGTTAGATCTGACCATAAACAAATCACTTTGGATATCCACATTCCGCCCCCACCCCTGGACAAGGAAACCACCGTGAAAAACTTTTCAAAAGCAAACTTCACGTTACTTAAGACCGAGGTGGAAAGTTTCAAAGCCCCCATGCTAAAGGATAACATTGTCCAAGCTGCAAAATCCTTCACTAATGCATTCTACGGGCATCTACAAGAATGCATGGATCATGCTATCCCAAGGAAAACCAAGACTCACTCCTCCAAGAAAAGGAAACTAGTCTGGTGGACTCCTGCCATAAACAAGCTATATAATAGAAGGAGGAAACTAGTACAGAAAAGAGTAAAATCCCAAGAAGGGAAGACATCCCTGGTCAGTATCAGCAAGAACTATGATCCCTCATAAAATCATCCAAGGCGAGTTTCGAAAGAAAAATTGCCAAGAACTCCAAAGATAACTACAAGACATTCTTTAGCTATGTCAAGAATCTAAGTGGCAATGCTCAGATCTGCTCGGAGTTAGTGCAGAATGGTACAAAAGACACTGAACCGTCCGATATTGTCAACATCCTGGCAGACAGGTTCAGCGCAAACTTCACCCCCTCTCACCCCCAAAAGGGCCCATAACCATACCAGAAGAATGTAGAGCTCCTGAAATCACAGACACTCAGGTTAAAACAGCCCTCTCCAAAGCCAAAAACACAGCATCAATGGGACCAGACGAAGTCCCAGGCTGCGTCCTACCACGAGCTCAAAGACGAACTAACCCCTCACCTAAACACACTGTTCAAACTCAGCCTCTCCACAGGTTATGTACCCATAGAGTGGCGCACAGCAATGGTTACTCCGCTCCACAAAGGTGGAGCCATAACAGACCCAGTGAACTATTGCCCTATAAGCCTGACTAGCTTGGTCTGCAAGGCTATGGAGCACATCATCATGGAACTCATTAACAGAGACATTCGGAACCTCCAAACACTGGACCCTACCCAGTTCAGCTTTGTTAAGGGCAGATCATGCCTCCTAAACCTGGTGGACTTCTTTGAGACAGTTACCAAGGCTATAGACGAGGGAAAGGTGGTACACACAGCCTACCTAGACCTCGCAAAGGCCTCTGACACCATTCCCCATTCTGGTATTATAGACAAGCTCACCAGCCTGAACATAAACCCCTATGTCACAAGATGGGTTGCCAACTGGCTCACGGACAGAACCCACATGGTAAGAATTGCGGGAGCTAGGTCTGACTCTAAACCGGTTACAAGTGGCGTTCCCCAGGGCTCAGTCCTAGGACCCCTCCTGTTCGGCATATACTTCTCAGAGGTACAGGCAAGCACAGGAGGATTATGGCTGACCAAGTTCGCAGACGACTGCAAACTAGGCGCTATAATTGACTCTCCGGCTGACACAGACATCCTCCAAAAGGGTCTCTCTGAGACGGACACCTGGTGTCAAAATCATGGCCTCAAGCTAAATGCCAAAAAGTGCATAGTCATCCCCTTTGGAAAAAACAAAGTACCCACAAACTACCACATAGGTGGTAGTCCCCTAAATACGGAAGACGTAATAAGGGTTCTGGGGACCCAAGTAGATAGTAAACTCTCCTTTGATAAAAACATTGCCAAAGTGGTAAGAAAATCCTTCTACGTGGCACACCTTATGACAAAAGGGTTCGCATCCAGATCAAAAGAGGTCATTGTGCCCCTCTACTCATCGCTCATCGGACCCATCATAGAGTACAATGCCCCATTTGGATGTATCTTACAAGACACCTGCAACAGCTGGAAAGACCACAGAAGTACCTCACCAAGAGGATCACTGGCAGAAACAGATGCCCTATGCAGCTCCACTGAAGAAACTCCAGCTGTACTCGGTTGCATACAGCCTACTCAGAGGTGATCTCTGCCTGACATACACAGCCATGTCCATCCCAGAACTGATCGACATGCTCTACCTAAAGAAAAGCTTATCCCCTCAAGCCACACGCTCTAGGGATCTAAACCTCGCCACAACAATAAATAGGACGAGCTGGAGGGATAGATTCCTGTCACAGAGACTTCCCATGCTTTGGAACAAGATTCCAATCTACATTACGCAGAGCTCCTCGCTAACACTCTTCAAAAGAAACCTTGACGAGTGGATGGGAAACAGAAAGTTTACCCCGGGGATCACTTCAGTGGCTCTGCTAAACAGAGGCACAGGGAACTATCTAAGGGGGCGGTGAAAGCCAACACATTCTGGCTAGGCTTATAAATGCCTTTGGGCAGATAGCCTAGTACCTACCTATGAACCTATATATATATATATATATATATATATATATATATATATATATATATATATATATATATATAGTATCTCCGAGATCGCACAAACAGGAAAAGACAACAAACTCACACCCAGACATTCTACAGTCACTCACACATGCACACAAACACACATACAAACACACACACACACACACACACACACACACACACACACACACACACACACACACACACACACAAAAACACAAACACATGTATACAAACAGCAACACGTCCAACACTTATACACTCATACACTCACCTGCCTACCCTAACCCACACATACAACTTACAAACACACTCTCATACATTCAACCTTCCATCCAAAACCCTTACAAAACACTCACTTACCATAAATCGCACCCAAATCCACACATGACACCGTACTCAATCCACATAAAGCACCACACGTAAAGAAGAGTAAAGTCATAACTGCAAATTTGAGATATTCAAGTTCGCGATTATGCACTTTCGCTATTCTAAAAATTCCCCTTTTTGGTCTCAGGAAACTGAAATTTGAGATTTCATTATTTCGAGATTATAAAGGGGAACCATGGGAACTATATATAAATATATATATATATATATATATAAACTGTAGAACCAAAAGGCAAAAGCAAATCACAAAATGTGAAAAGTCTGGCAGATCAGGTTCCAAAAAGCACAAAATTCAAAGCACAATGATGTAAAACAAAGGTTTTTAATGTAGAAAAAATAAAAGATGTAAGCACTTTCACTTAAAACAGTGTAAACTTCTTCAGACCCCCATACCCCCCTACTTATATATACTAACTCCGAGATCGCACAAACAGAAAAAGACAGTAAACTCACACAGACATTCTACAGTCCCTCGCACACCCACACACAAACACCCCCCCCCACACACACACACATATCACACATCACACATATACAAACACCACCACATCCAACACTTAAACACTCATACTTTTACCTGCCTATCCTAACCCACACATAGAACTTACATACACACTCACATACACTCAAACACTTACCCAAAACCCTTACAAAACACTCACTTACCTCAAATTCCACCTAAATCCACGCACAACCCTGGACGCCATCCACACAACTACATGTCACGTAACATAAAGCCACAACCTCAAATTCGACTTGGTTGGATTTGTGATTATGCACTTTCGCTATTTTGAAAATTCGACTTTATAGTCTCGGGATACTGAAATCCGAGATTTCTGTATTTCGAGATTATAAAGATTATAAAGTGGAACTATATATACATATATATAAACATATATATACATACACACACATACACACACAAACACACATATATACATATGCATAAACATATGTATCAATGCCATTTTGCACAGGAACATCACAGTTAGTAGGATTATACCCACACACTAACTCATGTACCACCGGGAAGGGCCATGGCTTCATCAACATAAGAAGGGTGCAAAATAGAAAGTTTTGGTTTTAAACGACTGAGCTGTAACTTCAAAGTACAGTCAAGCCAGCAAATGTACAAATTGCCCTTGGCAACAACACTGCATAAAGACAGAACGCCATAAGAGATTCTCTAATGTTAAAGAGGGATCAGTTATGCAGATAACACACCTTTCACGTGTCTTAGCATCTACAAGACATTGGTAATCTCCAAACTCTGGACCCTACACAGTTTGGGTTTGTAAAAGGCAGATCATATCTCCTAAATCTGATAGACTTCTTTGAAGCAGTCACCAAAGACATAGATGAGGGTAAGGTGGTTCACACAGCCTATCTAGATCTCGCCAAGGCTTTCGACACCATCCCCCACTCTAGAATTATAGATAAACTCACTAAACTAGGTATAAATCCCTATGTCACAAGATGGGTTGCCAACTGGCTTACTGACAGAACCCACACTGTGAAAGTAGCAGACTCCAAATCCGACTTCAGACCAGTGACAAGTGGAGTACCACAGGGGTCAGCCCTGGGTCCTCTCCTGTTTGGTATCTACTTCTCTGAAGTACAGGCTAACACAGAAGGTCTTTGACTAAGTTTGCAGATGACTGCAAACTAGGAGCCATAATCGAAACTCCTAACAATGTGGACATCCTACAAAAGGGCCTCACTGAGACAGATGCCTGGTGTTAAAGCCATGGCCTCAAGCACAATGCCAAAAAGTGCATTGTCATCCCCTTTGGTTAAAAACTCTGTATCCATGAATTACCATATAGGAGGTAGTCTACTTACCACTGAAAGTGTGATAAGAGACCTTGGGACACAGGTGCACAGCAGTCTCTCCTTTGATAATCACATCACCACAGTGGTCAGGAAATCCTACTACGTGGCACACCTCAGCACAAAAGGTTTCTCATCCAGAAAAAAAGAGGTCATTGTTCCCCTCTACTCATCACTCATTAGACCCATTATAGAGTACAATGCCCCTTTTGTTATGTACCTCACTAGACATCTATAACAACTGAAAAGGCCGCAGAAATACCTTACAAAGAGGATTACTGGCCTCAAACAGATGCCCTATGCAGACCATCTCAAAAAACTCCAGCTTTGCTCTGTCGCATTATCGCCTGCTCAGAGGCAATCTCTGCCTAACATACAAAGCTATGTCAAACCCAGAGCTGTTGGACATGCTCCACTTAAAGAAATCCCAATCCCTCCGAGCTACAAGCTCTAGGGACTTAAACCTTGTCACCACAATAAACAGAACATGCTGGAGGG
Organism: Protopterus annectens; assembly: GCF_019279795.1. Classification (NCBI taxonomy): domain Eukaryota; kingdom Metazoa; phylum Chordata; order Ceratodontiformes; family Protopteridae; genus Protopterus; species Protopterus annectens. The sequence goes on from NC_056732.1 coordinate 1,490,415,533, forward strand.
ATAGATTCCTGTCCAGAGACTTCCAATACTCTGGAACAGGCAACCTATCTATGTCAAACAGAGCTCCTCATTAGCACTCTTCAAGAAGAATCTTGATGATTGGATAGGAAATAGGAAATTCACCCCGGGGATCACTTCTGTGGCTCTGCTTGACAGGGACACAGAAGAATAATTTTCTTGGGTGGCGAAAGCCAGGGTACCATTTTGCCTAGGCTTATATTGGCCCTAGGAACAATAGCCTAGTACCTACCTATGAACTTATAACTGGCTAACTTGTGAAGGCAGATGAATAACAAAATACTTTGATTCTCAGAAGGGGAAAGGGCAAACTTAGCTAACAGGTATGCTGAGAAGATTAATTCACTATGCAGACATCACGACTCCTCAGTCTAATTTCAATTGACTGTTCACCCACAAAAGATGAAGGAGGTGTTATGCATATTTATGGGAACTGTAAGTCAGACAACAACTTAGCATATTCACAGGAATCCAAACAATAGTATCAGAAGTGGCATGAGTAGTATCACCGAGGAAATTAGTGTAAAAATACACACTGATATTCTAATCATGCTTGATTCACAATACAGTTATGTCTGAGCATGGACAGGACTCCAGAAAGTAGCTCCAAGCAAATGTACATCCCTATATGTGCAGTCTTCCTTCCACTGGCCTAGGACACAGCCATGTTTTCCACATGGACATGTGAGTCCATATCAGCATCTTGTTAGATGAGGACATTTTGCACGTTAACATAATGGAATTAATAGACATCACAGTTGAGATCACTACCATCTTGTACCATCACGCTATCAGTTGCAGTTTTCTTAAAATGTGAACCATACCAACAAACTCAAATGTGGAAGAAGGGGTAAGAGATTGTGTTATAAGAGGCTCTTAAACTGTGTCAAGTGGTTTAAAACAAAAGGTCCAAAACTGATCTGCAGGCAGTTAGTCTTTTTTTGCTTCAGAAACATTCAGGAGTTAAAACCTCTTCCCCACTGTGCGAAAGGAACTATTCATATAATCCCCTCCCAATGAAGCATGTGTTGCAGGACAGGAGGGAAGACAGGGGTTAGGTCTCTGCATAACTCTCAATCATCCCGAATTAACCGGGTGCACCCCTTTTTAAGCTTAAATAAGCTTACTTTCCTGAGTGCCCGGTTTGAGTGCAAAAACACCCGAGATCTACAGTAAAGCACGCTCTGTTCTGGCTGTACACATCTCAGCCAATAAGAGCGTTGCTTTACTGCACCTGTTTTGCATGCAGCCAGCAGCCAGCATGCTTCACTTTAATTCCTGCATGCAGAGAGGAAGCGGAAGACAACTTAAGCAGTTGCAGCCGACCTGGTATGGATGGAGGGCTCAATTAATAGATCAGCTCAGTCTGCATATCAACTCCATCAGGATGGTGTGGAAGGCTACCAATCTCTGGGGACTGTCTGAGGCTGAGCTACTACTTGGAGTTGGAGCGGAGAGAGGTGAACTGGAAGCATTGTTGTTCGTTTGTGCCATGGTCATGGTGGATGGATTTACTTGAGAACTGAGGAGAAGAAATCATTCGCATTCATCTGTGATCAAGGCCAGGGATAAGGAAGAATTTTATAGCTCCAGGCTGCCGTGGTGGACTTAGTCATCATTTGTGTTCGTGCCCGTGGGTGTGTGGAATAATTGTTCCTGGGAGGTCTGTGGTTGTGAGGATTTTATTTAATTTTCAGTTCAACAATAACAGGTAAGTAAGCTGCTCTAAAAAAAAAAACAATTATGCTGGAATAGAAACGCAGGTTTATGTGTGGGGTAAGGGGTTCAGTTTAGGGGCTAAAGAACTTGGAAATAAAATTTCTGTTATGCAAGTCTTTCTGCTGCTGTTTCAAGCTTAACTGTTTGTTAAGGTTATGACATTTCTTGAATTTGCTAACTATAGACAGTCAAAAATGGCGTGAAGTGGTAGGAAACACAGTATAGCAGAATTTGTTGATTTTTGCATTTTTTTTACTTTTTGGTTTTGTGACTTCATGACATATTTATTTGCTAAAGGAACCATACAAGTAAGTCTGAAGTTGTATCTGTATAGCAAGTGTGAAAGTATAGATATGAAGTCTATAGTGGATGTAAGGAGTTTTTGCTGCATAAAGTATCTATGTAAGAAAGTTGATTTTTCAGTGTTCATGCTACTCCTGCTAATTAATTTACTTTGTGTTAAATGGTATATTTGGTTGAATTTTTCTTTGTGTAACTGAATGAATGGGTGGGAGTGTCCACTAATGCACTCATTTAAATATGCATATTATGTAAATTAGGTGTCCCTGACTTTAAGGTCCTTTGTCCCAGATTCTCTGATCTGGAGGTTGAGAGGTATGGGTCTCTGGATATGGAATAATGTCCTGTGCAAGACTAATCTCTTCCCACTGAGTCAGTCTCAGAACCAGTTTGTGAGAAACAACCTGTTGCCAAAGAAACAGAAATGGAGAATCTGACTTCAAGGAAGTGCAAGAGAATGCCAGGGAGGGAAGTGGCAGAATGCCCTTTACATACTCATTCTGATGTCATTGACGCCATCCCGTATAGCCCATGTATAGCCCAATGTCAAAACTTGGGACACCACGTCATGATTTAGGAAAAAAAAGACATTTTACTTAGAAAAGACATTTGAAAGTGAATTGATATTTCTTGTTCCAGGTTTTGGTATATTCTGGATTCCCCAAAAATGTATAGTACTTCTAAAGGCTTGGTACTTAGATGAAAAAGGCAGAATTCAGATTGGTGCTGGTGATTAAAGTTCTGAGCTGTTAATGAGCTGCTTCCTGTAATCAAGGGTAGAGGGTTTGATTCATTCTACCTGCATTTGCCTACTGTGTGACTGATCAAATCACGTGACCAGGAAACACTTCCAGACAGTTCTTGAAAATGGGCACTTGTGTGCACTGGGCTTACCTGGTTAGTAAGTGTATATAAAAAAAAAAAAAGGTGTTAAACAATTTATTTTATCCAGGGTATGTATCGGTGCTATTCAGTATTGCCTCTGTAGACTGCTGTGTATTTACAGCATCTAGCCCAGCTTCTTAGAGACTCAGGATTACATGGGTATTAGATTTTTGGGCTTAATAGAAACAGGTGCTTGGGACTGAAATTTTCCTTAAATAACTACTCCTGGAATCACCGCAGTATTTATCTGCACAAAGAGCAACTAATTTATGTGTTAAGGAGCACTGCCTCATGATTTTAGTCGTAGAAAGACACTGTAGTCTAGACTCTCACATTACCCATGCCAGTATGCTATAAACCCCTCTTGTACCATCCCCTTGTAGAAGATGTAACAAGGACCTGTAAGCATGGATATATACTTTCTTATTATCTTTGTAGCCAGTTTGGTGGATATGGGCATCCTAAGGCAACGTAGCAGCTGTCTCATGATTACTGACTACCAACTAATTCTTAAACAAACTTGATATATTATGTGAGATACATTAATACAATGTTAGTGGAGACAAGGCTGTCACATCTAAGCACTTTTACTACTAATCAGGTTGTCAGTAATACACACAGTACACCCGCCACACACTGTATAGACCAGACACTTAAACCCACATATGCTGTGGCTCTTAAATACAACCTTCCTAAACCCCAAAGGCTTCCCAGACATTTCACTTACAATAAATATCCTCAGGAACCCCAAAATCACTCTCCCAAACCAACACTCACCACAATACATGTATCCACATTTCACAGTGTCTCAACTTCTAATCTCATAAGGCAATAAACCACACAACCCGATATTTTGGTCACGGGAAACTCCATTGTGAGACACACAGATGTGTCACTCACCAGGCTGAGAAAGGATAGAGTCACATCACATGTCTATCTGGGGCCAGGATCCACCAGGTCAGCCAGGCACTCAGGTTGTTGAACCATAGGCACCTTTATGATTCAGTCATAGTCCATGTGTGTGTAAACAACCACAGATGTGCCTTCCTGGACTATATGAAGAGACATGATGGAGCTCTCAGACTATACCTTCACCAAGGATGATTGCCACAATACAAACAAAAGATGACCGACTTCAATAATTTACTTAGGTTTTGGTGTCACTCATAGAGGGTACAGTATTTGTCAGCATGGAAGGATATGGTGAACAGACCACAGTGCTTTGCTAGGAATGGTCTGGACCTGTCCTCTCTAGGTTTTTGAATATTAGATAAAACACCATTATCCCCAATAGTACTTTTTTTTAAGCAATGCCAGCCTAACAAACCTTCTGACATAGCCAAACAAACCCAACAAAAAAAAGTGTTACTGCTCAATGCCAGGAGTCCAAACAAGAAACTACTCCCTGCAAGCTCTCCTCAGCCTGGAAAATGTAGACATTTTTGCAGTTACTGAGACATGGTTTAAAGCTGCAGCAGTACCCTGGCAGTGCAGAGCTATAACACCTTCCACACATTTAGACCAGCTACCTCACCGGAAGGGACAAAAGACGGATGTGTCTCAGTTTACATAAAAACACCTCAAGGATAGGCATGAGTATGACATACTTGAGCTTCTCCGTGTCCAAATTACCATAGGCAGAAGCAGGAGAAGGGTTTTGTGTGGACCCAGGTGTAAGGAGTGATGAGATTGTTTTCCAGAATTTTTTTTGATTATTGGATTGGTCCCCTCACAGTAAGACACTGCCTGGTTCGATTCTCAGCTACAGCGTCCTCTGTGTGGAGACATGCGTGAATTGGCGTACCTTCGTTGAAGGTTGTGCGTCAGGCCTGGCAAGCCGGTACGTAAAAATCAACTGCCAATCATTAGCGGACCGGAGTTCTGCTGTGGTGACCCCTAACCGGGAAAAGCCGAAAGACACAAACATTGGATTGGTTTGTTAATTGCTGGGTGAAATAGTTTTTCTTGTCTGCGGTAATTAGCCTTTTTGCTTTATTACGCAATTGCTTATAAATTAGAAGATTAGTGTCCGTTGTATTCTTATGCCAGTTTTTCCAGGCTCTCTCTATTTTGTAGTACTTGTTTTGTTGCTTTACTTAGCCATGGTGCATGATTAGTTTTAGTTCCCTGAGTTCTAAGGGAAGCTAAGCTACTGAGGGTTTTCAAAAAGAGTTTATTGAAGTGGCTGATGGCTTCATCTAAAGGTAAGGTTTTTAGTGGGGACCAGTTTATTGCCTTTAAGATGTTAAATAAATCTGGATTGAATTTGGATAAATTTCTGGTTGCTTTATAGGTATGTGGTTTAGGCTCTTGATGAGAAGTGTATAAGTGTAGGCAGGTAGGTGGTCACTAAAGGAATTAAGGAGTGTACTGGAATGAGCGTATTTATGGGGATCAGATACCAGGATCCAGTCTAATGTTGCATCTAGCTGAATGTTATACTGCATCCTGGTAGTAGTGATAAGTTCTGAGTAGCCATATAGGTTTATGCTATTTTTTGGTGAGCCAGTGATCAGGTTATGCCAATTAATATTCATATCACCCATAATAATAGTCTCATAGACATACAAATGTTGTTGATTAACACCAAGATAAACTATATTCCTAAGTGGAACAAATACTGGTTCTTACCTTACATTTTCTTACTCTGCCATCTTCATTTACTTCTACAAATCCCCCCCCCCCCCGCTTTCTCCCTAAATATACCATAAGCCTGCATTTCTGTCGCTTCATATTGCTATTCCTGTCTGTGTTACACTAATTTACCTTTAATTTTTCTATAAACTAATTAAAACTTCTCTAACTATTAAATCATTGTCATATAGCTTGTATCTAATCTTAACCAGCATTTTCATATTCTGTCCAATTTGGTATATTTAAACTGTATTCGGTTTTGTATTATTTTTAAACTAATGTAAAAAAAGAAGTTATGTACTCACCATAACGTTCCATGTTGGTAGTCCATCTCACCCTTCATTTTTACATATGGGTTTGGCCGATTTTCAAGCTCGAAGACTTCTGGTTGGCTCATGGCTAAGCAGGTATCCCAGGGAGAACTAGTGCAATCCCCAGATCTTGTTTGCTGCTTGCTAGAAACAGAAAAAGAAAAACCCTAACCAAAAAACCAATACTAAAGGGTCGCCAACCAAGAAATGCCTCCAGATCTTCCAGGATGGGGGCAGGAGAGCGGGTTGGTAAAAATGAAGGGTGAGATGGACTACCAACATGGAACGTTATGGTGAGTACATAACTTCTTTATGTTAGGTAGTCCAATCTCACCTTCATTTTACATATAGGACAGCGTCCCTAGCACCTTATTCTTGGGTGGCTCATTGGAAAATACTCCTGAGCACCGTGGAGCCAAAGGATGCTCTACCCCTAGAAGCCAAATCCAAATTATAATGAGCAATGAAGGTGTGAGGGGTAGCCCACGTAGCTGCTGCACAGATATGATCAATTGGTACCCTGGCTTGAAAGGCTGCACAGGTAGACAGAGACCTGGTAGAGTGAGCCTTGATCCTGTGGGGTAAAGGTCTGCCCTCTGTAGATGAAAGCTATGCAACTAGAAATCCAGTTAGACAATGTCACCTTAGAAACTGGTAAGCCGAATCTGGTGTCGGAAAAAGAAATAAACAACTGGTCTAACTTCCGAAATTCTTTAGTCCGTTGCAAATAAAAACGTAGCTGTCTGTGAACATCCAGCTGGTGGAAATGATATTTAGCTGCATTGCAATGATTGGGAAAGAAAACTGGAAGCTCAATGGACTGATTCAATGTGGCACAAGAACAAACATTGGGAACAAACAAAGGACTGGTATGTAAAGAAACCCTGTCTTTATGAAAGACTAAATAAGGTGGCTTAATAGACAGGGCTTGTAGCTCAGATACACGTCTGGCTGATGTAATAGCTACTACAAACATAGTCTTCCAAGACAAATATTTTAAGGAAGATGAATGAGATGGTTCAAAGGGAGGAAATGTTAGTTTGGACAACACAAAATTTAAGTCCCAAGAAGCCACAGGTTCTTGTAATGGTGGTCTCAGTAAAGTGGCTCCTCTCAAGAAAGTCTTGCATAGCTTATGAGACATAAGATTGACATTTGGAGACCCTAAATAAAAATGAGAGATTGCCGCCAATTGTACTTTGATGGTGGCTGCGGCAGATCCCTGCTGAAAAAGCTCTGAAAGGAATTCCAAAATCACAGGAATGAGAGCGGTGTAAGGATCCACTTTCATTTTCTGTGCCCAAACAGAAAACCTTTTCTATTTTCTGTCATACAACCTTCTGGTTGAGGGTTTATGCGAGGATAAAAGAATATGGGACACTGATGATGAAACATCATGAAGCCTGACTAGAGATGGAACTGGAGCAGCCAAGCTGTCAATTTGAGGGTGTGGAGAGAGGGGTGTAGCGAACCCGACATGTGGGTCAATAGATCTGGAACTGGGTCCAGAATCCAAGGATCGTCCAGGAGAAGAGGCTCGAGGAAGGGGAACCAGACCTGACGAGGCCAGTAAGGAGCAATGAGGATCAACTTGCTTCCCAGTCGATTGGCTTTCTGTATCACTTTGGGGATAAGAGGGAATGGAGGAAAGGCATATAGAAGTCCCGTGGGCCAATCGTGGACCAGAGCGTCTCTGGGTGTTTCCCGGAGGGGGAATTAGGGAAAAATAACTGCTGCACTTGGCATTGACTGGACTGGCAAAAAGGTCGCAGCAAGGTTGTCCCCATTTTTGGAAAATCTGTTTCACTATTTCCAGTTTCAGAGACCACTCGTGAGGCAGTAAGATTGCCCGGCTTAGCTTGTCGGCTATCACGTTGGTGGTCCCCAGAATGTGCATTGCCACCAGAAAGCGCTGGGAAGAAATCGTCCATTCCCAAACTTGCATGGCCTCTCGACAGAGTGGGTAAAATCTGGTACCGCCCTGTTTGTTGATATACCACACAACCGACATGTTGTCCGATTGTATCGCAATCGTCCCTGGAGGAAGAAGGTCCTGAAGTGCTTGCATCTCCAGAAGCACCTCTCTCATCTCCAGAACGTTGATATGCAGATGAGCCTCGTGTTCTTGCCATGTGCCATGAACAGTCCTGCCAAGATAATGCCCCCGCACCCAAACTGGGAGGCATCCATGGTCACAGTCGCAACGGGTTGGGCAGGCACAAAGGGAGCTCCCGTGAACAAGTTGTTGGGGGCTATCCACCAACGAAGGTCCTTTTTGCATGATTCCATCAGCAGGATAGGGTGACTCAGTGGTAGATATTGGAATGACCACTGGGAGAACAGGAGCCACTGAAGGATTCTCATGTGCAACCTGGCTAAAGGTATTAACAGAATGGTTGAGGTCATCATTCCAAGAAGGTGAAGAATCCATTTTGCTTTTTTCTTTCCGAAGCGGAAGAAGACGCTGAACTTTTGAGATGAGGTTTTGTGCTCTTTTGGCAGGAAGACGAACTGTCATATCCACTGTGTCTACCTCTGCGCCTATAAAAATTACAGACTGGGAGGGCAGTAATGCAGATTTTTCCCAGTTTATGGAGATCCCTAGTTGAGCACAAAGCTGAATGGTGGCGTCCCTGTTTTGGAGGAGTAGATGCCTGGTGGGGGTGGTCAGGAGCCAGTCATCCAAATACTGAAACACCTGGAATCCCTGACGTCTCAGGTGAGCTGTCACTACTGCCATGCATTTGGTGAACACCCTGGGGGATGTGGGTGAGACCAAAGGGCAGAGCATGAAACTGATAATGGCTGGCTCCCAGCCGGAAGCGCAGATATCTCCTTGACACCTTGTCCATTTTTATATGGTAGTAGCCATCTTAGAGATCCAGAGAGCACATCCAATAGTCTTTCCCTAACAACGGGAGTATCGACTGCAGTGTGACCATCCGAAACTTGTCCTTTTTCACGGATTCGTTTAATCTGCTGAGGTCCAAAATTGGCTTCCAGTCTCCGGTTCGTTTTGGGACTAAAAAGAACCTGGAGTAAGTTCCGGATCCTGTCTGGTCCACTGGAACGGGCTCGATGACTCTTTTTGAGAGCAACTTGTTGATCTCCACAGTTGCCTGATCCCTATGATTGGGTGGAACATCTGAGATCTTTTTGGGAACAAACGGTGGAAGGGAAAAGGGTATGATATAGCCTCTGGTAACAACTCTTTGTACCCACTTGTCTTGGGTTATATTTAGCCAGGCTTCTGAATACAAAGAGATGCAACCCCTGACTGGCCCCAGAGAAACACAGTCAGGCCCCACATCAGGAGCACTGATAAGACCACCCTCGAAAGGAATCACGGCCTTGCTGGTACTGCGGACCGCCCCTGCCTCTAGGGCGACGTCTACCATTTTTCTCCCTCTGCCTCTGAAGGAGGAGTCACTCTGTGTGTCCGGAAAGGCCCTCTGGGACTTTTTAAACCACATATTACCTCCCCTTTGACCTTTGGTGTTTGGTCGAGAGGGGACGGTAAAATGGACTCCCACAGCAGAGAGAGTCTTTTCCTTCCTGCTCACACCGAGTGAGTGTTTCTTTCTCCTTCGGACCAAACAAGGAGGAACCATCAAATGGGGCGTTGGTGAAGATGGACTTAAAAGGCTCCACAAAATTACAGAAGCGCATCCAGGAGTGGCGCCTAAGGGCAACTCCTGAACCCGCTGCTCTGCTCGCTCCATCAGCCGCATGGGAGATAAGCCGCATGGAGGAGTTAACTACCGAATTTAGGGTGGACAACTGAGCAGAGATCCTATCAGGGACTCCCTCAGGACAAGCACCCAGTATGAAATCTCCTAACTCCTTGAGAAGATCCCTCTGCAACCTTGTGAAATGGGTAAGATAGTTCAGAGACCGAAGTGTGAAAGACGCTGAATTAAATACACGCTTCCCAACTCTGTCCATCTGTCGAGACTCTTTGTTTGGCGGATGAACAGAGGAAGAAGTCTCTGCCGACTCCTTCTTCATGGCCGCTACCACCACCATGGCATCTACAGGAATGCCCTTAGACAAGAATTCTTTTCCAGGAGGGGCCAACGGGAACTTATCTGATCTTCTAGGAACTGGCTCCACGGCATCGGGAGTATCCCACACTTTCCGCCTAACCAGATCCATTAGCTCATCGAAAGGTGGAGACACCCAAGAGGCAGAGGGCTGAGACCCGTAAGCCTTCAGTTACACCGACTCCACATCAGAAGGGTTGACAGTGGGCCAGTCGCACCTCTATTTAAGGATCTCCAGGATGTCCACAAAGGACACATCATCAGAGGACGACTTGGGGGAACCCTCCGACTCCTCAAGGTCAGTGTCCGCTGTCAGAGACTCATCCCGGGAGTCAATATGCTTCCTCTTGCATACCCTCTTCCGAGGAGGCTCCTCGAAAGGACCTTCTGGGGAGGCCCCGGAAGAGTGGGGGCTACCAGTCGGTGGCTACTAAGGCTGCGGGTCTCTGCTGTCTCCGGAGAGAGTAGGTACTGAGACCGAAGTGGGAGCCCTGGGGGGAAGAGTGCTTGTACTACTGGCAGGGGGGCTGTAGATTGTGACAGCATAATCCTCATCACCTCAAAAGCCGACCTCTCCGGCTCCAAAGACCCTCCCTGCTCCGAAGAGACAAAGGATGGTGCCGGAGCCCGAGCCATCGGCTCCGAGATAAATGCAGGGTCCGAGCTCATCCTGGCAGAAGCACCGAGAGGAAGGCTCAGAACTGACGAAGATCGATTCAAACCCTCCCCATCGGCGCTGACAGAAGAGCTTCGGTCCCTGGACACAATGGACGGAGCTGAGCGTGTCAGAGCTGAACTCGGCTCCAATGCAACAGCAAGGGGAGCCGGAACCAAGGGTTCCTCCGTTGGTAACACGCACTCTGGCTCCGAAAAGCCAACATGGCTCAGAGGAGGAATCACAGATGAGGGCAAAACTGGTTTGAGTGGCTCCAGAGCCGAATGGGTCGGAGCCAACAAAAATGTAGGCAGAGCAGACGACTTCAGGAGTCTCAGTACTACCCTCTCCACATCTTCTTCCGAAAGACTCCTGGAAGATCTGGAAGATAAAGTTGGGGATCTCGACCTAGCAGGCACTGGAGATCTGATCAGCAAGAGACCGGTAGGGATTCTACAGACCGGCTCCGAGCAGAAGAGTCAACTATTTCCAAAGGTTCAGCAGTCGACATCGAAGCACCTGTGACCGACTCTGAAACCATGGTGCTCTCCTTCAGCTCCGAAGACTGAGGAGTCGAGGAGACAGATCCTGTTAATTTGGAAGGTGGCTACGAAACACCAGCCGGTGCCGGAGAAGGCCTTTTTGAACCTTTTGATTTGGAGTCAGATCTTGACTTTGAAGACTTAGACGAAGAAGCCAACGAACCAGATAAGGCTTCCTCGAAGGTTGGCTTCAGAACATCCCTGAGTATCAGCTTGTTCTTTCTCTCCTGCAACACTTTAGGAGAGAAAGCATGACAGAACAAGCATGATTCCTGCAAATGGATGGCTCCCAAGCAGTAGACACAGGTACTGTGGCCATCCGTTAATGACATTTTCTGGGAGCATTTCATGCATTTTTTGAACCCAGAGGGTTTATGCTCCATGCTATCCTTAGACACTGCAGACACACAAGCAAAACCAGAGGAGAAAAGAGAAAGTGAATAACTGAGGACTAGGTCCTCTAACTAAAATGGGCCTAGACCTACAGAAGAATTCCAAGAGGACTAGGTCCGCTACGTTAAACAAGCCTAGCCTGGTGTAAAAGAAACTAGGTCTTTCAACTAAAAAACAGACCAACAGACAGAGATTCGGTCACACAGGAAAATTTCCAAATAACATTACAATGAAGGAGTAACACGAGGACTGATCCTCTAAGTTAAATGGGCCTAGCCCTGTGAAAGAACTGGGTCTTCTAAGTCAAACAGACCAAGTATACAACACCACACACACACACACACACACACACACACACACACACACACACACACACACACACACACATTCAATAAAGCAGGAAAAAAGTTTGCAACTTCAATCGTAAATAAGACTTTAGCGGATCCCCGCCAAAGACCCCCAGTTAACAATCAACCGATTAACAGTAAATTAATCAATAGGAGCCCCTGTTGATTAAGAACGGTGAAACTGCCAAAACTAATGATCTAGGCAAAAAAGCACAACTGCGCCTAACTACTGGTACACAGGGTACTACTACTAAGGTCAAACAAGACCACAGGACAATTAAGGTAAAGCTCAATATATATACTTTCCAGTAAATAACAGTAAATATGTAAAAACCACTTATTAATGAAAAAATTGCAAAAGACTTAGCCAGAGCCAAGAGAAGCACATCCGAACTCGTCGATGTGGCATACGAGATCTGGGGATTGCACTGGTGCACCATGGGATACCTGTTCAGCCACGAGCCAACCAGAAGTCTTCGAGCTTGAAAATCGGCCGAGTCGGAGCCAAGCCAACCCATATGTAAAAATGAAGGTGAGATTGGACTACCTGACATTTATTGTTCTGAAAATGTTTGTAATACTTTAGAGCTTTTCTTCCTGGGCCTCCACAGAAAATAGGCTCCTATGCAATCACACTTTTCTAGTAATCAAATGTCAATAAATAAAAAGGAAATTATGCAATCCATTCACCCAGTTTCTATACATAAGTGAGGAACTGAAATGAATATGGAATTGTCATCTGAAGAAAACAGCGAAAAGTCCTAGTCTTTACTAAGAACACATCTATGAAAAAGTTTGCTACTGAATTCTGCTTTTATCAGTTTCTTTGCTTTAGAATAGGTAGGGGCCAGTATTTCTTCACTAAGAAACAGCAAGGATATTTATTTAGCTGCATATATTTTTTTGTATATATTTTATCTATTGCAGCTGAGTGTTACCTTTCTATTGGGAAATTTGATATTGCTTTTATCGCATGGATAATGCCTGCCATTATCACCTATGTTCAAAAATGTTGATATTGCATTGTACTCTGTACTAGGAAACTGCACAAAATTTCTGTTTAATTCCAATTGTATAGATTAATTGGTTCTATTCCACCACTGATTTAGATGTTATCGGGTTTTTGAGTTATGTACATGAATTTTAATGGCTCATTTAAACCAGTGTAAAATGTTCTTTACTGCTCTTGATCCCATGTCGTGGCTGAAAATATTCACGAGACCTACTTACCTGTACACAAGCAGCAATAACATAGAATCAGTTATGTGAGGGTGTGAAAACTCTTTCAAGCAATTGGGATGGGGTGCTGGTTAAAGCAGAACTTTATGGAGATTACATCACTACAGTATGGACGCATGTGGAACATAATTGGAAGTCAGCATGGAGTTAACCTGATGTGGTTCCGACATCTGAGAAAACAGATGAAGGACACGCCCCCTTGTGAAATGCAGTAAATGGAGTACTAAATAAAGTCCGTTGGTTGCATACGGTACACAAGTGTCATGGGAAATATGGCTAGTAAGAGTATACAGCCGAATTACTGTTAAAATGGCTAAACTAACTAAAACAGAGATGTGTGGTATTAATTTGCTTTATTATAGTTAAATTATTTGCTAGTAACAAATACAGTAGTCAGCAACCCCCCCACACACACACGACCTTCACGAATACAAATACAAACAACAAACTGATGTAATTCAGGAATAACCAGATGTTACATAATCGCGTTGAGAAGCATGTAGTTTTATTAAACTCCAGTAAACAAAACATCAGTAGGAAAATATTAGCCCTTGACAAACTTGAAGCTGATGTAGAAATTCTGCATATGTGCAAACTTTGTATTACTTTTCCCTAAAAAGCTGTAATGCATTGGAGATACGAGCGCTTTATTTAGCCTTTATATTTTATGTACTAGCACCCGTTCTAGGTTAACAGTGACAATACCACTATTTATAACAACCACAAGTAGAATGGACAGTTGACCATGAGAAGCAAAAAAAAAATAAAAATCTTGCCACCGGGCCTTCTCACTTTTTACCTTGGCGTTAGAAGACTCCAAACCTCCTCTTTGCTTTCTCGCTGTTCAGATTTTACTCAATCACAAACATGAAGACATCTCCTAACCTTTTTTCTCCATTTTTTTTTTTTTTTTACTTTTACACTCCCTAAACAGCAAAACCACTGTTTAAGGAATGTAAAATAACTGCTTGATAGATCTTACTGGTACTCACTGGCAGGCATACAGTCACACACTCAGATACACACGCTTCTATTTTTTTAATCTTAAATATTTTCTTTTATTACTGTACACCCGCTAAACAAAAGTGTACCTTAGAAAGAGGAAAATAATAACTACTAGGTTTCTTTGAGTGTGAGATCTACATATAAGAAAAAAAAAACACTGGCATAGCACTCCACAGATTTCCCCACGATGCCCAGATTTCTACTTTATAACTTCATTCTGTCCTCATAAACGGTACGGTTTACTCCAAAAAAAAAAAAAAAAAAAAAAAGACTACGGACTTGAGGCATAACATTTGTTGTTTGTGGGTTCCTATTCACTGAGAAGGGCATGTCAGGCATGGGAAAGGGTAAAGTTTTGAATAAGTAAGGTGGCTGTAAAGAAACACAAGCACGTTATTATGCGATGGTTGCTGAAATAGCTAACTGCAACCAATCGCATTATAGATTTCTTAAACTACAATTTCAAAACATTATTATCAGGAAAATGAGCTGACCCAAAATAAATGGTGATACACGTACCTGTAGCAAAAGAAAAAAAGCTTCACTCCAGAAAAAAAATACAGGTATGTTTAAAATCCCTCAACAAAACAGATTCGTACAGCAACTACACTGAATACAGTAGTTCTTAAAGTCAGTCAGCACTGCATTTTTAATGGCCAAAAAATAAGGAAATGAAAATATCTCATGCATAGGTAATGATTGGCGGCGTTGCTTGGCCGAAAGGACTGGGGAAGGCGGTTTATGGGCTGTCCTTGGGCAGCAGCTGAGGAAAAGGTGAAAAATAACACTGGGCATTACTATCAAATGGTTCAAGTGCCCATCTACTCTCTACAGAGCTGTGAAACTTTTTTCTGCTTAAAGATGACTCACAGTACCGGAGCTGCAAGAACGGGTAATGAAAAATACAATCAAAATCACTATTTACCATAGCACAAGGGATATTCTACAATGCTAGATTTAAAAGATGGGGGGGGGAACACTTCAGAAATGAGATAACAATTGTAGTAGTACATAGTTGTCCTTTAATAAGGCTATTTGTTTGGTGGTATTTTCTTTTATATTGTCTACTTTTATGTTCAATTTGTCTATTTTACCCACCAAGTCTTTAACTGCAGTAAGTAAGGATTGCCTGTACTTCTTTCTTCATTGGATTTTCTTGCTGCGAGAACTTGGAGCTGCTCATCTTGCTTTGTGAACGTGGTTTTAATGTCCCTTCTATTGGAAAGTTTGACAGGAAAATATGAAAATTTTAGTTGAAAAACTACACCAACTTGTAGCTTACGACTTCTAGAATCAGATTTTAACAGTTTCAGGTCTTTGTTTGTGAAATGACATAAAATATTCCTGTCAGGAAAAAAAAAAAAGACTGCAGAGCTCAAGAATTCTGCTGCTTTCAGCTTGCCATCTAAGCCACGCCCCTCCCACCGATGCCCTCATTTCTTTGCCTGTCCTACAGTGTGCATTCTGCCATCTGTCTCAGGACTTTATCTTCATTACCTCTAGCTTTTTCAACTGCTCTGCCTTCAATGCCAAGGTTTCTGTAGCACACATAAGTACTGATCCCACCAGTTTTTTTTACAAGTTACTTTTCAGCTTCCTTGGCATTCTTCTGTCACATACTATTGCTGACCCTATGGCTATTAGCTGTAGCCCCTTTGTTTCTAGCTTTGACATCCTCATTCAGATTTCCTTTCTCCTCAACCACTTCTCTCAGATACCTAAAACTGTTAACTTGTCCAACTATTTTGTCTTGTATCACAATGTTCAGATTCTTCTGACTTCCCCATTTCTTCCATAACAACTGTCCTGTCTAATCAGTTTCATTCCATGCGCCCTCAGTCTTGCATTCCATTCACCTAACATTTGCTGAAGTTCCTGTTCAGAGTCTGCCTGTAATAACACATTGTCTGCATACAGCAGTTTTATTGATCTGTTCCCCTCTGACCTGTTTACTAATGTAATTATCACCAGTATGAACAGCAGTGGGCTCAGAGCTGAGCCCTGATGCACACCCACTCCCAGTGGGAATAACTCTCTGAGACTGAACACTGTACATACTTGAGTCATTGGTTCCTTGTACACAGCCTACACTAATTCTAACAATGGTTCTGGGATTTCAAACTATCACAGGACTACACAAAACAACTTTCTTGGGACCTTGTAATTTGTTATCTCCTATGAATGTTCAGCTGGAATCTTTCGTCATCTCCAGCTTCTTCCATTATCTGCCAAACTGCAAACATCAAGTCAGTTGTTCTGCATCCTGATCTGAATCCATACTGCTTATCTCCCATATTACTTTCTACTACCCTGTACTCATCAGTCACCTTTTCCAGCACTTTCATAGGTTCAAAGGTTGGTACTAGGCTATCGGCCCTAGGGCCTATACAAGCCTAGCCACAACAATTCCCTGGCTATTTCTTCCCACACTATTTACTTTTCTGGACTTGTCTAGCAGGGTGACTGACGTGATCCCTGGGGTGAATTTCCTTTCTCCCATCCAGTCATCAAGGTTCCTTTTGAAGAGGGCCAAAGAGGAGCTCTGCTTGACATGTATGGGCAGTCCATTCCAGAGTCTGGGGAGTCTCTGGGTCAGGAACCTATCCCTCCAGCATGTTTTGTTTATTGTGATGACATGATTTAGATCCCTGGAGTGTGTGGCTCTGAGGGATTGGGATTTCTTTAAGTGTAGCATGTTCAACAGCTCTGGGTTTGACATGGCCTTGTATGTTAAGCAGAGATCGCCTCGGAGTAGACGATATGCGACAGAGTATAACTGGAGTTTTTTAAGGCGGTCAGCATAGGGCATCTGCTTTAAGCCTGTGATTCTTTTAGTGAGGTATTTCTGCGGCTTTTCCAGTTGTTGCAGATGGCTTGAGAGGTACATCCCAAATGGGGCGTTGTATTCTATAATGGGTCTAATGGGGGATGAGTACAGTGGGACAATGACCTCCTTTTTTCTGGATGAAAAGCCCTTAGTGATGAGGTGTGCCACATAGAAGGATTTCCTGACTGTTGTGGCAATGTGGTTATTGAAGGTGATTGTCCACCTGTGTCCCTAAGTCTCTTATCACACTTTCGGTGTTTAATGTACTGCCACTTATGTGATAATTCATGGGTACATGTTTTTTCCCAAAGGGGATAACTATACATTTCTTGGAATTGAACTTGAGCCCGTGGCTCTGGCACCAAGCATCTGTAGTAGCCACATCATTTGGGGATTCAATAATGGCTCCCAGTTTGCAGTCATCTGCGAACTTTGTTAGCCAGAGTCCATTAGTGTTGGCCTGTACTTCAGAGAAGCAGATGCCAAACAAGAGAGGTCCCAGGACTGAACCCTGAGGTACTCCACTTGTCACTTGTCTGCAGCTGGATTTCTAGTCAGCTACTTTTACAATGTGGGTTCTGTCAGTAAGCCAGTTGGCAACCCATCGAGTGACGTAGGGATTAATGCCCAGCTTAGTAAGTTTATCTATAATTCCAGAGTGAATGATGGTGTCAAAGGCCTTGGCGAGGTCCAGATAAGCTTTGTGGAAAGCCTTACCCTCGCCACGGCTCTGGAGACTGATTCAAAGAAGTCAATAAGGCTCAGGAGACAAGATCGGCCCTTCACAAACCCAAACTGGGTGGGGTCCAGTGTTTTAAGGTTGCCAATGTCTTTGTTTATAAGTTCCATGATAATACGTTCCATGGCCTTGCAGATCAGGCTCGTCAGACTGATGGGGCGGTAGTTCCCGGGATCCAAGGTGGATCCCCCTTGTGGACTGGGATAACTGTAGCTGTGTGCCACTCAGTGGGCACGAAGCCTGAGGTGAGGGTATGATTAAACATGACACTTAGGTGAGGTGTCAGTTCATTTTGTAGTTCATGTAGTACACAGCCCGGGATGTCATCTGGTCCCATGGATGCTGTATTCTTAGCTTTGGAGAGTAAGTTTTTTACCTGTGTGGCCGTTATTACTGGAATTTGGCAATCTTCCAGTATTGAGATGGGCCATTTAGGGGGTGAGAGGGGGGTGAAGTTGGCACTGAATCGATCTGCCAGAATATTGGCAATATCCTTGGGATCAGTATATTTAATGCCATTCTGTTGTAGCTCAGAGCAGATCTAAGTATTGCCATTTAGATTCTTGACATAGTTACAGAATGCCTTGTGGTTGTCTTTGGAATCTTTGGCAATTTTATTTTCGTAACTAGCTTTGGAGGATTTTATGAGGGATCTCAGCTTCTTAATGAGGCTGGTAAGGGAGTGGGATTTTCCTCTTTTCTGCAACAGTTTATTCCTTTTGTTGTAAAGTTTGTTTATGGCAGGGGACCACCAGATTGGCTTCCTTTTTTTGGAGGAGAGCATCTTGGTTCTATTTGGGATGGCATGATTCATATATGAGTAGATGTGCTCGTACAGTGCCTTAGTGTAGGACTCAGCAGTCGAACTTTCAGTTCCCGTCTGCATGGGTGTCATGAAGTTTGTAACTTCTGACTTGAGTAGCATGAAGTTGGCCTTGGGGAAGATTTTTATGGAGGTTTCCTTACTGGGGGGTGGGGGTGGGATGTGGATGTTAAGGGTGATTAGCTTATGGTCTGACCTGACCAACGAGGGGGTGACCATAGGTGTGGAACATCGATTTCCCATGTTGGTAATGACCAGGTCTAGGATATTGGAGCCCCTGGTGGGACTATGGATTAGTTGATCCAGGGCATTGGAATTTATGACTTTCAAGAACCGTTGGTCAAAGGTGTTGGTGCACGAGTAGTTTTCCCAGTTAATGGCAGGGTAGTTGAAATTACCCGGTATTAGGGTGTTTGGTTGTATATTAATATTTTCCAGTATGTTTAGAAAGGTGTAGTGAGAATCTTTGGGCATGGTGGGGGATCTGTAGTACAATTTGGATTGCAGTCTTACCTAGTGTTAGTTGCACCTGGAGAATTTCAGATGCATTGTGTTGGGCAACTAACTTGGTGGTGTGAATATCCTTGGTGAATATGGACACTCCTCCACCTTTAGTGTTTCGATCCTGGTTCGGTAGCCGAAAAGTGTGAGTTGTAGCCTGGTATTCCTTGTTAAAGGAATCCGATACCTCTATAGTGCACACTATTGTGAATATCCCCATTGTTCTTGAACACTGGCACTAGAATACTTATTCACCAGTCAACTGGATACATCTTTCTTTCCATATTGATACAAGTACCCTCATAAGCCATCTTGAACCTAACCCACCTAACATCTAAATCTTATCTGCTGTGCCTTAATCCGAGCATGATGCTTCCCCTGACTTAATTTTCCATAATTCTGTTCTTACTTACTCTAGGGCTGGCTCTTCTTCCTCTTTCATCATAGGTTGTGTATTACGTAGTAGAGCTTCTGTGGGGTTTTCATCATTCATAACCTGCTGGAAGTATTCCTTTAATCAGCCTTTGTGGTCCTGTGGACTTGTGAGTAGCATGTTGCTGGCATCCCTTATGAATGGTAACTGATGACTATCACTTTTATCTTTCTGTCATTGTCTTGCAACCTGATAAGAGTTTCTTTGTACCATCTGATGAATCACTTCCGGAACCTGGTAGAGTGCCTCTGATGCCTTGTTCTTTGCTAGTGTGACTACTCTCTTAACCTTTTCTTAGCCAACTGCTATTCCTTCTAAGTCTGGTCCATATTTTCTATCCCATTTTTTCCTGCACTTCTTTCTTTCTTTGGATAACTTTCTGGACTTCTGCATTCCATCACCAGTTTTCCTCATGTACCTTATTCCCATACCTGGCTCACCTGTATACCTCTTCTACAGTCTTCACAAATGCGGTTTTGATACACTGCCATTCTTCATCTCCACCTATTTCCTCTTCTTCCTGAGGTGCTAGAGCCCAGAGTTCTGTACTCTTGTGCTTTCACTCTAGACAACTTCCAGGTGTCAGCCTAATCTCCTTTGACCTTACAGCCTTCTCTGACCACTGCTTCAGCCTAGTTTCTGTTGATTTTACAGCTTTCTCAGACCACTTTTCTATTAGTGGTTTATTCAGTGGGCCATCTAATTCACTGGGGATAAATTTACATCTGCTGATTCTACTCCAGTGCCCTTTCCTTAATAGGAGAAAGTCTACCTGAGTTGTACAGTGACCACTCCTGTATGTGATCTTGTGGTCTCTTATTGAGTCATATGCTGGCCACTCCCAAGACATTGCTACACACCAGTCTAGAATGGCCTTCTTTATTCCTGTTCTCCCACCCATGTGGACCCAGAAAATCCTCATATCCTGTGCTGTATATCCCAATATAAGCATTCAGATCCCCCATTATCAACACCAACTCATGCTGTCCTGCTTTTTCTTGAAGGGTCTGCATCTTTTACCTGAATACACTCTTTTCCTCAATATCACAATCCTGCTATGAGGCCCAAGGTTTGATTATGAATACTACCATATCTTTACCTGGAGTCTGTCATTAGTTTATCACTAATTCTAATGACATCCCTCACTGTGCCCAAAAGACTCTTCCTCACCACAATTCCCACACCATTTATAGTTTTGGCCTGCTCTTGAGTAGTGGACTTTGGACCCCAACCCAAGTGGCTTTGCTGCACTTCCCTGCCAATGAACCTATACTTAGTCAAGAAATCCTTAGTTCATGTTTCAAAGGTTGACCTGTTTTATGTCCAGCTTTCACTCAACAGAACTATCCTGCATAAGCCAGGTTGAGTGACTTCACTGGCTGACCAGTAGCTTACTGATTCAAGGCTGCTTGTCTTTATGGCAGGCACACAATAGCCAATAAAGGGACAGAGACTGCTCCCACCATTAGCATGGGTTCCTGGCATAGGCTGGGTCTTCAGTACACTTATCACCAGCAAATGCCCATGCCCATAGCTGGTAAGTCAGTGTGACCAAATCATCTAGAGCCATTGCTTAAACCATTGCGTGGCTAGCCCTAACATGGCACACATTCTATGATTCACATCCTCATATCTAGAGGATACTATTCACCAATGCTGATACCTAAAAAAAAGAAGTTATGTCCTTACTATAACGTTCCATCTGTGTTGTCCAACTTCATTCCATTGATTAGTGGGAATATGGTTCTGATACTCGGAACCGACCGGCCACCTTCTTCCAGCTTCAGATTCCTGACTTGAGCAACTCCTACTTACCCATCCCCTCAGTACATCAGACTGAGTTTGCCATCAAGAACATTGGGTCTATTAAACGATTAACTACATTACAACAACATGAAGATCAAATATATACAGACATATATCATACAAGAAAAGAACGTCAGAAACTCAACCAAAGGAATAAGATTTTTTGTAACTTCTACTAGGCTTCCTAAAAAAATTTTTTGGATAGGGAAAAGGGGAACGGGAAGGTTAACAGAAAGAAGTTGGATAACAGATGGAATGTTATAGTAAGAACATAACTTCTTTATATGATATTGTCCACTTCACTCCTTTAACTTGCGGGACAGAGTCCCCAGCTACAATAACCCAGGGTGGCCATTAAGGAAGGATATTTTAGAGTAAAGCAGAACCAAAGGCACTTCTACTCCTGGATATAATGTCCAATTTGTAATACCTAAGGAAAGTATGGGGGTTTTACCAAGCAGCAGCACCACAAATGTCCTCAATGGAAACTTTATACCAAAAGGCCTGAGACATGGCCATGGACCTTGTAGAGTGTGCCCTTACCTGACCTGGCAAAGGAATACCTTTGAAAGAATAAATACATGTAATACAGTCTTTCAATCATCTAGCCAATGTTAACTTTGGTCATTGCTTTACCTTCCTTGGCGTTCAAAAAGGAAACAAACAGCTGATCGCACTTCCTGAAGGTCTTGGTTCTACGGGTGTAAAAATGAAGCTGGCTAGGAACACCAAGCATGTGTAAAGTGTACTCTCCTTTCTTCTGATACTGAGGAAAAAATACTGGAAATTGACTGACTAATTAATGTTAGTCTCCTTAGCCACCTTGGGTAAGAAGGAAGCACTCATATGCAGAGTCACTTTGCCTTTATGAAATAATTATATGGAAATTTTGAAGAAAGAGCCTGGAACTCAGATACTCTCCTGGCCGAGGTAATTGCTAATAGGAAAACAGTTTTCCAGGAGAGAAATTTCAGACCCACAGTGGCCAAGGGTTCAAACGGTGGATGGACTAAGGGTTGCAGAATCATAGTAAGATCCCAGGGAGGCATAGGGTCCTTGACTGGTGGTCAGAGCAGAAAGGTGCACCTAAGGAAAGACTTAAACAATTTTGAAGAGGCCAGAGACAATGAGCCAAAACCAAAGTGGAAGTTGGAAATGGCAGCAAGTTGAACTTGGACTGTAGAAAAGCTAGAACCGTCTTTGAAAAGGGAATCCTGAAAGTCTAGTACTACTGAAACCCAGGCTGTAAAGGGATCTATCTGTTTCTGTTCACCCCAAAATGAGAATCTTTTCCAATTATTTTTGTAAATTTCTTGGGTAGAAGCTCTTTTGGATGAAATTAAAATTTCTTGAACTGGGGAAGACAGCCTAGGAGATCTAGTCATCATCAGAAGTGCATAAACCATGCTGTCAATTTCAGGCCCTGAATGTTGGGATATGGATGACTCAATGGATGGGACAGCACGGACTCAGATCCAACTTCATCAGGGGGCAAACCAGATGAGACCAAAGAAAGGCGAACCAGGTTTGCCGAGACCAAAAGGGAGAAATGAGGATCACTTTGCTTTGCAACCTGAGAGCTTTCTGCAGGAACGTGGGAATCAAAAGAAGAGGGGTTAAGGCATAGGTAGGCTGGAGGGCCAAGCATGCACAACAGCATTCCTGGGGAACTGTCTCTGAGGAGGGATCAAAGCAAAATACTTGCTGCATTTGTTGTTGAGAGGGGAAGCAAAGAGGTCGCAGCAAAGGTAACCCCATTTCTGGAAGATCGCTTCTGCCATGAAACGATTCAGGGACCACTTGTGAGGCATCAGTAACACTCGGCTGAGCCTGTCAGCTAGAATGTTGGATTACCCCAGAATGTGTATTCCAACTGGAAAGCAGATGGAAGAAATTGCCCACTTCCAAACTCTCACAGCTTCTTGACATAGGAGGTAAGACCTGTTTCCTCCCTGTTTGTTAATATACCAAACCACTAACATGTTGTCTGTTTGGATTGCAACAGTCCCCTAAGAAAGAAAGATGTCTAGTTCCTGCAATGCTAGAACCACCGCTCTCACCTTGAGAACACTGATAATGCAACTTGGTCTCTTGGGGCGTCCACGTGCCTTGGACCATCCAGCCCAGACAATGTCCCATACCCAAACTGGGAGGTGTCTGTGGTCAATGTGGCAACTGGGGAGGGAAGAACGAATGGGAGTCAGTGGGTGATATCCAGGGAATGCAGCCACCAAAGAGAGTCCTTGCACACCCAAGACAGGCTGATGGGAAGGTTCAAAGGATTCCTGAGAAAAGAACACTGTACTACCAAGGTCCGTTGAAGAATTTGCAAGTGGAAACGTGCCATTGGAAGAAGAGTTATAGTTGCTGCCATGAAGCCTAACGCTCTGAGAAATAAAGAGGTTGGGGGTTTTGAAGCAGTCAAGATCTGGCTGATGTGGGATTTTAGATTTGATACCCTGTCCAATGTAAGGTAAACATAGGACGTCCTTGTATTTAGACGTGCCCCTATGATGTCAATGGTCTGTACTGGATCCAAGTGTGACTTCTGCAAATTGACAGTTATTCCCAGTGTAGAGGATAAGCTGAGGAAGTAATCCCTGGCCCGGATGAGTAGATGCCTTGTTGAGGCACTTAGGAGCCAGTTGTCCAGATATAGAAATATCTGATAGCCTTGCAATCGGAGATCAGCTGCAACTACCGCAAGACATTTGGTGAACACCCTGGGGGCTGTGGTGAGAACATGCAGAAGTGCCTGAAACTGACAGTGACTGGCTCCCAGCATGAAATGTAAAAAAGACCTGGAGTGCCTGTCCAATTTGATATGGTAGTACGCATCCTTGAGGTCCACAAAGCACATCCA
Organism: Protopterus annectens; assembly: GCF_019279795.1. Lineage (NCBI taxonomy): Eukaryota > Metazoa > Chordata > Ceratodontiformes > Protopteridae > Protopterus > Protopterus annectens. The sequence continues at coordinate 1,490,439,616 of NC_056732.1, forward strand.
ATCGCCCATCTTCAGGAGAGGTAAAATGGATTGAATTGTGACCATTCTGAACTTCATGGGCTTTACTGACTTGTTCTGGGAGATCATATCCAAGATAGGCTGCAGGTCCCCTGTCTTTTTGGGCACCAAAAAGAATCTGGAGTAAATGCCTGATCCAACTTGATCGGGGAAAACTTCTTAATGACTCTTTTTTGCAGCAACTTTCTCATTTCCTGGACTGCGTTCTCTCTCTAACTGGGTGGAACATTGGGGAGGCATACAATCCTTAGCACCCATCTGTCATTTGTGATGGCCTCCCAGACTTCTGAGTTCAAGGGGAAATGTCCCCCAACTGCTTCAATGGAGAGAAGTTAGGCAACAGTTCAGGATTGCTGAAAAGACTTGCCTGGAGCAGGTGGCGTCTGCCATTCTGACCATACCCCCCTCTGCTTCAGGGGGAAAGTCTCCCTGAGTGTCCAGGAAAGGGTCCTGCAACTTCCAAAACCACATTTTCTTACTTCCATGCTGGGCCCTGGAGAAGGTCTATTGTGGAGTAGAAAAAAACTGATCCCAACAGCAAACAGGGTCATACCATCTTTCTCACTCTGGGTTAAGTGTCGCGTACAGTGGGCTCAAACAAGGTACAGCCATCAAAGGAGGCATTAATAAAGGACTGTTTGAAAGGCTCCTCAAAATCACACAGCCTCATCCAGGCATGGGGCTGTATGGCAATGCAGGAACCGGCCTCCCTTGAGGTACCCTCCGCAGCATGAGAGATAAGCCTCATGGACGCATTGGCAAGGGAATGTAGGGTGGCCAGCCTAGAGGAAAAGGACTCCAGTTCTTCGGTAGGCATGGACCCTGGGACCAAGCTAGAAAGTTCCTTAACTAAGTCCTTTTGTACCTGGGTTAAATGGGATAAGTAGTTCAAAGCCCAATGCGCAAAGGTAGATGAGGCGTAGACTCTTTTGCCAAATCTGTCCAATGCCCGAGATTCTCTATTTGGGGGGTGGACAGAAGAGTTTTCCTGAGCCAGCTCCTTCTTGGTGGCTGCCGCCACAACCAAGGCATCTAAGAGACTCCTTTGGTCCAAAAGGCTTTGTCAGCTGGAACACTTAACATGTTGTCAGTTAGTTTAGAAATCAGTTCCACTGTAAACAGCTCCTTCCAGGCCCTTGATGACAGCAGCTGGATGAGTGCGTCAGTCGGGGGGGGGGTTAGGGCAAACAGGTAGCACATGGGTCAGCCCCGAAAGCTTCCCACAATACCGACTCCACCGGGAAAGGGTTTTGGAAACACCATCCACCCTTCTGGCGAAGGATTTCAAGGATGTCTCTGAAAGAGACCTCGTCAGGTGGTGATTCTGGAGACCCTTCACCTTCCTTGAAATCGGTATCTGTAGTGAGGGATTATGTAAGGGAATACAAGTGCCTCCTTTTACAAGTCTCTTCTGAGGGAAGAGCCTCCTCAAGGATGCTCTGGGGAGATGTCGGAAGAAGCCTGGGAATCCACTGAGGGAATGATGTGGAGGCTTTCTAGAACCAGCTGTCCATGTGTTTCGCTCAGAGGTCTCAGGCACAATTCCAGAGTGAGGTGCAGGAAGTTCCATTGAGGTACGTGTCGATCCTAGGAACAAAGAGGACCCTCTCCATGACCTCGAACGCAGAAGGACTCCAAACTACCTGGAGCTGTCTTGCCAGTGCCACCAGAGCAGTCTCCTCCCACAGAAAATGGGTCTCCCGCTCTGAGGGGGGAGTCAGAGCTGAGCTGTCAAAGGCTGAGGCACCGAGGGGGAGAGACAGCTTCTATAGCTTCTCAGTTGAAGTAAAACCTCTGGAACCGACCCCGAAGCTGTAGCTCTGAGACACACTTGGAGCCGAAGCAGCTGCAGCCGATCAAGTAGGGGAGAATGTCAGAGGCAAAGAAGAGATCTATATCAGTTCTGACACCCTGGCACCAGGACCCAATTGAACTGACAACTCCAAAATCAGGGGTCATATCTGAGAAGGAGCTACCTGTTGGAAGGGGGAGAGCCTCTTGCATCTGGAAACAGACAGGGTGGACACAAGCCCCATCGTGGATCTGTGTTTTGAGGAAATGCCTCATAAGCTTACCAACATTCTTAGAGGACAAGCTTCAGAGAGACCTAGATGAAGCAAAGGAAGGGGGTTGGGGGGTTCTCCATGGGGAATGGAACAAAGACCTCCTAGTAGCACCAGCAAAGAAGACCCTAATGCTGACAGTGCTGGAGCCGAAGCCGATGGGTCACCACTCTGCCCCATACCAACTGAGGAAGAAGAGGGTGGAGGAGAGGTCCAAGTCAGAGTGCTTGGTGCTGAACAAGTCAGTTCCAACAGTTTAGTTTTCTTCCTGGATGGTTCTGAGGAAGGCCATGAGGGAGATGGCCTCCTGGACTCCTCTGGGTTTCTTTGACGGGGGTTGAACCCCTGATGTAGAAGACATCCCAAAGTGGTGGTAGGGGAAAGTAACCCGCTTAAAATGAGTTTACTTCTCCTATCCACCACAGCCCGGGGATGACAAGCCCCGCAAATGTCACAGGGGGCATTCACGTGGAGAGGCCCCAAACAGTACACGCACTTCCACTGGGCATCAGATAAGGGTATCTTCCACCCACAGGAAATGGACTTATTAAAGCCTAATGACTTCTGAAAAGCCATGAGGAAGAAAGGTAGAAGAACAAGAAGAAGAAGAAAAGTCAGAAAGGAGAAGTTTTATATATATATATATATATATATATATATATATATAACATAACAGACAGAAATGTGAGAACTAGGTAGGGAAAGAAATAGAAATCAAAGAAGACAGGTAGGAAAGGCAACAACAAGAAAAAAAGACTCATCAAAAAATGATGGAGAAGCTCAAGACGGAACTCGATGCTAACACTCAGCGTGGCAAACGAGATCTGAGGTACTGTGGAGGAGTGCGGCATTGTGGGTAAGTAGTAGAAGCTCAAGTCAGGAGTCTTGAGCTGGAAGAAGGTGGTTGGTCAGTTCCGAGCATCAAAACTGTATTCCCACAGGTTAATGGAATGAAGTGGACAACATCAGATCAGCTGGTCTACACAACTTTTCCCCTGATATGCACCACCTAGAGTCGGTGCTGTTGCCTGTTAAGTGCACAGGAGGTAAAAACCTTAACAACTGTGCCAACTGCATCTCCTTAGGTTTGTCCAATTTAACAATACTACAAGTCAATAACACTAGAATTAAGTTGGCACAAAATACAAATCTGGAAATCTTAACAGACCATAGATAAACACATCCAATGAGCAGTTCAAAAAACTAACTATAAACTAGGAGTTCTCTAAAGTGAATCCATTCCTAACAATATGTATATAAGACTATAACTCAGAAATATCTCCTCTCTAGCATCTTTATGCATCATTACTTTTCACTAAGCTAAAACCCTTTCAGCTAGCTAAGCTGGAGTAATCTTATAATAAAACTGCAAAGTTTTCACGCAAGCCAAAACATATGTGCAATCTCCCTGGACCAAGGAAATAAACTAATCGGAAAAGGCGACACAAAACCACCATATTAATTTAAGTGTTAAACTAGTTGGCCTTGTGATTCGAAAGTGTTTCAGTGGTGTGCGATTAAAGTTTTTTCAACTGATTTGTGGTTCTGGATCGCCTTTTCAGGTTAGTTTATTCCCCTGGTCCGGGAAGATTGCACATCAATTTTGGGTTGCAAGTTATATTGACATAGGTTCATAGGTTGGTACTAGGCTATCGGCCCTAGGGCCTATAGAAGCCTAGCCATAACAATTCCCTGGCTATTTCTTCCCACACTGTTTACTTCCCTGGACCCCTGTCTAGCAGGGCGACTGATGTGATCCCTGGTGTGAATTTCCTTTCTCCCATCCAATCATCAAGGTTCCTTTTGAAGAGGGTCAAAGAGGCACTCTGCTTGACATGTATGGGCAGTCTATTCCAGAGTCTGGGGAGTCTCTGGGTCAGGAACCTATCTCTCCAGCATGTTTTGTTTATTGTGATGACAAGGTTTAGATCCCTGGAGCGTGTGGCTCTGAGGGATTGGGATTTCTTTAAGTGTAGCGTGTCCAACAGCTCTGGGTTTGACATGGCCTTGTATGTTAAGCAGGGATTGCCTCGGAGTACATGATATGCGACAGAGTATAGCTGGAGTTTTTCAAGGCAGTCAGCATAGGGCATCTGCTTTAGGCCCGAGATTCTTTTAGTGAGGTATTTCTGTGGCCTTTCCAGTTGTTGCAGATGTCTTGAGAGGCACATACCAAAATGGGCATTGTATTCTATAATGGGTCTAATGAGGGATGAGTACAGTGGGACAATGACCTCCTTTTTTCTGGATGAAAAGCCCTTAGTGATGAGGTGTGCCACATAGAAGGATTTCCTGACTGTTGTGGTGATGTGGTTATTGAAGGTGAGACCACTGTCCACCTGTGTCCCTAAGTCTTTTATCACACTTTCGGTGTTTAGTGTACTGCCACCTATGTGGTAATTCACGGGTACATGTTTTTTCCCAAAGGGAATAACTATACATTTATTGGCATTGAGCTTGAGCCCATGGTTCTGGCACCAAGCATCTGTTTCTGTAAGGCCCTTTTGTAGAGTATCAACATAATTTGGGGATTCAATAATGGCTCCCAGTTTGCAGTCATCTGTGAACTTTGTTAGCCAGAGTCCCTTAGTGTTGGCCTGTACTTCAGAGAAGTAGAAGTCAAACAAGAGAGGCCCCAGGACTGAACCCTGAGGTACTCCACTTGTCACTTGTTTGGAGATGGATTTGGAGTCAGCTACTTTTACAGTGCGGGTTCTATCAGTAAGCCAGTTAGCAACCCATTGGGTGACGTAGGGATTAATGCCCAGCTTAGTAAGTTTATCTATGATTCCAGAGTGGGGGATGGTGTCAAAGGCCTTGGTGAGGTCCAGATAGGCTGCGTCGACTGCCTTACCCTCGTCCATGGCTCTGGAGACTGATTCAAATAAGTCCATCAGGCATGTTCGGCAACTCATTTTGTACTTAGTTTTCAAGTAACCACATTAACCAAAAACACATTACTGTGTGGTACTTCACTTCCTTATCTGGCTGAAGCTATCTAATCTTACCAGTGTTCTCTCATATTATGACTGCCAAAAACCATTCTCTCTACCCCTGGCAGATGTCCTGCCACCAGCAAATTATTAAAATTCTACATACACTCATCAGAACTGTGCTCACTAAACCAACACCAAGTACTCACTTAGAAATGTAAAAATCATAACAGTGACTGGCTATACTCTATATGTTACTAAACTGTGAAACTCAATCCCAGAAGATAACAGAAATATCTCATCAACAATTTAAATTTTTTAAAAATGCGCCTCTGAAGCAAATGTTTACTTACATGTAACAACCCTATTACCAAGAACCCTTCTTATTCTAAAACTTTTTCCATCTATAATTTACAATCCCAGTGGAATTATACCTATAAATATAACAGTTGTGTGCCTTTGTACTAACTGCCATTACTAATTTTCCACATCATGCAGTCAAATCAAACAAATACCATTAAATTCTTAAAGTATTACTACAATAACCTCCTAGTTATGGCTCTCTACTAAATTTAATTGACTGGATAAAAATGCTTTATCTGCCATCTGTGTGCTATTCCAGTGAGATTATACACACACACACACACACACACATATATATATATATATATATATATATATATATATATATATATATATATATATATATATACATATACACATATATATACACACACACACACACATATATATATATATATATATATATATATAAAAGCAGCAAACAAATAAATCCAAACCAGCCCAGATGTTGAAAATGCTGAAACACAAGTGCCCAGTAGGAAGGTAGCTGGAATAAAGAAGCTGAACCACAACAAAGTAAAATCTTCTTTTTTTAATACAAAATGGTGAGCGCTTTCGCAATGGTAACCATTGCTTTATCAGACAGTTCATTCAAACAGCAACAACACTTAAATACTTTAATTCATTACAAGAACAACCAATCCTACCACTCAAAGTTAATTCAGCACTCAACAATCAATTAATTACTATAGTTACATTTTGCCCTTGGTTAACTGCTAAAGTTAGAAAAATTCTGTTTAAAAACCACATACACAAAGTGTAAAGGCAAGGACATGTGAATAAATGTAAATAAAATACATAAAAAGTCATTGAATAAATACATATGCTCATGTTCCTCATTTAGTAATTACTTATGTGCATAGATATAAACATAAAAATATATATAAAAAATACATATAAAAGTATAATCAGTACACACTCATCAGCTTAATGAATACCTATAGTCTGCCTAATAAATGCACATGTTGTCCACCTAGTAAATACATATATTTTAATACATACATTTCAACAAATACTTGTCTTTAATGATATATATGCTAAAAACAGCTCAAGAAATACTGTCATATTGACCCACGTGCATTTATTAGGACAGACTATAGGTAAGCCTTCTGTGAAAGGGGGCTTTACCAAGTCATACTTTATTGGAAAACAAAATCAAATAATAAACAAGCATTTATGTCATTTTGACCTCTAATGGCTTCTACACATGCTCCCATAATTAACTAATTAATATTATATGTTGTGAATATGTATTAATACGTCAATCTGTTCATCCATTGGAATGCCACTGTGTGTTAGCTAATAAAGATGGCTAACAGCGTGCTAAAAGTTTTTGTCTCTGTGGTGGCGCTTATTGTTTTTCGCTAGCACGATACCCCCATTCTGGAGTGGAAGGGTAGCATAGGTCATGTGTTTTAAAGAGTTGGAAACAAAACTCAGATGTTAACTCACTTGGTTTTAACTTGCACTGTTGAGCAAAAGGAGGTTTCATATGTTCCCCAGGACTTGATCCCAAAACTGTATAATGAGGGGTACCAGTCTTGTCAAATTTGCTCTCATGCAGAATTAAAAAAAAAAGAGAATAATGATCTCTTACTAATAGAAAACTTGTCTGGTTCTTAGTGCAATAAGGCTCTGAGCTGTTAATAAATTACTTCTTATAGTCAAAAGTATAAAGTCTGATTTCTTGCATCTCCATATAACTACTGTGTGACTTTGAGGAAGCCCTTTAACCAGACACTGCTCCAAGGTCATCACTTGAAAATGAGCAAATTTTCTAGTGGGCTTACCCAGTTAGGAAATATGCAAAATAATTAAAACAGTGGCAAAAATTTGGAAGTCATCATATGCAGAATGGACTTTGAAGTGGAGTAACATCTGGGCTCAGGGTGTCTTACCTTTCATCTTTTATGCTCCTCTCAGGGATCCCTGAAAGAGCTCTCCAGATGGCTTCTATGCTAGGTTCACGTTACTCCTGTTAAATCCTTGGCAGAGATGAGGGCCTACAGCTTTGCTCCCTGATACTGGCAACTCGTGACTCAAGTGGTACTTCATGGACATTTGCATTATCAGCTAGTTTACTGAAAATGCACAGTCCATCCAATAAGTTGCTACAAAGTGTTCCTCCCCTTTCCTCTTCGTTGTAGTGATAATAGAGCTAATGCAGCATGGATGACTGTAACCCCAAAAAGAAGAAAACAAAAATATTCATCAAATGCAGTTTTAACAACTTGGTTTTCTTGATGTTTTTTTTCCAAGAAAGTGATGTGCATCCAGCTAAAAGAATACTTGGAAGGTTTACATGTTTTATAACTTCAAATGTAGGAACTTCCTTATGCATCCATTAGAAGGAAATGTACACTTTATGAGTGGCTAGAGAGAACTAGGTGTATGTCGTTCCCTTAACCCCAGCAAAAAGATGCCAAGAATATACCAAAGGGGTAAGAGCATTTCAGATGCAGAAGCCTAAGAATTTGAAATCTGTGAAACAAGGCACAAGAACATGCACCCCCATGTCTTCTGCCACTGCACTGTTCTCTGAAGGAAGAATATTTTCTATGTAGTAGAAAAATCAGGTAAAATGTAAATAACATTATATAATGTAATGGGGAAAACAGTACTTGGCAAAGCTGTTGCTGTACAGTACTGTACATCGCACCTGCCTTATCCAGTTTTCAGGGATAAGGAGGAGCAGAAGCCCATCTCAGTATGAAGTTAGCACAAGGCTGACAAATTAATCCTGGATGGGCTGCCATTTCATCACACAATATACATGCAAATGTACAGGCAATTGTGAGAATTGGCAATTCACCTACAGCATGTCTTTGAAATGTGAAAGGAAACCAGAGCACCTAACAAAACCCCATGCTGACTGAGGGAGAACATACAAATTTCACATTCTAGCAAAGTTCCGTGAGGCGGTAATGCTAAATCCTGCCACACTATACCACCCTCCACCAAAAAGTTCTGATTCAGAAACTGACAAATTCACAAATGACAGAACACACATCCTCTCAACTTACTGTGTCTGCAATACTCTATGACACGATACCATGTTTGTGCTATTCATTTTCTCCAGTAGTATTACTGTTCTGAACTTCAACCACTGTTTTCATGAAGTGATGCAGAAACAACAGAGGCTGGTGTCTGCATCTTTTCCTGTAGCATCTAGGTATACATCACATGAAATTAACAGAAGGAAAATGGAAAAGGAATACGGAAACATTCCTACAATGGGGTCAGGACAAGGCCAGGGGGAGGATGACCTTCCTGTTGTAGAAGGAAGTAGCAGCCCACAAAAATCACAAAAACTGATAGGCCAAAGAAGAGCCATAAAGACGACAGAGTGGACTATTGAGGATAAGAAAGAAATCATGTACCATTACTAATATGCAAAAAGTCCACAATTTCCAGACACAAGACATACGAAAAGATTAAGAGCGAATTGAGAGGAAAGAAAAATACTTCCATAAGAAAAACTGTCAGAAGCTTCAAATAAAAAATTGTGGTCATTAATACAACAGATTTGTGAAAAACAGTACACAGACCAAGATCTGTTTGGAAAAAGAAGCAGCCGAGGAACAGCAAAAATATAAACAACAAAACCTAGATATTTGTGAAAAGTATAAAAAAGAAATAGGGACATGAGAAAGAAAGAAAGAAGAGATTTCATATTGTGCAATATTTATACAAAGGCAAAAGCCAAATTAATCAACATAAAAAAGTAGCCCTAAAAATATTCGAAGAGCAATACAGGCAAAGGCATCCAGACGTGGAGAATTTCACAATAAAAAAAATATCACAAATAGGGAATGTAGGAAAGAAGATTAGTACAGTAAAAGTTTAAAAAAAAATAGAAGCTGAAGTTATGGAGTGCCTGCGAAGTGAAGGACTTGATGTAGAAGGTCTAACACAGGTTACATCACAGCATGATGGAACGAGTCCCCAAAGTAAGGAGAAACAGGAAAATCAGGAGACATCTGAAGAAGAAATATGGTGATGGGAAAGAAAAAGAGATTTAGTATGGTGTAATATCTATGCAAAGGACAAAGCAAAACTAACTAATACAAAACGAGCAGCACCAAAGATACTTGAAGAGAAATACAGGTGAAGGAATCCAGACATGGAAAACTTTACAATAGAAAAAATAAGAAGACAAAGAGGAAAAGTAGAAAAGGAGATTAGTAATGGAGACGTTAAAGAAATAGAAACTGAGGTTATGGAGTACCTGCAAATTGAAGGATTCAGTGTACAAAATCAAATTCAGAAAGCATCACAACAGGATAGGGAAATGGGGGGAAACCAGTGGAATGGGAAGCAACTGGTCAGGTGCCATATGAAGATATTTTGGAGCCTTATGCAGGAAACCAGTACAAATGTTCACTTGAAGCTGGACATCAAGGGAAGAAACAGAAAACTGTGGAAACTCTGACGCAGTTAATGGTCTGGAGTAATAGGCCAGTGAGTTCCCATAAGACAGAGCAATGGATGGCACAGGAGGAAACTGAAGAGAATGTGCCACAGGAAGATGCAATAGAACTTTCTATAGAATGTCCGCAGGAAATGGAAAACAAAAAATGTGCCCTCAGTTTAGAAGAAAATGAGCTAACTTAATAGAGATGGGCAGACATATCAAGATCAATGAAAGAAATAGACTGCAGAAGGGCAATAAAACCCAAAATGTCAGAAGTTTGATAAAACAAATGAACACAGTAATTAGGACTGTCCAAAGAGATCCATGTGATACAACAGAAGACCATTCCCACTCAGGAAGCTAGGCATCAACCCCTATATCACTAGGTGGATTGCAAACTGGCTCACAGATAGAACCCACAGTGTGAAAGTAGATGACTCCAAGTCAGACTGCCGACTAGTCATGAGTGGAGTCCCACAGGGTTCGGTCCTGGGTCCTCTCCTGTTTGGTATCTACTTCTCAGAAGTCCAGGTCAACACGAAGGGACTCTGGCTGACAAAGTTCACAGACAATTGCAAGTTGGGAGCTATTATTAACTCCCGAAGTGATGTCGACATCCTACAGAATGGCCTCACTGAGATCTAAGACTGGTGTCAGAACCATGGCCTTAAGCTTAATGCCAAAAAATGTGTCGTCATCCCCTTTGGGAAAAACCCAGTTCCCATGAATTACCACACTGACAGCAACCTCTCTTTTGATCACCACATTGCCACTCTAGTCAGAAAGTCATTCTATGTGGCACATCTCATTACTAAGGGTTTTGCATCCAGGAAGAAAGAGGTTATTGTCTCCCTGTACTCTTCCCTCATTAGGCCAATCATCAAGTACAATGCCCCATTAGGCATGTACCTCACTAGAACTGCAACAACTGGAGAGGATGCAAAAATACCTCACAAAGAGGATCCTTGGCCTTATACACTTGTCCTACATGGACAGACTCAAAAAACTCCAACTATTCTCTGTCTCATATCACCTACTTAGAGGCAATCTCTGCTTGACTTACAAAGCCATGTCTGACCCAGCTCTTAGAAAAGCTACATCTAAAGAAATCCCTATCCCTCCGCACCACAAGCTCCAGAGACCTCAACCTCATTACCACAATCAAAAGAATGTACTGCAGGGACAGGTTCATAACCCAGAGACTGCCCATGCTATGGAATAGACTTCCCATACATGTCAAGCAGAGCACCTTGCTGACCCTCTTCAAGAGAAATCTTGATGAGTGGAAGGGAAATAGAAAATTCACCCCGGGGATAACTCCAGTGACTCTGCTCGACAGAGGCAAAGGGAACTAAGGTTGGGTGGCACGATGCCAGGGTAATCCTATGGCTAGGCTTGTAAATGCCCCAGGGCCATTAGCCTAGTACACACCTATGAACCTATACATCACTGTGCAGCTAAATTAATAAATTATAAAGTTCTACCACAAGAACACAAGGTAATGAGGGAGAGGAAGGGGAGAAATTGAATACCATCATGGAACTATCGAACAGAGAAAACTATAAAAGAATTAAGACAAGAAGTGTCACTGTTGGAAGAGTATAAAAGAGGGAACAGATCAGCAAAAATATTTAGAAAGATAAGACATGATAGTCAATGCGCAGTATTAGAACAGATCAGGATCTATCATGCATTATCGCAAATAACTAAATATTTCAGCACAGGCGGAAAAACTCGGAAGATACACAGATAAATACAACAGAAAAGTACAAAATAAGCGATTTATTGATGACCCAAAAAAGTTTTATACAGAATTGGGAAACAAGGTAAAAAGAATTGAAAGGCCACCAAAAACCAAGAAGAAATAGATACATTTTGGAGAAGTATCTATGAAAATCCTGTGGAACATAACAAAGATGCTAAATGGATAGAAGTAAAAGAAAGAATAAGAAGTTTAAAGGTACAGGATATGAAATGCGATGAAGTAACAGCCAGAGAGATTGAAGCAAAGTTAAGAAAAGCCTCTAATTGGAAAATCCCAGGGATAGATGGAGTACCTAACTTCTGGTTAAAAGTGTTAACATCTTTGCACAAAGATTTAGCCATGACTAAGAACTATTTGCATGCACACTCCAAACAGACACCAACTTGGCTAACAACAGGAAAAACAATGCTCCTACTTAAGAGTGAACCTGCACGCTACTCTAAAAATTATAGACCAATAACTTGCCTTCCGATGATGTATAAACTATACACTGGAAGTGATACTAACAGAGTTTATAGTCGTTTTGAAGAAAACTCAATTATTGCAATAGAACAAAAGGGCAATAAAAGAAAGTCATATAGAACAAAGGAGAATTTGCTGTTAAGTAAAGTCATCGTGAAGAAAGTACAGTTTTGTACCTACCATAAATGTAGATGTCCGAACAGGATAGCATCTGCAGTCATAACAAATGGGTTGTCCTGTCGTCAGGCAGCCCTTCGGTCGGCCGGATTCCAAAGTCTGGGTCTGGCCTCGGCTGGTGTCGCACTTCACCCGACGTCATCTCTGCTGGTCTTCGGGTATAAAGGCATCAGCCGACGCCATTTTCCTCAGTGTTTCTTGCCCCAGATGCCAGTTGCCCTCTTGGAAAACTAAATTTTGGGTAAATGCCAATGTTTCCAAAAAAAGGTAGGCAAACACAATAAATAAGCATGTATGTACATATATACAAACAAATACACCATAAGAGATCCCCCCCAGCTAGCTATTAGGAGGGTAAATACCCTAGGAATACCACAGAGGGGAAGGAGGGTGAGTAATCCTGACTGCAGATGCTATCCTGTTCGGACATCTACATTTATGGTAGGTACAAAACTGTACTATGTCCTTCAAGGATGCATCTGCAGTCATAACAAATGGGTAGAATACCATAGCCAAACTAGGGGAGAAGGAAGAAGAATTATGGTGTAGTTAGGATCCCTTGCAATACAGCAGTGGCAAACCCTGCTCGGGATCTAGAGTATAGAGGTAAGTTATAATGCTTGGCAAATGTATGCACGGAGGTCCAAGTAGCCGCCTCAATAATGTCCTTGGTTGCCACTCCTCGTAAGAAAGCTGTGGTAGTGGCTGTAGCCCTTGTAGAGTGAGGTCTTATGTTCTGTGGAATTGGTTTTCCATGGTAGGAGTAACAGAATCTGATGCAATTTCCTATCCACTTGGAAATTGTCTGTTTGGAAATTGCTTTTCCTTCCCTTCCTGTTGCATAGGCCACTAGAAGCTGGTCAGTTTTTCTATTGCCCTTGGTTCTGTCCAGGTAGTAGCGCAACTGTCTATGTACATCCAAGGTATGCAGCAGTCTTTCCCCCCTGTTCTGTGGATTGGGAAAGAAGGTAGGTAGGTGGATTGCCTGGTTTAGAGACACTCTGGATACCACCTTAGGCATAAATGTAGGATTAGTTCTCATGGATACTCTATCTTGATGGAAGATTAGGAAGGGTTGTACTGCCATTAAGGCCTGTAGTTCCGAAACCCTTCTTGCTGAAGTAATTGCCAGTAGGAAAGCAGTTTTCCAGGATAGGTGTTGAAGATCTGCTGTTGCTGCTGGTTCGAATGGAGGGAGTGTCAATTTTTCTAGCACAAAGTTCAAGTCCCATGCTGGTAATGGTGGTTTCCTAGGAGGTTTTACATTCTTGATTCCTCTGAGGAACTGCCTGAGTAGAGGATGTGAGAAGACAGGGGGATCGAAGCTGTATTCTGCAGAAATAGCTGATGCATGTATCTTGATGGAGGAATAGGACAGGCCTGTATGGAGAAGCTCTGCCAAATACTCCAGGATGTTGGCAATATCTATCTTTGACACATCCTTTCCTCTTTCAGTGCTCCAAATGACAAACCTTTTCCATTTCCCTGCTTAGTTCCTTGTTGTAGAAGGTCTGCGGCCTCAGGATAATGTCTTTAACCCTTTGGGATAAATCTGGGTTAGTTGCTGTTATGTAATGTTCCAGGCAGTTAGTTGCAGAGTTTTTAGATTTGGATGCATGATGTTGTAGTCGTTCTGAGTTAACATCAAAGGCATCAGGGGTAGTGTCCACGTTCTCCCCCATGACATGCTCCTCAGCAATGGATACCAGTGTTGTCTTGGCCAATTTGGAGCTATCAGAATTATCCTTGGACGCTCCTCTTTGATTTTCAGTAGTATCTTGTGCATCAAAGGAAGAGGTGGGAATGCATATGCTGTCAGGCCTTTCCAACTGAAGGATAGAGAGTCCACCTTCCATGCAAGTGGGTGGTATGTCCTTGTGCAGAATTTCTTGAGCTGGTGATTGAGTGGGGATGCGAATAGGTCTATTTGTGGCATTCCCCATTTCTGTGTGATGGCCTTGAAGATGTCCGGGTGTAGCATCCATTCGTGAGCATCCAAGGTAGTTCTGCTTAACATGTCTGCTAGGATGTTTTCTTTTCCCGGTACAAATATTGCCTGTAACTAAATGTAGCTCAGAGCCATATTCCATAGGTCCAGAGTCATTCGGCATAGGGGGTATGAATGAGTGCCTCCCTGTTTGCTGATGTACCACATGACTGTGGTGTTGTCTGTCCTTATCATCAAATGGCCTTCTTTGAGGAATGGTCTGAAATTCTGGATTGCTAGTTTTACTGCCAGCATTTCTTTTTGATTTATGTGCAGGTGCAGTTGATCTGGGGTCCATAATCCTTGTATGCATTTGTCCAGCATATGGGCCCCCCAACCTAGGTCTGAGGCGTCCGTTGTGATGGTTTGGCTTGCTTGAAAGTTGTGGAAGGGCAAGCCTGGGTTTGACTGGCATGCTTGAGCCCACCATAGGAACTCTTGTTTCAGGCATGGGATTAGTGGTATTTCAGTTTCTAAGCTGCGCCTGTGTTGAGATCATAAATTCTTTAGGTACCACTGTAGTTTTCTCATATGCAATCTGGCATGGGGGACCAGGATTATGCATGATGCCATGAAGCCCAAGGCCTGCAGTACTTTCCTTGCTGTTAGTTTGTTCTGCTTTGTTAATGCCAAGAAGTAATGAGGGAGTTGTTCTTGTTTTTCTGCAGTTAGGAATGCCATTTGTTTTACTGTGTCCAATTCTGCACCCAAGAATGTTTTTGTTTGGGATGGTATTAGTCTTGACTTTTTTAAATTGACTGTGTATCCCAGGGCTTGTAGTAAGCAAATGACTCTTTGTAAGTCTGTTGTCAGTTTGCTTTTGTTGTCCGCTTGTATCAGGCAGTCGTCCAGGTATGGATAAATTTGGATTCCCTGTAGCCTGCAATGAGCGATTACTGATGCCAGGCATTTTGTGAATACTCTGGGCGCAGTAGATAAGCCAAAGGGCAATGCTGAGAATTGATAATGCTCTGATCCTGCAAGAAATCTGAGGTATCTTCTGCAATTTGGTCGTATGGGGACGTGCAGGTATGCCTCCTTGAGATCTAGAGTTACCAGCCAACACTCCTTGCCCAGCATGGGAAGAAGTTGCTGTAGGGTCAGCATTTTGAATTTTGGGACAATGATGAATGTGTTTAAGGCAGACAGGTCGAGAATAGGTCTCCAACTTTTCTCTTTTCTTGGTACTAGGAAGAGTCTGGAGTAGAATCCTTTGCCCTGTTCTGTTGGTGGTACTCTTTCCACAGCTCTCATCTTTGTTAATTGAGCTATCTGCTTTAGAGCTTCTGTTTTCTGATTTGGAGGTAGGTTTGGCATTCCTCTTTTTACTGGTAAGGTGTGGAAGTGAAACCTGTAGCCTTGGTCTATGGTCTGCAAAATCCACTTGTCTTTTGTGATATAGTGCCAATTTTTTGAAAATAAGGCTAACTTTCCGCCTAAGGGTGCTGCTATTTGTTCCCTGGTAGGCGGTGTCAGAGCCAAGTCACTGTGATTGTCCTGTTGCAGTGGCAGTGGTTGTGTCTGTGCCTCGCTGGTTATTGCCTTGCCACTGGTGTCCTCTGTAGGCACCTCCTCTGGATTGCTTTCTGCCTCTGGAACGTCTTTTCCTGCCTCTCTGAGATTTAGAGAAGTCTGGAAAGGACCAATTTTTGGAAGGCCAGTTCCTGCTAAACCTTGGGGGCTGAACCTGTAAGAAATCTTTAACTGTTTGTACAGATTTTGCCTTCTCTTCCATTTTCTTCATTACTTGCTGAGCAGGAGAACCAAATAGACTGGCCTTATCCATAGGAGCATCTAACAGCTTTGCTTTAACATGATCCGGCAAGACCTGTTCTTTCAACCATGCATGCCTTCTTATAACTGTGCCAGTCATGGCTGATCTAAATGAAGCCTCCAGTGCATCATAGCCACATTTTAAAGAATGGTTACTAACCTGCTGAATGTTATTCACCATTTCTAAAACATATTTCTTATCTAAGGAGTCATCAGAAGACAGTTTCTTAGTTAACTGATCAAGCATAAACTCTTGGTATTGGATCATATGGAACTGACAGTTCAAAGCTCTAGCTGAAAGAGTAGCAGAGGTGTAAACTTTTTTACCCCATCTCTCTAAGGACCTGGATTCCCTTTCAGAAGGGAGTGGGTTTTTTGCTGAGGTCGAAGCTACTGCCTTAGGCCCCTGGGAGATAGTCTCAGGATCTGCAAGTGGGGCCTTGTATAGGTGGTGATGAGTGTCCGGTACCCTGTAAAACCTATCTGGTTTGGCAGGGGCTGGAGGTAAAGTATCAGGAGCAGTGCAAACATCATTAAATGCATCATCCACAACAGGCAGAACTGGAGGTATAGCTAAGGGCCTATGTTGCGGTAAGTGTAGAAAGGTCCTAAGCCTTTTTCTTGAATCTGAGAAATCTTGTCCCTGCCATTGGAATTGCTCTCTCATGGCATGTAAGGTTTCCCCAAAGGAAAATTCCTCTGGTGGAGAGGCAGATGGAATAGATTCTTCAGCATCGGAATCTTCATAAGTAGAAAAAGGAGCCTCTGGATGGTCTGTAATGTCTGAATCATGAGGACACTGGCTCTGGGGGCTCTGCTCTAGGTCTCTTTTCTGGAGGCTGAGAGGCCTTGTCTGGGTGAGATTGGGATCCCCTTATTAAAGAGATGAGATCCTCTGCCAGAGTAAGCATTTGAGAACTGGAACTGGGCCTGTGTGAGGGGGACTTAACAGGCACTGATTTAGCAGTTTTGGCTGCTTTAGCCCTGGCAAAGGCCTTAATAGACATGGCTGCAGGAGGCCTAGCAGCACCACGTGCTGGGGTAGAGACATCCAAAGGGATGGTGTCTGATAATTCTATAGGAACCACATTAGTAGGCAAAACTTCAGAGGCCGATTCAACTAGGGTAGCAGGAGCCTCGGTAGTAGTCATGGATTCAGCTGAAGATTGACCCGTTTGCTCAGTTTCGGCCGAAACCGAGACACTCGCGGTTTGCTTAACCGTGGTTTCGGCCGAAACCGCTGACCGCGAGTGTCGGTCTTTTTCTTTGCGTTTTTTAACAATTTGAGAAGTCGGAGGATCCGACGGCATAATGTACGCAAAATCTGAGCCGAAAAACTGTTCAGCAAACTCCGACCGACGCCTAAGCGTTCGTCGGTTGAAGGAAGCACAGGCTAAACAGGCTGCTACGTCCTGGCCTGGGCCTAAACAAGGTAAGCAGTAAGAGTGGAAATCTTTATGAGGTATTTGTTTCCCACAAGTTAAACAGTTATTTACTTTTCTGACATCGGCTGAGGCAAGAAAGAGTCCCCAACGGGTACTTAGCTTTTTAGAAGTCTTCGAAGTAGTATTCGGTAGTAGTAATCTCTGGATCTGACCGACCGGCACTTGCGAACAGCTTCTGCTTTGGGCGCCACGCGGCAAGAAAGACTGAGGAAAATGGCGTCGGCTGATGCCTTTATACCCGAAGACCAGCAGAGATGACGTCGGGTGAAGTGCGACACCAGCCGAGGCCAGACCCAGACTTTGGAATCCGGCCGACCGAAGGGCTGCCTGACGACAGGACAACCCATTTGTTATGACTGCAGATGCATCCTTGAAGGACATCTGTAAAAAGGGGAAGAATCTAAGTATGGCATGGACTGACTACAAAAAAGCATCTGATAGTACCCCGCATTCATGGATAAAAGAGTGCTTAAAGATGTATAAGACACACCTTACACTGATTGATTATATTATAGCAACCATGAAACAGTGGCAAACCACTCTGCAGTTAAGCCATGATAAAGGACAAATTATTACTCCAGGGACAGAAATTCAAAGGTGGATATTCCCGGGTGGCTCTTTGTCACCACTGCTCTTTTGTGTTGCCCTTTTCCCATTAAGCTGTCTGCTTAACATATTAGGTCATGGCTACAATTTGGCTCCCAGAAAGTAATAAAGTGTACAAACGTATCTTCTTTTTGTAGATGATTTAAAACTGCATAGTTCACCAGATGAGGAACTGAAAGCACATTTGCGAGTAGTCAAAACTTTTTCAGATGATAAAATAATGTCATTTGGTCTTGATAAATGTGCAAAAGCAACCTTTAAAGCAGGAAAGCTGCAGCACCAAGTAAACCTCAGTTTGTGATCAGTTTGGGACAAAAATGTTATGTAAAAGAACTTGTCCAAGAGGGAATGTATAAATATTTGGGAATCGATGAAGGGTCGGAGCTTAGTAAGTAATATTTTAGAAGACTTAATACTGAAAACAGCACTGGCATCTAGGAACAAAGTTCAAGCTACAAACCAATTTGCTTTTATTGCTCTCAATTACTGTTTTGGAGTGATTGACTGGCCCCAAAAGGTTCTGGATAGATTGGACAGGAAACCAAGAAGGATATTTCATGCTCAACAAATGATTTATAAAAAACAGTGCATACCAAGATTATATATTCCCC
This sequence comes from Protopterus annectens, assembly GCF_019279795.1. NCBI lineage: Eukaryota > Metazoa > Chordata > Ceratodontiformes > Protopteridae > Protopterus > Protopterus annectens. The sequence continues at coordinate 1,490,458,233 of NC_056732.1, forward strand.
ATTTTAAAAGAGTTATGGTCCTCCTCAAAATTGATTATGTGTACACATCTGCAATTGTGGGACTTCACACATATCTGCTGACCTCACATGACCCAAATGTAGTGAAAGTCTTGAAACATGAGAAGAATAATTCTAAGATGACTTCCCAGCTTAGTTTAGCAAATGCATATAGGTGTCAAGTGGGAATGGAAATCAAACCAGCAGTAGATAAATATGAGGCAGTAACTGAATGTGGCAAAAAAAAACAATATAAGGTGAAGGATCAGATGAGACGGCAAGAAATTTGGAAAAATGCATAAATATAGTTGTAAGTATAGAACACTCTTTGAACAACCTCATGTTTATCAGGATCGAATGCAGGAATGGTTGAGTAGAGGTGAATTTAAACCAAAAGACGAAAGGTTAATATTGGCGACTCAAGATAGTGGACGATGTACACATTGGTTTACAAAATCCATTGAACATGTAGGAGAAACAGACAAATGTAGGTTTTGTAAAACTGAATCGGAAATAGTCGCACACTGTGTTGCTGGTTGTGATATACTAATGGCAGAAGGACTGTATATTGAAAGGCATAATAATGTGCCAAAGACTGTTGCATTGGGGATTGTGCAAACTTTATAAGACTGATGTAGCTGAAAAACACTGGAAACATGAGCCACAACACATTACAGAAAATGATGAAGTCTGTATCACATGGGATCACCCATACCATAACCATAGATGTCCTTCTACTCTTATGTTGCAGTATTCTTAGTGTGGGATTCCCCGCCTCAGGCGACCCGAACGTCGGCTCCTATACAAAAGCTTAAGCCTGGCTGCTGTAGGTGCATGGAACTTCACACTTATGGCCATAAACCAGGGACCTTAACTGTAATGTCGGCACGCACAGACCTCAGAACTTTTCGGCCACAGTCGACCGTCACATCGATTGCTTTACTCCTTTACTTGAAGACATCTAAAGCTAAGTACCCCATTGGGGATTTTGCCTTTATTTTTCTTGAGCTTGGTTTGCTGTACTTACCATTAGCCGATGTCGGCTAAGAAGGGTAAATGCCAATGCGGGCTCCAGATTCCGCATAAGGATACACATGACCACTGCGTTTTCTGCCTAGATCGAGAGCACGACCATACCGCTTGCCCGATTTGTCAATCATTTGTACCCAAGACCCTCCGAAGCTGTCGGGGCACCCTTAATCTATATTTAGAAAACCAGAGACTCAAAAGACTAGCACTCAGGATGGATCCCGAATCAGCCGCTCTGATGGAACCACCACGGAAAAAGGCCAAGGTTTCCAGGCTTAGTTCCTCTGACTCTCCGCAATCGGATGTCCCACCAGCTTCTAATTTAGGAGTTGAGGGACGTCCAATAGAACCGTCTACTTTGACAGCTCCCCCTTGAGGAAGCCACTTCGGAGGTAATGGCCAGCACATCCACGTAGTTAGCTCTAACGTTGGTCCCTACTGATGTTGAGGGGGAACCAGATATCGTCGGACAACCAACCGGGGTGCCATTGCTTGAAGCTCCTAACATTTCCCTGGCCCCTGAATCCAGGCCTTCTCCAAAGACTACTCTTTTGAAAAGGAAGCAGAAAACAAAGCACCAGACTCCACCTTCTGAAGGAGTCCCAGACTGGCAATCCTTCACTAGCTCTTTGATGCAGGCTTTCATGGCCCTTAGGCCCATGGCCTCTTCCCCCTCCACCATTCCAGTGCTCAGCCCTAGGCCTGCCTCAGCCACTTCTCTCCCTCTTCCTACTACTCATGAAGGGGAAGAAGAACAGGAACTTTACTATTCATCCTCAGATGAATCAATCTCCTATTCATCTCAAATTGTCTCTCCACTTGAATATTATTCCCCAGATGAGGAATCCATAAAAGGGGACTCTCCACCAAAGGATATCATCTTTGGGGAGACCATCACAAAGATGAACGAATACTTTAAGTGGGGCACTTCCCAAATTATTGAAACTCAAAAGAGGTACTTTGAGTTACTCCAATAGATAGATGCGAGAAAACCAGACAGAGTAGTCATTGATCACTGAAAATGCTACACTCACTGACTATAGTGTCTTGCATACATAGAGACACAAAGTCATAAAATATCAGGATTTGCAAGCAGAAATGAGAGCAATGTGGAAGAAGGATACCCAGACAGTTCCAGTAGTAGTAGTAGTAGTAGTAGTAGTAGTAGTAGGAGCAATGGGTCTTATAAAAAAGAATTTACAACCATATTTAGATATGTTACTGAAACACATAACTCCGCATGAATTGCAGGAGTCATTACTGGGCACATTGTCAGTGTTGTGAGGAGCACTTCTGGCTAACATCAAAGATTGAAACAATACTAATTTAATGAACTTTAATCATACTTTGCCTTAGGAATGGGGTCCTTTCCTGTCATGGTATTAGAAACCCAAAAGACCTGGAGAAATTAAAGAGAGAAGACATTATAGGTAGAGAATACTGGACTTGTCTAAAAAGGGAAGTAAATACTGTGGGAAGAAATAGCTAGGGAATTGTTATGGCTAGTACCAACCTATGAACCTATGAACAACAGAAATTACAAAAATTACCCATTATGAAAATATCAGCAAACTATTAAAACTGTCCATAACAAATTTCAGTACCCGTGTTGCAAACCCAAAACAAAGTTATGTCCTTTCAAATGACACCCTGTACAAGAACATTATAAGCTGCTAACTTTGATACTCAATGCCTGTCAAGTTTATAAACATACAGTACAGTTGTGTACACTTACCATAAATGTAGATGTTCAAGTGTATTCACTGTTGCAGTCATCACACTTGGGTTATCTGCCTGCAAGTAGCCCTCAGTTGGCCCGAATACCAGAATCTTGGGATTTCTGCATCAGATGCTGTCGCTTCTTCCATGACGTCAGGTCGTCAGGGGTATAAAACCGTCAGCCGATGCCATTACATCAGTTTTTCTTGCTCCAGATATCAGGAGCCCCCAAATAGGAAGCTAATAAGGTGTGGAACACCACCAGTAAAAATTAAATACCCCTGCTATAAAAAATGGCCATATAGACGATAGGTAGAAAGGACAGAGAAAAACAGGGGGCTGGAGGGAGGGAAATCAGGACTGCAACAGTGAATACACTCGAACATCTACATTTATGGTAAGTGTACCCAACTGTACTATGTTCTTCGTATTTCACTGTTGCAGTCATCACACTTGGGTTGATTCCCAAAGCTGAGGAAGGGTGGAGGCATTCAAGAGGAGTTAGGGCTGGCTAGCAGGCCTTGTAAAACTGCTGTAGCAAATCTAGCTCTGGATTTAGGAAAAATAGGTAAGTGGTAATGCTCGGTGAAGGTGTGTACAGAACTCCAGGTTGCAGCTTCCAGAATGTCCCTGGTAGGGACTCCCCTGAGAAATGCTGTAGAGGTTGAAGTAGCCCTAGTGCAATGTGTTCTGATCCCCTGTGGGGTAGGTTTTCCATGGTACTTGTAGCAGAAATGGATGTAAGTAATGCCCACTGAAAAACGAGTCTGCCACTTGACAGCAGCATATCAAGCTGCTGAGAAGCTTGGACTGAAAAAAAAACTAATGACAGCAGTCATACTATGCTCACAAAGCAGCACTTTTTCCTATCCATTTGGAAATGGTTTGGTTTGAAATGGCCTTGCCCTCTGCCCCTGTAGCAAAGCTGGCTAGCAGTTGGTCAGATTTTCTGAAAGGTTTAGTCCTGTCAAGGTAGAACATGAGCTGTCTGTGCACATCCAAGGAGTGCAGGATCCTCTCCCCTTTATTTTGAGGATTAGGGAAGAAGGTTGGCAAATGGATGGCTTGGTTTAGAGTCACACTGGAGACCACCTTAGGCATAAAGGATGGGTTAGTCCTGAGGGAAACCCTGTCAGCATGGAAAATAATGAAGGGTTACACAGCCATTAGTGCCTGTAACTCAGACACTCTTCTAGCTGAGGTTATGGCTAAAAAAAGGCTGTTTTCCAAGAAAGGAATTTTAACTCTGCTGAAGCTGCAGATTCAAAAGGGGGGGAGTGTGAGCTTTTCCAGTACAAAGTTAAGGTCCCAGGCAGAGATGGGTGCTCTCCTGGGGGCCTTAAGTTGTTTGCCCCTCTCATAAACTGTTTGATGAGGGGGTGAGAGAATAGAGGTGGCTCAGTATTATAATGAGCTGAGATGGCAGAGGAATGAATCTTAATGGAGAAGGATGGGCCTCTGTGGAGTAGCTCTGCTAGGTAATCAAGGATTTGAGGTAAGGAGGGCACAGCTGTGTCCTTTCCTTGAGACTGACTCCAAGAGCAACATCTTTTCCACTTTTCAGCATACGATTTTCTAGTACTAGGCCTTCTGGCCTCAAGGATGACGTCCAGCACCTGACTGCTGAGAGTTGCTGGTGGAGTACTCAGGGGAAACGCCAGGCTGCAAGGTTTAGGGTTTGCAGCTGTGGATGCAAAATCTGTCCCTCCTGCTGAGACAGCAGGGAAGGTGTCTGATGAAGGTGCCAGGGTGGCACTGTTGTCAGACTGTGTAAGAGTGGGTACCAGTGCTGGCGTGACCAATCTGGGGCAATAAGAATTGCCCTTGGGCTGTCCTGTCTGATCATGAGTAGTACCTTTGATAGGAGGGGCAGAGGCGGAAAGGCATAAATTGAGAGGTTTTCCCATTTGAAGGATAAGGCATCCACCTTCCAGGCCCTGCTGTGAGGGTTCCTAATGCAAAATTTGCTCAACTGGTGGTTCTCGGAGGAGGCAAAGAGGTCCACCTCAGGTGTCCCCCACCTCTGGATTAGAAGGTTGAAGGTGTTGGGCTTCAATTTCCAATCATGTGGATCCAGGAGATTTCTGCTTAAGTCGTCTGCCAGTGAATTCAGTTTGCCTAGCAGGAACTGAGCTTGCAGATGCACTTGGTTGCGCAAGGTTGTGTTCCACAGGGCCATGGCTAAACTGCAGAGTGGGTAAGAATGAGCTCCCCCCTGCTTGTTTATGTACCACATAACTGTGGTGTTGTCTGTTTTTATCAGCAGCTGTCCTGGAAGAATTAGCTATTTGAAGGCTGTCAGAGCATACTGTACAGCTAACATCTCTTTTTGAATGATGTGCAGGAGAATTTGTCTTGGGCTCCACTTTCCCTAAATGCATTTGCCTGCCATATGAGCTCCCCATGCATAGTCTGATGCGTCTGTAGTCAGGCTTTGGGCAGCGAGAGGTTGAGTGAAAGGCAGTCCCTTGTTGTGGTTGCATTCATCTGCCCACCAAAGTAACTCTGCCCTTAGACAAGGAATGATTGGAAGGACTGTTTCCGGGTCCTGAGAATGTTGGCACTAAAGACTTTTTATGTACCACTGAAGTTTCCTCATATGCAGTCTTGCATATGGAATTAGCAGAATGCATGAGGCCATAAACCCTAGGGCTTGCAGTATTTTCCTTGCAGATAGCTGGGTTTTGGTGGCCATGTGTTTGAAGTAGTTATTCAAATAGATCTGTTTTTCTGGAGTGAGAAAGGCCATCTGGGAAGTTGTGTTAAAGCTTGCTCCCAGGAATACAATTTTTTGACTAGGCACCAGTTGTGACTTCTTTTCGTTGATGGTGTACCCCAATGAAGATAGGAGTCTTTTTACAAATGCCAGGTGATGAAGTAGTAATTCCTGACTGTCCACGTCCAAGTATGGGAAAATTTGGATATTTCTCTGCTTACAGTATGCAGTGGCTGGAGCCAGGCACTTTGTGAATACTCTGGGTGCAGTAGATAAGCCAAAGGGAATTGCAGAGAACCGATAATGCATAGAGCCTGCCCTGAAGCTGAGATATCTCCTGCAAGACTCCCTTATGGGGATGTGCAGATAGGCTTCTTTTAAGTCTAGGGTTACTAGCCAGGCATCCTTGGCTAGCATAGGGAGAAGCTGTTGCAGGGTTAGCATTTTGAATTTTGGGAACACTAGAAAGGTGTTGAGAATTGACAGATCCAGGATTGGGCGCCAAGACCCTCTTTTCTGGACACCAGGAACAGTCTGGAGTAGAAACCTTGTCCCCTTTGTTCTACTGGAATAGGTTGGATGGCCCTGATATTGAGCAGGGAATGTACTTGCTTTTGAGCCTCTGCCCACTGGTTTGGAGGAAGGTCTGGAAACCTGCTTGGGGTTGGCAGGGAATGGAAGTAGAATCTGTACCCCTGGGATACAATGTTTAGAACCCATCGGTCCTGAGTAATGGACATACAGTTTTTGGCATGAAGGGAAAGTTTTCCTCCTAGGGGTACAAGTAGATGGGCAGGATTGGGAAGGATAATTGACAAGTCATTGTGAACTTTTACCATAAGGGGGTGGCTTGCCACATCCTGTTTTTTAGGTGGAAGCACTCCATTGTTTAGATCTCTGCATACCCTGAGACTGTAGTCTTGGTGGTCTGGTTCCCCTGGGTTTGGACTGAGAAAGCTTGGAAGGGGCTGGAAAGGACCAGTTTTTTGTAGGCCAATGCCTACTGAATCTAGGTGGCTGCACTTGTAAGAATTCTTTAACAATTTGCATAGATTTAGCATTTTCTTCCATCTTTTTAAGAACCTCTTCTGCTTTGGTGCCAAATAAATGGTCCTGATTTAAAGGAGCGTCTAGTAATTTTGATTTGACACGGTCTGGCAAGGTTTGTTCCTTCAGCCAAGCATGCCTTCTCAGTACATATCCAGTGACTGCAGCCCTGCAAGATGCTTCTAAGGCATCAAAGCCACACTGCAAAGTATGCTTACTAACTTGGTTTGCAGAATGCATTAACTTGTAAATCTTTATTTTCTGCACAATCTGGAAGTAACACCATTTTTTGTTTAATTTGTGCCATAATATGTTGCTGGTACTTCAACATATGAAACTGGCAATTCAATGCCCTGATGGCAAGAGTTGCAGAGGTATACACCTTCTTACCCCATCTGTCTAAAGCTCTGGAATCCCTGTGTGAAGGAGTAGGGTTTTTGGCTGTAGTAGCCTTAATACCTTTAGGCCCCTGTGAAATGGTCTCTGGATCCACAGTAGGATTCTTAAAAAGAAATTTGTGAGAATCAGGTACTCTGTAGTACCTGTCAGGTTTTCTAGGGGGCTGGTGGTAAAGTGTCGGACTAAGACTGGATTCCATAAAGACATCATTTACAACATCCAGGACAGGGGGTATAGGTAGGGCCCTGTACTGAGGTAACTCTAAAAATTCTCTGAGTCTTTTTTTGGACTGAGAATAATGCTGACATTCCCAGCGGAAATGCTCTCTTAAAGTATGCAAGGTTTCACCAAAAGAAAAATCCTCTGGAGGGGAGGCAGAGAGAATGGATTCTTCTGCATCTGAATCGTCAAAGGTAGATAAGGGTATGCCCTGGTAATCAGAAGGGTCAGAGTCATCAGACTCCTGGTCTGTAGAATCAGAAAGAAACTCAATTCTTGGTCTCTTAGCAGGGGAGGGATGGCTTCCCCTAATTAGGGTGATAAGGTCTTCAGCCATTCTAAGCATTTGTTTTTGAGGCATGGGAGCTTGAGCATGCGCTTTGGTCATTGGTTTTCTAGGCATAGTGCGTACTCTGGGCCTGAGAAACTCGGTAGTTTTAGCTAAAAATGAAGTTGTCAGTTTAATGCAAATATCGGTAGGTTGGAATACACCCTCAGAAGCCAGTGCCCGCACAGTGGCTCCAGAACCATCCAAGGTAGAGACATTCGCAGGTTCCATAGTCGAAGCATCTCGTGGCATACCAGACTCTGAATGGGTCTCAACAGAGGCCTGCGAATCTGTAGAAGTGGGCATCAGGGGCTGCAAAGGCGCCTCACTGAGTACCGGTGGACTGGCGACTAGCTTAACGGAAGCATCGCTGGCAGTTTTTGACCTATGCAGTCTGTCTCTGACTTTATCTTTGCACTTTTTTGGAAGATCAGTAGTCGGATGGCTTACCGAAGCCATTTCGGAATACAGAGAATGAGAGTGAAAGAGTTTAGCTGCAAAAATAGCCTGATGATGAATGGCATTAAACAAGATTGAAAACCGACAGCGAGGGACGTCGTGGTCTGGGCCTAAACAGATGACACAGTAAGAATGAAAATCTCTGTGAGGTATTTGCTTTCCACAGGCAAGACATTTGTTAACTTTTTCTGACATCGGTTAGAGCAAAAAAAAGAATCCCCAATGGGGTACTTAGCTTTAGAAGACTTCAGGTTTGAAACTTGAAAAACGAAAGTTTCAGGTAGCGGCCAACCGGCACTTGTGAACTGCTTCTGCTTCGGGCTCCTTCTTGGCAAGAAAGGCTGATGTAATGGCATCAGCTGCCTGTTTTATACTCCTGAAGATCTGACGTCATGGAAGAAGCGACAGTATCCGACGCAGAAATCCCAAGACTCTGGTATTCGGGCCGACTGAGGGCTACCTGCAGGCAGATGACCCAAGTGTGATGGCCGCAACAGTGAAACACGAAGAACATCAGCATTTATACAGCACATTAAATTAAAAAAAATGACGGTTTGATTCAATAAGATGTGAGATGTCAGTTAAATGAACAGGCACATTAAATTTCTTAAGCCTCTTTTTCTTCAAATATCTTCTTTCAGGCTAAATTCTACTAATCCAAAATACACAGTGGACTGAGATGGGGGTAATTCTGTCCTTATGTGAGCAAATAAACCCCAAAAAAGCAGAAACAGACTCCAAATTAGACAAATGGTTACAGAATTAAAGGGTGTGTGTCCTGCTGGAACCTCTTCCCCTTCACAGCTGTACAGAGATTCCTGCAGTGCTTACCATAGCTCCCTAATAAACTGTCTTTCGGCTTTTCCTGGTTAGGGGTCGCCACAGTGGAACTCCGGTCCGCTAATGATTAGCAGTGGATTTTTACAGTGCTGAGGTGCCAGCCTGACGCCCAACCTTCAAAGAAGGCACACCCATTCACGCACCTACCTGCATGTCTTTAAACGTCACTCGACCGTGGGGAGGACATGCAGACTCCACACAGAAGGCGCTCCCAGCCGAGAAATGGACCAAACTGAAAACATCCTTAAGCTATAACAGAAGAATATTAATGATACAGTGTTTACATGTGAAATGTACAATATCCTCTTCATAGTACTGCAAGTACTGCCAACAAATAGTATTCTGCCCCAACTTTCACTCCTCCAAAAATGACCTTCCCTCCATCGAGGCTGCCAAATGATCTTACTGACTGGAGGATAGTTAGCAATTTAAATGTTTCTTAGACATCACATGTTATTCAAGTCGAAAGAACACTTTGTCCATTATAAATTCATGATGCCTACTATGAGAGTAGAAGGTAATCTTATCACTTACTTCACACATGTTGTGTTGAGCAACATCTTTAGCAAAATTAATTTAAAATGGGTGGCGAAAGCCATACACACTCTGGCTAGGCTTATAAATGCCCTAGGGCAGATAGCCTAGTATGAACCTATGAACCTATGAATAATGCAGTTGCTGCAGTTACTGTGAGATGAAGTGTGGAGTTAATCCCAACTGAAACCCAGCTGACTGAAGGAGCAGATGTTGTTCACTAACGCACTGAGTTCACAGTGCTGTACAACTGCAGGGTAGTTCTCTGCCTCCTGATCCTTTTTCTAGTGTTAAGCAACAAGCTCCATCTTCTATTCTGGTCCCTCTAAATGCTTAGCTGTTGACTCACACTTCAAAGTTTAATTAAAAACAAAAAAATTGAACAAGCCTCAGTTTCTCTAGATACTCAGTGCCAGAATTTAAAGAAAGACAGCAGAAGGACTGAAAGACTGAACCATTGTTTCTGAGTAGGATTAGTGATATATTTTTCACAGATGGCTTTTGATGTTAGTTTCTTTGTATAAATTTGCAAGCCCAAACCTAGCCAACAGGACAGCAGAAATTGCAGCATCACCAGTCAAATAGGAACAGTGCAGCACATCATATGCTCCCTCCCTATTAAAACAGTCTGCTAAATCTAAGTAATTTCAGAGCTATGATCCAACCAGTAGAACGTGTTCATCCAAAACCTAACATAATGGGTCTCTTCAAAGGAGTCTAGGCCTGTTCCAGGAGCTATGTGGAAATCTCTTGGTCCCTCAGTGGTGCAGTTTCCAGGGACCTAACAAACTGAAAGTATGGCTAACTGACCATGCTTAGCACCCACTAGTCCCCAATAATAGTTCACCACACTGTGGAAAAACTGGAGAATGAACTTCCCATGGCCCATTCTGAAGACTATTCAGGAATACTGCAGTAACACCAACAATCTCTGCCCCTGGAGCACTTTGTGGGTGGAGTCAGGAATGACCATACTGCATTATGTCTGAAATATTCTCTTCAATATTCACTTGCACTTTTTCTTTGAATTTTAAATTTGTGTATCGAAACTGTTTTGCAATTTTGTCCAAGTTCTCATTGTTTTATTATTTATCATGTATTCATTCATGTTTATTTTGTACATTTATTGATTTTGTACCCTTGATTATTTAAGACACAGGTTAAAAGAACTGAACAAGAATTCTAACTAAACAGGGGGCTTTCATCCTTGGAGAAATGGGTAGGAAAAGAGAATACCAATCAATGCCTATTTCCTCATTTGTGACACTGTATTGGAAAGACTCCACAAGAATGTCACCCTGGAAGGGGGAATCCAGAATGGCCTGCCTAACTAAGTTCTTTCATAAAGGAAGACAGACTGGTAATATCATCCAGCACAGACAAGATCCTATGCCTGCTGCCCTGGCCAGCACACTCAGACTTATGATAAGATATATATATATATATATATATATATATATATATATATATATATAAAGCCCACTGAAGAGGCTGCAGTAATGGTCTTTTCTAAAGATTCAATGATCCTAGAATTAGACAGTTCTTTCAGCTTATCTATATTCTGGTCCACAAAAGAGGAAAGGAGATGAGACAGAACAGATGTCTAATACCCAAAGTGGAACAGAAGAAAACTTCTTGTCCATCCCATACAAAGCTTTGGACAACTAATATGGCAGCAGAAATGATGATGAACCAAAAGTTATCACAAAAGAACCTGTATTGGACTGTCTAGTTAGGCTACATTTTCATTCTGAAGGGTCTCATATGCATAAAGAAAGTACAGTTGTGTACCTACCATAAATGTAGATGTTCGAGTATATTCACTGTTGCAGTCATTACACTTGGGTTATCCTGCTGGCAGGCTACCCGCAGTCGGCCTGAATTCCAAAGTCCTGGTCTGGCGTCGGTTGCTGTCGCCTCTTCCCCGACGTCAGTGCGCCAGGGGTATAAAAGATGCAGCCGACGCCATTTTCTTCAGTTTTTCTTGCCCCAGATGTCAGGTGCCCCCAAAAGGGTAGGCTGTAAAAATTATGATCATAAAAAAGCATGCACATAACCTTCATCTACAAGCAAATACACCACGTAGGTTGTATAGAATAGATAGGCACAGATAAGTCCCAGCAAAGAAAAAGGGGGATGGTGGGAGGGTAACCTGGACTGCAACAGTGAACATACTCGAACATCTACATTTATGGTAGGTACACAACTGTACTATGTTCATCGTGTTTCACTGTTGCAGTCATTACACTTGGGTTGAATCCCAAAGCTGAGATTGGGCGGCTGGGCCTAAACAGAGTTTGGAGTGGCTATGAGGCCCTGCAGAACTGCAGTGGCAAAGCCTGCTCTGGATTTAGAGTAGAGAGGTAAATGGTAGTGCTTTGTAAAAGTCCATGTTGCAGCCTACAAAATATCCTTGGTTGGTACTCCTCTGAGGAAGGCTGCTGAAGTGGCTGCTGCTCTGGTAGAATATGGCCTAATGCCCTTGGGCACTGATTTGCCATGTTGTGAATAGCAGAAACGAATGCAGTGGCCTATCCATTTTGAAACAGTCTGCTTTGAAATGACTTTTCCTTGGGAACCTGCAGCATATGCCACTAAGAGTTGCTCAGTCTTTCTGAAGGCTTTAGTCTTGTCTAAGTAAAAGCGTAGCTGTCTGTGTATGTCCAAAGTATGCAGAAGTCTCTCCCCCTTATTCTGTGGGTTTGGATAAAAGGTAGGCAAATGTATGGTTTGGTTAAGCGCCACGCTGGACACTACCTTAGGCATAAATGTCGGGTTTGTCCTTAGAGAAACCCTGTCTTGATGGAAAATAATAAAAGGTTCCACAGCCATTAGTGCCTGTAACTCTGAGACTCTTCTTGCTGAAGTTATTGCTAGGAGAAGAGTGGTTTTCCATGACAAGTATTTTATCTCTGCTGTATTGGCAGGCTCAAAAGGAGGCAGTGTGAGTTTTTCCAAGACAAAATTGAGGTCCCATGTAGGTATTGGAGCTCTCATCGGAGGTCTTATGTTTTTGGCCCCTCTGAGAAACTGTCTTAGCAGTGGATGAGAAAAAATAGGTGGGTCCGTATTATAATGAGCTGAAATGGCAGAGGCATGGATCTTAATTGATGAGAAGGATAGGTCTTTGTCCAGCATCTCAGTTAGGTATTGCAAAATCTGAGGAATATTTGGTTCAAGTGAGTCAATTCCCTGCACTTGGTTCCAAGCACAGAATCTCTTCCATTTTTCTGCATAAGATTTTCTGCTGCTGGGCCTCCTGGCCTCCAAAATAACATCCATAACTGCTTTAGAGAGAAGTGTGTTCTGAATGATTACATTATCCGCCATGCAGCCAGATTTAGGGTTCTGAGTTGGCTGTGCAGGATCTGATTGTTCTGTTGGGTCAGCAAATGAGGTATTAGAGGCAATGTCCAGGCTGGGCCTTGAGACAAGCTCTTTAGGATTGGGTACCAGTGCTGGCGTGGCCAGTCTGGAGCAATCAGTATCATTTTTGGCTTCTCTTGTCTGACCTTTAGGAGTACCTTGGAGAGGAGGGAAGGCATATACTGTAAGGGTTTTCCACCTGAATGAAAGGGCATCCACTTTCCATGCTTGCTTGTGATAAGTCTAAGTGCAGAATCTCTGTAGCTGGCAGTTGTGAGGGGAAGCGAATAGATCTATGTCTGGGCATCCCCATTTCCCTGTTATCATGTTGAAGATTTGTGGATCCAGTTTCCACTCGTGAGGATCCATGAGGTTTCTGCTTAGTTCGTCTGCCAAAGTATTTGTCATTCCTGGCAGGAATTGTGCTTGCAGATGTACTTGATAAGTCAATGCTGTGTTCCACAAAGTCATGGTTTGCCTGCAGAGGGGGTAGGAATGTGTGCCCCCTTGCTTGTTTATGTACCACATGACTGTAGTATTGTTCGTCTTTATCATTAGTTGTCCTGGATGAAGTAGGTCCTTGAAGGCTGTCAGGGCATTTTGTACAGCTAGCATCTCTTTTTGATTGATATGAAGATGCATTTGGTTTGTGGGCCATGTGCCCTGAATACATTTTCCTGCCATGTGCGCCCCCCAGGCATAATCTGATGCATCTGTTGTTAGTGTCTGCCTGGCAGTGGGTAAGGTGAATGGCTGTCCCTTGTTGTGGTGACAGGCCTCTGCCCACCATTGAAATTCCTGTTGCAGGCAGGGAATGAGAGTAATTACTGTTTCCAGGCTGTGGCAATGTTGAGTCCAAACACTTTTTAGATCCCATTGTAGTTTCCTCATATGCAGTCTTGCATATGGAATTAGTAGAATGCAGGATGCCATGTAGCCCAGAGCCTGCAGAATTTTTCTTGCAGATAACTGGGTCTTTGTTGCCATGTGTTTGAAGTAAGAAGTCAGATGCCTTTGTTTGTCTGGCGTGAGATAATCCATCTGGGCAGTTGTATTTAAGCTTGCACCCAGGAATATTATCTCTTGAGAGGGTACTAGTTTTGTTTCTTTTCGTTTACTGTGTACCCTAGGCAAATTAGTAATCTTTTTACAAATGTCAGATGCTGTAGTAGAATATCTTTGTCCTTTGCTTGAATAAGGCAGTCGTCCAAGTAGGGGTATATTTGAATTCCTCTTTGTCTGCAAAATGCAATTACTGGTGCCAGGTATTTTGTGAAGACCCTGGGCGCAGTAGATAAGCCAAAGGGCGGTGCTGAGAATTGGTAGTGCAGAGAGCCAGCTATGAATCTGAGGTATCTTCTGCAAGAATGTCTGATTGGGACATGCAGGTATGCCTCTTTGAGGTCCAAAGTTACTCTTTGAGGTCAAAAGTTACAAGCCAAGCCTTCTTGTCCAGCACGGGCAGAAGCTGCTGTAGAGTCAACATTTTGAATTTTGGGACGTCCAGAAAAGTATTTAGAATAGACAGGTCCAGAATTGGTCTCCAGGCTTTGTCCTTTCTTGGTACTAAGAAAAGTCTTGAGTAAAATCCTTGTCCCTGCTCTTGTTGTGGCACTGGCTGAATAGCCCCCATGTCCATGAGAGATGAAACTTGTTATTGTGCCTCTTGCCATTGATTGCGTGGCAGTTCTGGCATACCTTTTGCCTTTGGAAGGATGTGAAAGTGGAACCTGTAGCCCTGAGAGACTATATTTAAGACCCATTTGTCCTGGGTGATCTTGTGCCAGTTTTGTGAAAAAAGTGCTAGCTTTCCCCCTAAGGGTGCTGCCAAAAAATAAGTGCTTGGCATTGGCAGAGGGAAGTCATTGGGACTGTTTTCTATAAGGTTGCGATTTGTCTTCTCCACTTTTGGAGGTAGAAGCACCCCATTGTTTGGGCCTGTATGAGCCCTGGGTCTGTTGCCTGCCTCTAGGGCATCTGAATCTGCCTCTTTGTGGTCTGTCTGACACTGGAAAGGACCAATTCTTAGAGGGCCAGTTCCTGCTAAATCTGGGTGGCTGTACCTGTAAGAAATCCTTTACTGTCTGCATAGACTTTGCCTTATCCTCTATTTTCTTTAACACCTCCTCTGCCTTAACACCAAACAAAGTATCATGCTGTAATGGAGCATCCAATAATTTTGCTTTAACATGATCAGGCAGATTCTGTTCCTTTAACCAAGCATGCCTTCCAATAACAGAACCTGTAAGAGCGGCCCTGCACGAGGCCTCCAGTGAATCATAGCCACATTGCATAGTATGTTTTCCCACTTGTTCAGCTGCATGCAATAAATCCTGCAAATCTTTGTTCTCAGAACATTCAGAATTTGTCAACATTTTTTGTTTTAACAAAGACATTAAGTATTGCTGATATTTGAGCATATGAAACTGACAATTAAAGCCCTTACAGCCAAGGCAGCAGAAGTGTAAACTTTTTTCCCCCATCTGTCCAAAGCCCTAGAATCTCTGGCTGAGGGGACAGGGTTTTTGGCAGAAGCAGCCTTGACCCCTTTGGGACCCTGTGAGATAGTTTCTGGGTCAGCAGCAGGGTTTTTGTAAAGAAATTTATGGGAGTCTGAGACCCTGTAGTATCTGTCCGGCTTAACAGGGGCAGGAGGTAAAGAGTCTGGAGACAGGCCGGACTCTGAAAAAACATCATCTACTATGTCTAGAACAGGGGGAATTGCAAGAGGTCTGTGCTGAGAAAGTAAAAGAAAGTCTCTAAGTCTTTTCTTAGAATCAGAATAATCCTGGCTCTCCCAATGGAAATGCTCCCTCATGGTATGCAGGGTTTTGCCAAAAGAATAGTCCACAGGAGGAGAAGCTGAAGGAATAGAATCCTCAGCATCAGAATCCTCATAGGGAGGAACAGAATATCCCTGATCCGAAGAGGACTCAGAGGAAATAGAAACCTGATCAGAGGAATCATATTCAGTGTCTTGCCTAGGCCTCTTATCAGGAGGGGGATGGGAACCCTTGATCAAAGTAATTAGGTCTTTGGCCATTTTGAGCATCTGTTTCTTAGGCATAGAAGCCTGTCCTGGAGAATGCTGTATTGGTTTCCTTGTCTTTAAAACTGTTTTAGACTTTGTCTTGAATGCTGAAGTAGGCTTTATATAAAGTTGTGTAGGTCTGAAGACACCCTCAGAAGCCGATGCCTGCTCAGCAGCTCCGGACCCATCTGAGGGATTAATTTCCAAAGGGCTAATACCTTGAGTATCCAGAGGCCTAGCTGTCTCCACGTGGGAGTCGGAGGTGGCCTGTGGCTCTGAGGTAGTGGGAGTCAGGGGCTGCGAAAGCGCCTCACTGAGCACCAGCGAACCGGCGATTGGCCTAGAAGAGGCTTTGTCGTCGGTTTTGGACCTCGGATGCTTGTCCTTGTCTTTATCCTTGCGTTTTTTATGAATTCCGGTCGTCGGTTGTTCTGACGGCATTATGTAGTTAAACCTTCTGCCAAAATAATGAAAAGCAAAATCGTACCGACTCTTAATAGTGCGTTGGTTAAATCTAACACAAAATCGACAACTAGCAACGTCATGGTCAGGGCCTAGGCAAGGAATACAATAAGAGTGGAAATCCTTATGAGGTATTTGCTTTCCACAAGAAATACAACTGTTAACTGACATCAGTCTGGAGCAAGAAAAAAGTTTCCCCAATGGGGTACTTAGCTTTATTGAAGACTTTGGATCTGAAATTCGATTTCGAAAATCTCAGGAGTCGGCCGACCGGCACTTGCGAACTGCTTTTGCTTTGGGCACCGCGCGGCAAGAAAGACTGAAGAAAATGGCGTCAGCTGCATCTTTTATACCCCTAGTGCACTGACGTCAGGGAAGAGGCGACAGCAGCCGACGCTGGACCAGGACTTTGGAATTCAGGCCGACTGCGGGTAGCCTGCCAGCAGGACAACCCAAGTGTAATGACTGCAGCAGTGAAACACGATGAACATCTAGACATGGATGGTTTCAGATTAAATAAATGTCTGCCTTCAGCACAGGTTTTAGGGGAAGAATGACCTCTGGTCCTCATCCAACTTCCCCAGATACTGGTTCAGCCACTGGTGGAAGAAGCAGAGGGGCAACAGACAAGACCATAATGAAATTTCTAAGTCTTAGTTACTCTCTTGGAGGTTTCATCAAGAGAAGAGCTATATGAAGGGAATACCTCATCATTTTGTCTAGCACAGAAACAAAGACCACCATATCCTCAGAACCTCCTTTCTGAGGGTAGCCTAAGGGATAGGGAGACAGTCTCCGGTTCCTAGCTCCAGCACTGAGATACCTGAACTCATCTGGTGTGAGGCAATATGCAAATGACAGCTGCACTCTAATTGCCTAGCAATGGGCACTGGTGCCTAGTATGGCATACTCTAGAGCCAGTGTCTGATCATGAGATGCCAGTAAAGACCCCTACACAGGCATAAGATCATGCTCCCTAAGGCTGCACTCCCACACTAGGAAATACTCCATCACACATCAAACAACAGCATATTCAAATCTAACATGTAGATCATCTCATCTGGCCCACCTAGTACTGGAGGGCCCACAAAAATCTCCTCAACAACTGCCAATAAGCCCTCCTTTACTTAAAGAAATGACTGCAGTAGACTCCTGAAGGCGTAGCTTGCTCACTGAGCTTTCACAGGGGAAATAAAGGGATCACACTATATTAGGTACCAAAGGAATGGATAAGCTCATGACATCTTAACACTAGACATTCACTGATGAGATTGTAAGGGTATCTTTCTAGCACAACTAGAGTATAGATTCCCCTTGTTTGATTCTGCAAAAAAATAACTACCCTTTAAACCCTCTCAAACAAAATCTGCTACTTCATACCAAACTCCCCTTGGAATGAAGATCAGTGCCTCACTCTTTCTAAGGCTAAGTGGCTGGCAATGCAAGCCAAGGCCGACCTTTTTCTTGGCTCCCTTTTTGCAGAACACTTCATCAAGATTCCCCTCTTGCCTCAAAGCTGTTTGCTGCACCTATGGCCTATAACCTCAGAAGGCAAGACAGAAATGGCCCATATAAACACTTTCTTTCTGGCTACATTCTGCTAGCCATAGCTTCTCAGTCCTTGACACAAAAGTATTGCAGTCACGTTCCCATGACCTAGCCAAACTCATAAACTGCTTGGTTTTCAGACCAAAGTTTAAGCACTTTCTAAAAAAGCAATGTGAATACAACTGTCTGAATAAAGGGCATGCACCTCCTTCAGAGCACGTCCTTAAGAAGAGACCCCCTCTCACCTCCTTCTACTTGCATACCTGTTCTCAGATTTCTGCTGACTTACCTGATAGATAACATCTAACTGTTTTAATACAATTCCACAGAATCTGATCCCTCACATACTCACCTGGGGGCTTATTAATTTGCAGATGATATCTTACCGATTTACAACTGCATTATCTACACACAGGCTTAGTCTCTAACTCCCTCTTCTCCTTCACCCCTTAATACCTCCCCTTTTTTTCCCTTTTCTTGTTTTGTCTTATGTAAACATGTACACATATTCTCCTTTTTAAACGTTTCACTTCAACAAATGTATTAACCTTCACATAAAAGCACAGTTTCCTGTATTTATGTATTACATATGTTTGCCACTATGTATATGCACTCATACATATTTTATATGTTACGACAATCGTACAATCTTCTGCTATTTGTGTAACCTGGGCTGAGCCTGCAAGTGGTCATTTGCGATCAGTGCTCTACCAAAGGAAATAAATAAACAAGATCGTATCCCTTCAGTCACATTCCCTTTACTTCCCTTTTTTTCTTTTATCATTCTTATAACTGTAAATAGCATTTGCTGATCTCCACGGTTATACTGGGAAAAGGAAAAATAATGGAAAAAGTGAAAAGGCCTCTTCAATGTATATATTGCTTTACTTTCTACATCATGTATCTCTTCTCTACCAGTGCTATTTGACAATTGTACTTTATTGTTACTCAATTTCTTTTGTGATATATACTTCCTTCTCCTAGACTGGGCCTAAAACTGGTAAGCTGTGATCAGGGTTTTACACCAACCTGTGATCAGAGTTTTATATAAATACCATGGGACATACTCCCATAGGATGGTTACTAGGGATGCACATGCTCCCAATCTTCTTCTCTCTCTCTCTTCATCAGCCAACAACAAACTTGAGCTTGATCTGTTGTTTACAAAGGAACAATAGGTGTCAAGTGAGGATCCAGAAGCAGTCTCAGAGATGGACTTTGGGAGGAGAGGCTTTGGCCACTGCCTAGCTTCCTGATCCCTGGGCACAATGGTGGCCACTACCTTCATACTTGCCATCTTCTGCTTGGTGATGCAGAACTCAAACTTTACTTACCTCCTCCCGAAGATGGCTGAACTAAAGTGCTCACAAATTTGACAGTTCTTCCACTATACACATTTTGCAGGCAGTACACATTGTGTCATTGTGGGATTTAGCTGACCTTTTGATGATGTAAGCAGAATTACAATTATTTTGCAATTTACACACTAAACAAAAGGTTTTCCCTAGAAAGTACTCTAAGATGAAGTGAGCATATGGTGGAAAGATTTGGTGAGTAAAGGTCATAGTGGTCTCTCCTTAGAGTGACATATGATATCAGCATGTCAGAGTATTATAACTAGACATTTTTCAGAACTGTGTCAAGCACAATTTGAAAATTCTAAAAGTTATTCACTGCAAAGGCCTTTTAACTTATATTTATGTTTTCCACCCACCTGCATAAAGGGAAACATGTTTTTCATCCCTAAATATAACTCTTCAGTTGATAAACCCATTTTCATAAAATACGCTTCAGTGAAGTGATTTGATAAATTTCACTTTAGTGATGCATAAAACTTCTAAAAATATATATACACTGGTACCTTTATGGATGGCTTATTAAATCCCAGCATGCCTGAACAACTTGTTCCTTCATCATGTTCAGATATACTGCATTTTTGTGTTGTTAGAATTTTTTCTCTCACAATGCACAGAACTTCATTACCATGTTCTCGTGTCTGTTGCACTAGTGGATGGTTAACATTTATTTTCCTGAAAGTAATAAAAGACAGAGTTACAATAAAGCACATTAAAGTAAGTGTTCAGTGTATTACCATTTTCTAAGACATTTTTTGCCACTTTTTATTGCAGTCTTGCTCTATCATGGTTATTTGGAATACAGTAAGTGAATACAAACATTATTTGTGAATTTCTAAAGGCATCACAAATGACATACATAAGAAATATATAACTACCCATTGTATTGGATGTTCTTTGACAGTGATCTTTGCAGTGTGTACAAAACCTGAGCAAGCCCAAATGCAAGACATAAATATACTGTATTTCCCCAAAAATAAGACTGTGTCTTATCCTTTTCCCCTGCGGAAATACACATTAGGGCTTATTATCAGGGGATGCCTTATTTACCCCCCCCCCATACAACAATCTACATTTATTCATGTACAAAAAACAACATTTATTCACGTACACAAATTGACATTTATTCATGTACATAAATTGACATTTATTTGGTACTTTTCTGTTATTGGGCAACAATTCTAGGTAACGCATTAATAGTTGTGTGAGAATTCTACATAAACAGTGCAACAAACATTTCAACTTCAGAATATCTACACCTTGGTTTTCATAGTGCAATACTTCATACTTAACAGAAAGTGCAGAAAAATCTCAATACATGTGTATTGGAGGAGGGGAATAAAACAGGTGAATAACTGCCACTTTTTGGGTAGTGATGCTTTCTTTATTCTTTACCCAAACCGTAAGAGAAGAATGATGGAAAGTCATAAAAATGAAGTCTGGGAACTAGTGGCCTTACTTTGTAATTACCACTTGATAATGAAATGTTACCTTAATACAATAAAGTCAAAAAACTGACAAGAGCTTCCTGGCAGTTGAAAGCAGAAGCAATCCATTCTGTTGCCCCAATAACGGAAAAGTTATTCAAATACAGTCATGTCATCTTCTTCTAGAACATTCTCATAAGTCTCCAACCACCGAATTCCGGCCTGAATTTCTTGCGACTCCATTTCCTGTAGAACAATTGGCCCCAATCTGTCACGCCCAACAACAGTGCTCTCCTTAAATGAGCACTGCTTGTCTGCTTGTCCATGTAGCCTGCTCGGAGTGCATTGGCAACACAGCTGTCAGAGATTTTATCCCATGAATTCTTCACACAAGTCACGACCTCTTGCAGGCTAGGATTCACAAAGTTTCCACTCTGATTTCTCTCCATTCTATTTTCAATGTAGTTATTGAGTTCCATGCACAAATGGTCCTTGAATGGCTTGTTTATTGCAATATCAAGAGTTTGGAGATGGGCAGTCATTCATGCGGGAATCATTATTTGATCTATTCTTCTCTGTGCAATGAAGTTCTTCATGTCTTTAGCGTGGTGAGTGCTGGCTGAATGCCAGACTACCAGACCTCTTTCGCCACCTTGCAAAACAAGTGGCAGCATTATATCGACCCACTTCCTTATAACTGCTTGTGTGCTCCAGGCTTTTTCGGTTTCAAGAATGTAAATGCCTGAAACACGTTCAATCTTATCTTTCTTGCCCTTACTAATGATTAGAGGTGGGGTTTTCTTTCCATCTAGACAAACTGCCAAAATACAGGTAACACGTGCACTTTCGTAAACAGTGGAGGGAATGTAGACTGATGAGGAACCCCTCTGATCAATTGTTGTGTGAGATCCTTGGCCCATAAACACTGCAGTTTCACCCATAGCAATCATGTTATCGAGTTGGTATTTAGAAAAGTCGCTGCCATCAACAAAGGACTTGCATGCAAGTGCACGTTTAATAACTTCAGTATCTTCCAGCTTGAACAGTGTTGTCGACCTTAGAGACAATTCATATCGCTGAAGGAAGCCATCCAGCCAATGTTGTGATGCTTTGAATTCTTCTGGGGATATTTATAACTGTGGTGCCATTGCAAGGGCAAATGCTTGAACATCAGCCCTGTGCACAACCAAAGCCTTTGCTCTCCTATTAGCAATCCATTCACAGATGATGTCTTCCATCTCAGGAAATAATGGTTGCCGATCCACACTTGCACTTCTTAGCATTTCCCTTGTCCACCTGTTGACTGAGGATATCGTACTCTGCTCACCATTTTCGGACCATTCGGAGATCCAACTTCTTGTATTTGCCTAAAGCCATCAGATTCTTTCCCCGGGAGTCCTCCATGAGTCCTTTCTTGTACTTAATGGAATAGCTCTTTCTTTTTGCACTCATCTTGTCTGGGGGGTTTAATTGAAGACTTACGAGACAGGAGTGGCAACAAAAATGGTGACAGTTAAGAAGACACAACCACACCCGTTCGTTATCAAGTGCGCACATTTTACGTGCATTGTCTGTGCTTTAACCAATCAAAGTACACTTGCCAGTGTTTATGGGCCAAGGATCTCAAAAGTCAACTGTGAGTGAGGATTAGGGTTACAGTAAGAATCATGGAGGACTCCTGGGGAAAGAATCTTACGGCTTCCTGCAAAGAGAAGTTGGGTGTCCGAATGATCGAAAATGGCGAGCAGAGTACGATAACCACAGTACACAGGTGTCAATAATATTATTTTTTTATAATTCAACATGTCCGTCGTGTGTTGTTGATGATCTTAACAAGGGCTTATTTTTGGGGTAGGGCTTATATCATAACCACCCTGGAAAACCAGGCTAGGCCTTATTCTCTAGTTAGGTCTTATTTACGGAGAAATATGGTATAAGAATGTAAAAAGGGGCAGAACAACAGAATAGTAACAAGCATGTACTGCAGATGGCATTAGTAATCAGATGATGAAGCGCCAAGAGTCAGATTACAAGAATTAATATCCAAGCAGAGGCACATAAGAAAAATGTGAAATAATAACAGAGTGCAAATGTATGCAACGGGCACATTAAAACAGGCACTTGGAAATAGCTAAACCTCTTGTGGAGTGGCCTTTGACTGTACTGGCCAAGGGATGGTCAGTTGCTTGATGACAAAAGACAATGCAGTGTAATTGTAAATTGCACTGAATATAGAGGATTAATAATGTCCTGTATGTAGGTTTTCTTTTACAGAAAAATGCAGTCAGTAATCCATTGGGATAAAGTTTGCTTAGTTACAGTCACACCTTCCTTACTGCAATCAAAAGATCACTCTCTTAATCTGAAGCACTCTCTATAGTGAAATATGAGCTAGTGAGGCATATCAAGGGTATGAAAGCTCCCACCCTCCTGGAATCTGCCCAAAGAAAGAAAAGAGGAAGGTGAGTATAGTGGTACTTTCTTCAGGAAACCAGCAAGCCTTTTCTAAAATCAAGGTCAGTAGCTGTTACCCCCTATGGGCAGAGGTAATTGTCAATAAGCACTATATTCTCCAAGAGAAGAACTTCAAAACAACTGGTTTGAAAACAGGATGCGACATACTAATAGTCACAAAGTGCACATTCCAAATTGGGGACAGGCTCTTAATATGTAGGCAAAGGGTCAATATTCCCTTGGGCAGCTGCGTGACAGTCCTGTGGTAGGCAACTTTTAAGTCATTCTCACAAGACTGATTCACCACAATGGGGAAACATGCACTTTAACTGGGGGATTCACTCACTCAGTGGCTAAAGTAGTGTCTAGCATAGGTGGGAACTAAATGCAGACTTAGCAGACTCACCAGATGAGGCAAAAAAGAAATGCCTCCACCTAGGAGAACCTCTTTCACCTCTCAGCATACATTTGCCTAACAAAAGACATTCTGGAAGCCCTAGTTTCCTATATAACTTTGGTTTGAAGGTCTGTCAAGATTAAGGATTTATCAGAGCAGCGAGGTCTCAGGATGGAGCTGGTTGTAACCCCAACACGGCCAAACTGGAGGCTGAGCTCTCTCAACATAGGACTGGCATGACCAGACAGGAGGAGAAGGTAACCACACACACTATAGACCCAGTCTCACATAATACCATCATAACCTCAAATCATACACATAAACACACAAAGACATACTCGGAGGCTCTGATCAAAAATCTACCAAAACAGCAGAGGCCACCAAAGCAGACACCCAAACAACTACCACCTCAGAACACAACACCTGCAACACATAGACCACACAGTCAGAGTGTCAAGCAGTCACAGCCCTTAAGGCCAAACACAATGCCAGACACACTAGTCATTGGTGACTCCATAGTCAGACACACTGACGTCCCGCTCACCAGACTGAGTAAGGAGAAGGTCACGGTAAGCTGTCTGTCGGGTGCTAGAATCCGCCACATAACGCATGCACTCAGGTCTCTCAACAGCAGGTACAAGTATGACTCAATCATTGTCCACGCTGGTGTTAACGACCTGAGACGTACCTCCTTGGACTACATGAAAAGAGACATAGAGGAGCTCTCTGATTATGTAGCCCAAGCAGGTATGACCCTGACCTTGAGCAGTATCCTACCTTCACCAAGAATGATGCCACAATACAGAGATAAGATGATCAGCTTTAACAATTGGCTTAAACTCTGGTGTCATTCAAAGGGGATCCAATGTCTGTCTGCCTGGGATGACATGCTGGACAAGCCACGCTGCTTCGCAAGGGACGGCTTGCACTTGTCACCCTGGGATTCCGGATTTTGGCAAAGGCTCTTGCCACCCCATAGTGCCTTTTTTAGGCAAGGCTCAAATTCTAAACCTACCACCCTAGAACAAAACAAAGAAAAAAAACTAAGGGTAATGCTGCTCAATGCCAGAAGTCTCAACCTCAAGATGCACGCACTCGAGGCCCTTCTCAGTATGGAGAACATCGATGTCTGTGCTGTGACAGAAACCTGGTTCAAGGCTCCTGAGAGCACCCCAGCACTATCAGGTTTTACCTCATATCATGCGTTCCGGCCCCAAAACCTGGACAATACCAAGAAAGGAGGAGGGGTATCCATATTCATCAAGGACACCCACACCTCAAGATTGATGGCATCGCACAATGCATCGGAAACCATCCAGGTGCAATTAACCATAGGCAAGACTGCTCTGCAATTTGTAGCATGTTACAGGCCACCCTCGCAAACTCAGGAACCTCATATGGCCTTCCTGAAAACACTGGAGGATAAATGTATCTCGAACACCATCATACTAGGTGACTTCAACTACCCTAATATAGACTGGGAACACTACTCAAGCCCAAACACTCTAGCCCAAAAGTTCCTGGAATTCATAAACTCAAATGCCATGGAACAACTAGTCACCATCCCCACAAGAGGAGAAAACATACTTGATCTCATCATCACGAACATGGGAGCACAATGTTCAACGCCGGAAGTATACCCCTCACTTGTGAGATCTGATCACAAACTAATCTCGCTGGAGGTCCTCATCCCGCCCCCACCCGAAATGAAAAGACCACAGTAAAGAACTTCTCGAAAGCCGACTTCACACTTCTAAAGACTAGTGTGGTCTCCTTTAAGGCCCCTGAGCCGGTGGTTAACATTACTCAAACCGCTGAATCACTTACAAATGCCTTCTACCAGCACCTGCAGGGCTGCATGGATCAGGCAATCCCAAGCAAAACAAAGACTCTTTGTACCAAAGGCAAGCGTCCAGTCTGGTGGACCCCAGCCATAAACAAACTCTACAACAAAAGGAGAAAGCTACTACAAGATAGAGCAAAATCCTTAAAAGGTAAGACACCGCTGATCACTATAAGTAAAAAGCTAAGAGCTCTCATAAAATCATCCAAAGCTAATTTTGAGAAAAAAATAGCTAAGGACTCTAAAGACAACCATAAGGCATTCTTTAGCTATGTCAGAAACCTAGGAGGAAACTCCCAGATATGCTCAGAATTAGTTCAAAATGATGTGAAGATTAATGATCCTACAGACATTGCCAACATACTGGCTGAAAGGTTCAGTGCAAACTTCTCCCCTCCCCTAAAGGAGAGATATCTATACCAAATGATTGTAGCCCCCCAAACATCTCTAACGCCCAGGTGAGAATTGCTCTCTCCAAGGCAAAGAACACAGCATCCATGGGACCTGACGGTGTCCCCGGCTGTGTGCTCCATGAACTCAATGAGGAATTAAACCCACAGTTAGGACACCTGTTTAATCTTAGTCTCACCTCCGGATACGTACCCAGGGAGTGGCGCACAGCGACTGTGGTCCCACTCCACAAAGGCATTGCCTCCACCGACCCTGGAAATTACCGTCCCATTAGCTTGACAAGCCTTATCTGCAAAGCCATGGAGAGGATCATAATGCATCTCATAAATAAAGACATAGGGAACTTGCAGACTTTGGATCCAACCCAGTTTGGCTTTGTCAAAGGCAGATCATGCCTTCTAAACTTGGTTGACTTTTTCGAAAGTCACCAAGGCCATTGATGAGGGAAAGGCAGTCCATACAGCCTACCTAGACCTGGCGAAGGCTTTTGATACAATACCTCACTCTGGTATCATTGAAAAACTCATCAACTTAAATGTAAACCCATACATTACAAGATGGGTTGCAAACTGGCTGAGTGACAGAACCCACAGGGTCAGAGTTGCTGGCGCCATGTCAGACTCAAAGCCTGTCACAAGTGGTGTCCCACAGGGCTCAGTCCTGGGCCCACTCTTGTTTGGCATCTACTTTTCTGAAGTACAAGCAAACACAGGAGGGTTATGGCTGACAAAGTTTGCAGAAGACTGCAAACTGGGCGCCGTAGTTGAAAACACATCCGACACAGATATCCTTCAGAAGGGTCTCACAGAAACGGATAACTGGTGCCAGAGCCATGGCCTAAAGTTAAATGCCAAGAAATGCATAGTCATACCCTTCGGGAAAAATAAGGTCACCCCTAGCTACCATATAGGTGGCAATCCCCTGAACACAGAAGAAGTTATTAGGGACCTGGGAACCCAGGTTGACAGTAGCCTTTCATTCGACACTCATATTGCTAAAGTAGTTAGGAAGACCTTCTACATTGCCCACCTTATCATGAAGGGATTCACATCTAGATCAAGGGAAGTCATAGTCTCCTATACTCATCACTCATCAGACCAATGATCGAGTACAATGCCCCATTCGAATGTATCTGACCCGACACTTGCAGCAGCTGGAGAGGCCACAAAAGTTCCTCACCAAAAGGATAAAGGGTCTCAAAATCTGTCTTATGCTGCCCGACTGAAAGAACTCCAGTTATATTCAGTTGCTTACCGCTTGCTCAGAGGTGACCTATGCCTGACATACAAGGCCATGTCAAACCCAGATTTGATGAACATGCTTCATCTCAAAAATCTAGATCCCTCAGAGCCACAAGGGCGGGAGACTTAAACCTCGACACGGTTATTAATAGGACATGCTGGAGGGATAGATTCATCACCCAAAGACTCCCTATGCTGTGGAACAAAATCCCGGTTTATGTGAGGCAGAGCACCTCGCTGGCCTTGTTCAAGAGGAATCTTGACCAATGGATGGGAGATCGCAGATACACCCCAGGGGTTACCTCAGTGTCACTGCTCGACAGAGGCACAGCAAAATAATGGGCATAGTTTCTCCAAACTAAAGGGGTGGCGTAAGCCACAAAACTATGGGCTAGGCTTATAAATGCCCTCGGGCAGATAGCCTAGTATGAACCTATGAACCTATGAATCCCTCAAATTTTGTTGGAAGAGACTCTTACACTGTCAAAGACCTGCTTGAATAAAACCACACTATTCTTGGCTATAGAAGGGCTGTAAGGATGAATTTTGATTTATATTTGACTGTTAGATGCCACATCAGAAGGAAAGGAAGGACATGCAAAAGTCTTGATTGCCAGTGAATTCTGAATGCAACAGAGAGAAAGTACAGTTTTGTACCTACCATAAATGTAGATGTTCGAGTGCTAATACAGCTGCAGTCATAACAGATGGGTTCTCCTGCCGTCAGGCGGGTCCTCGGTCGGCCAAATTCCAAAGTCTAGGTCCGGCGTCGGTTGTCGTCGCTTCTTCCCTGACGTCAGTGCGACAGGGGTATAAAAGAACCAGCCGATGCCATTTTCTTCAGTTTTTCTTGCCCCAGATGTCAGGTGCCCCCAGAAGGAAGGCAATACATAAGTTTATGTAATAATGCAATGCAATATAATCAAAATACAGTAGTTGCAAGCAAATACACCATAAATGAATACCCCAATCAGGTTGTATGAGGAGGTGTTAGCCAAAAGGTCTGTCCCAAGAGGGGAAGGAGGGAGGGAAACCTCGACTGCAGCTGTATTAGCACTCGAACATCTACATTTATGGTAGGTACAAAACTGTACTATGTTCATCGTGCATACAGCTGCAGTCATAACAGATGGGTAGAATCCCAAAGCTAAAAAAGGGGTGGTAGGCACTAGGTGGAACTAAGAGGAGCCAGGATGCCCTGCAAGACTGCAGTGGCAAAGCCTGCTCTAGTTTTGGAGTATAATGGTAGGCGGTAGTGCTTGGAGAAGGTATGCACAGAACTCCAACTGGCTGCTTCCAAAATATCTTTGGTAGGAACTCCTCTGAGGAAAGCTGCAGAGGTAGCTGTGGCCCTTGTGGAGTGAGATCTGATGCCTGCAGGGACAGTTTTACCATGAAAAGAGTAACAAAAGCATATGCAATGGGCTATCCATTTTGAGAGTGTCTGTTTGGAAATTGGCTTCCCTTGAGCTCCTATAGCATAGGACACAAAGAGTTGTTCTGATTTTCTGAAAGGCTTTGTTCTGTCCAAATAATAGCGCAGCTGTCTGTGGATGTCCAAGGAATGTAGTAGTCTTTCCCCTTTGTTTTGAGGATTAGGGTAAAAGGTAGGTAAGTGGATAGCCTGATTCAAAGCTACCCTGGATACCACCTTTGGCATAAAGGATGGGTTGGTTCGTAAGGAAACTCTGTCCTGATGGAAACTGATGAAAGGCTGCACAGCCATGAGGGCTTGTAGTTCGGATACCCTGCGAGCTGAGGTGATAGCCAGAAGGAAGGCTGTTTTCCAGGACAAATATTGCAAATCTGTTGAGGCAGCTGGCTCAAAAGGAGGCAAGGTCAGTTTTTCTAGAATGAAATTGAGGTCCCAAGCAGGTATTGGTTGTTTCCTTGGGGGTTTTATATTCTTAGCCCCTCTGAGGAACTGTCTTAAGAGGGGGTGAGAGAATAAAGGTGGATCAGTGTTGTATTCTGCAGAAATGGCTGAGGCATGGATTTTGATGGAGGAGAATGAAAGTCCACTGCTTAGCAGCTCAGCTAGATACTGTAATATTTGAGGTAAATTCAGTTTTCCAGTATTTTGGCCCTTTTTCTCATTCCAGGCACAAAACCGTTTCCATTTTGCAGAGTAAGCTTTTCTAGTAGACGGCCTTCTGGCCTCCAAAAAGACATCCTGCACCTCCTTGGAGAGTAGGGTCTCTTGTGAAGTTAAGGAATCTTCCATGCGGCCAGATTGAGTGTTTTCAGCTGACTGTGAAGAGTTTTGAAGCTGTGCTGAGTCAGAAGAAGAGGCATTAGAGGTAGGGTCCATGGTGGGGATTGCGTCAGGCTCCTCAGGAGTGGGTACCAGTGCTGTCTTGGCCAGTCTGGAGCAATGAGAATCATCTTTGGTCTGTCTGCTCTGGTTTTTAATAGAACTTTGGGCAGCAGAGGAAGAGGTGGAAAGGCATAAACTGTCATTGTTGTCCAACTGAAAGAGAGAGCGTCCACTCTCCAGGCCTGTGGATGAAAAGTCCTTGAGCAGAATTTTGTCAATTGGTGATTTTTGTGGGAGGCAAAGAGATCTATGTCTGGCCTTCCCCATGCTTGAATTATCTCTGTAAAAACTTGAGGATGCAACTTCCATTCGTGTGGATCTGTCATATTTCTGCTTAGGTTGTCTGCCAGCGTGTTTTCCTTGCCTGGCAAGTACTGTGCTTGAAGTTCGATTTGTAATTCCAGAGCCATGTTCCAAAGTGACATGGCCAGCCTGCATAGGGGGTATGAATGGGTTCCTCCCTGTTTGTTTATGTACCACATTACTGTGGTGGTGTCTGTCCTTATCAATAGTTGACCTGGATGCAGAAGGTCTTTGAAAGCTATAATAGCATTTATTACTGCTAGAATTTCCTTTTGATTGATGTGAAGGTGCTTTTCTTTTTGGGACCATTTGCCCTGAATGCACCGATCTGTCATGTGCGCCCCCCCAGGCGTAGTCCGAGGCGTCTGTTGTGATGACTTGATTTGCTTGAGGCTTGCAGAATGGGAGACCTGTGTTTGTTTGGCATGCTTGAGCCCACCACAGAAATTCCTTTTGAAGACATGGAATTAGTGGTATTATTGTTTCCAAACTGTGGCTGTGTTGAGACCATAGGTTTTTCAGGTACCATTGAAGTTTCCTCATATGCAGCTTTGCACATGGGATTAGTAGGATGCAAGATGCCATGAATCCCAGAGCCTGCAGGATATTCCTTGCAGTCAGCCTGGTGAAATTTGCTAGTTTTCTGAAGTATTGAGTTAGCTGCCCCTGTTTCTCTGGCGTGAGGTAGGCCATCTGGGTGTTTGTGTCCAAGTTGGCACCCAGGAAAATTATTTTTTGAGAGGGTATTAGCCTTGATTTCTTTTTGTTGACTGTGTATCCCAGAGAATTCAACAACATTATTACAAAAGCCAGTTGTTTCAGAAGTATGTGCTTGCTGTCCGCTTGGATCAGGCAATCGTCCAAATATGGGTATATTTGTATCCCTTGAAGTCTGCAGTAGGCAATTACTGATGCCAGGCATTTCGTGAATACTCTGGGCACAGCAGATAAGCCAAAGGGCAATGCAGAGAATTGATAATGGGTTGAACCTGCAAGAAATCTGAGGTATCTTCTGCAATTTTGTCTGATTGGGACATGCAGGTATGCCTCCTTGAGGTCAAATGTTACCAGCCAAGACTCCTTGCCCAGCATGGGAAGAAGCTGCTGTAATGTGAGCATCTTGAATTTTGGCACGAGTAAAAATGTGTTTAGGATGGATAGGTCCAAAATAGGTCGCCAATCTTTTCCCTTCCTTGGTACCAGGAATAGTCTGGAATAAAAACCTTGACCTTGTTCTTGAGTAGGTACCTCTTGAATAGCTTTCATGTCCATGAGATCTGAAATTTGTCTTTGTGCCTCTGCCCTTTGATTGTGTGGCAGGTTTGGCATGCCTCTCATTTCTGGAAGGGTGTGAAAATGGAATCTGTAGCCTCTGTTTATAATGTCCAGGATCCATTTGTCTTTTGTGACAATATGCCAATTTTTTGAAAATAATGCCAGTTTTCCACCTAAGGATGCTGCCATTTGAGCCTTGCTTGGCATGCAAAGGGGAAAGTCATTGGGTTTGCTTTCTGAATGGCTGCGAACTATCCTCACCACCTCTTTTTGTAGGAGCTTGCCATTGTCTGCCTCTAAACGATCCTTGAGATTGCCCTCTGCCCCTCGGGCGCCTGTATCTACCTATTTGGGGTCTGTCCGTGGCTGGAAAGGACCAATTTTTGGAAGGCCAATTTCTACTGAAACATGGAGGTTGTACCTGTAGAAAATCTTTCACTGTTTACATTGATTTAGCCTTTTCCTCCATTTTCTTTAATACCTCCTCAGCTTTAACACCAAATAATACATCCTTTTGTAGAGGGGCATCTAGTAATTTAGCTTTGACATGATCTGGTAAGGTTTGCTCCTTGAGCCAGGCATGTCTACGTATGACTGATCCTGTAACAGCAGCTCTACATGAGGCCTCTAGAGCATCAAAACCACATTGCAAGGTATGTTTACCCACTTGTTCTGCACTATGCATAAAATCCTGCAACTCTCCTTCAAGTCTGGTTGTTCAGGTTGTGACATTTTGCTTCTCAACTGTGATAACAGAAACTGTTGGTACTTTAACATGTGGAACTGGCAGTTTAATGCCCTCATGGTTAAGGTGGCCGAGGTGTATACCTTTTTTCCCCACCTTTCTAAAGATCTGGAATCTCTCTTGGAAGGTAATGGATTTTTAGCAGTGGAGGCCTTAATTCCCTTGGGGCCCTGTGAAATAGTTTCTGGGTCAGCCGCATGGCTTTTGTATAAAAATTGGTGTGAGTCAGGAACCCGGTAGTACCTGTCAGGCTTGACTGGGGCTGGAGGTAAAGAGTCTGGGTTAAGGCAGGCCTCCGACTACACATCATTTAGTATGTCTAAGACAGGAGGTATAGCCAGAGGCCTGTGCTGAGGTAGCAAGAGAAAATCCCTAAGCCTTTTCTAGGAGTCTGAGTACTCTTGGCCTTCCCAGTGGAAGTGTTCCCTCAAGGTATGCAAGGTTTCCCCAAATGAGTAATCCTCTGGGGGGGAAACAGAGGGAATGGACTCCTCTGCATCAGAATCTTCAAAAGGGGAGTAAGAATGTTCCTGTTCATCAGAGTGCTCTGAAATAATGGAGGCCTGGTCAGAGGAGGGGGATTCTTCCTCCACTCTGGGCCTTTTGTCCGGGGGGGGGTTGAGAACCCCTGATAAGAGTAATTAAATCCTCAGCCATTTTAAGCATCTGCTTTTTAGGCATGGGGCCTGGAGAAGGGCCCTGTGTAGCTGGTCTCTTAGAATGCATGGCTGCTTTAGACTTAGTGAAAGCCTTGATGGAAAAAGAAGAGGAAGGTCTGAAGACACCTTGAGAGGAGGCAGACCTGTCTACATTTTGAGTTTCACCACCAAGAGTGGCTTCGGTATCTGTAGTCGGGGTGTGGGCCGAGGTGCCTGCGACCTCGGGCACAGTAGACACCGCCAATGAAGTGTCGTCGGTAGGCAGGGGCTGCGTAGGCGCCTCGCTGAGAACCGGACCACCTGTAGTCGGCTTTGGCGTGGTGTCGGTAGAGGCCGCGGACCTCGTGTGTCGGTCCTTATCTTTTTTTTAGACAAAACTGGAGTCGTAGTATCCGACGACATAATGTAGTTACATTTTTTACCAAAATAGTGCTGGGCGAACTCCGCCCGACGCTTAATGGTGCGTTTGTTGAAAGTAGCACAAAAACGACAGACTGAGACGTCGTGGTCTGGGCCTAAGCAAGGAATGCAGAGGGAATGAAAATCCTTATGCGGTATTTGCTTCCCACATGAAATACAATTATTAACTTTGTCTGACATCGGTCTGAGGCAAGAAAAGTTTCCCCAACGGGGTACTTAGCTTTCAAGAAGACTTCGGTTGCAAAATTTTCGTAATTTCAGGAGCTGGCCGACCGGCACTTGCGAACTGCTTCTGCTTCGGGCACCGCGCGGCAAGAAAGACTGAAGAAAATGGCGTCGGCTGGTTCTTTTATACCCCTGTCGCACTGACGTCAGGGAAGAAGCGACAACAACCGACGCCGGACCTAGACTTTGGAATTCGGCCGACCGAGGACCCGCCTGACGGCAGGAGAACCCATCTGTTATGACTGCAGCTGTATGCACGATGAACATCAGAGGAGATCCATGGTTTATACTGCTGAAAACAAGTTGATATCTGAGGTGAAGTACTTATGAAAAATCTTGACCTTTAGGCCTCTGCTACCTCAGGTAAAGGAAGGGACTGGAAAACCAGGTCAGACAGTCTGCTAATATACTCACATGCTCCAGGATGTGAATGGCTGATAACGCAATTCTCTAGAGAAGCGAATGGCAGAAAATGTGACTCCTTGGAGAATGTGCAGTACACATGAGAGATTTGCCTTATGGTTTAATTTAGGATTGCGATCCAGACTGTGCAAGTGGTAAAAAAGAATTAAGTGTGGAGCTGGACATGTCTTCATAGATATGCAGCATGACATCATGGCATATACCAGTAGGAGATTCATAAATTCATACCAGCTTAGAGCCAAAGCGCAAACAAGAAGCTTAGCCATGATACCCCTTGGTATTGAGTGAACATACCCAGTACGAATATTATTTCCACACAGCCCAAGCAAGAATTTATGCCCCCCCCCCCCCATCCAATCATCAAGTCAAGTGCATGTTCACCTAAGTACAGTGGCTTGCAGACTTACAAAATTGAGCAGAGGATAGGTTTTTTATGAAGGGTTTCTGAAACAGTAAACTCTGCAGAGGGCATCTCAGCATAACATCTTTAAAACAATGGCTAGACAACATGAAATCAATGAAATGTATTTACCCATTTATTTACTAACTGTTGTGCAGCTTGTGGCATGTTAGCATCTGAAATTAGGAGGGTGAGAACTGTAGCCGCAGATGAGGACCGAGGTCATAACTAAGTACTGCATAATGGCTCATAACTAATAGAATGTGCCTTCCAGGGAAAGAGACATTAAATGAAGGCCTCCTCTTCTGGTTCTAGTATGTTCTTTTTGATGGCCAGAGGGAAATGAATGAGAATCTCAGCCTCATTTGGAAAAAATAGCAATGGTTCAATTTTTTTAATTAAAAACACTAATTTGATTTCATTCAACATTATACATATATCACATTTTGCCAATACATCAACCACTTGGTAGAGAAGTGGCGCAGGACCCCCACCACCCAAGAGACATATGGGTTCTAGGTGAAGCGGCCCGGTGATGTCAGTGTGCACTGCACTCTTCTGCTTATGCTGGACTACCAGGTATGGAGTAACATGCTGTCTCAGGTTAAGTGTTTTATACTTTTGTATGAGTGTTTAGTTTAAGGAGTAATATACATGAAACTGGGATGTTTTCCTCAGTGTTGTAATCCAACAATAGCAGAAATATTCTTCAGGCTGATAGCTGGCATTCATCCAGCTTATTACAAAGTCAAGTAGTGTCTGACTTCCTATCTGGTGACATGTTAGTCCCATTCATGTCAGAAAGCCACACTGTCCTTTCTGCTAGAACACCTTTCCATACCTTCTGATGCTGATTATTTAAAAATTTGTTCCAGCTTTTCATCTATTTCCCACTATAATATTTCATTGTGCGAGCAAATGCAGGGAGACATCATTGCTTTGTCTGAGGAAGTAATGCAGCCCTCCCACATTCCATCTGCTACTCTATGTGTTGAGTCATTGTAGTAATACAGCCCTCTCACATTCCATCTGCTACCCTATGCGTTGAGTCATTGCAGTAATACAGCCCTCTCACATTCCATCTGCTACCCTATACGTTGAGTCATAGTAATACAGCCCTCGCACATTCCATCTGCTACCATATGCGTTGAATCATTGTAGTAATACAGCCCTCTCACATTCCATCTGCTACCCTATGCATTGAGTCATTATAGTAATACAGCCCTCCCACATTCCATCTGCTACCCTATGTGTTGAGTCATTGTAGCAATACAGCCCTCTCGCATTCCATCTGCTACCCTATGTGTTGAGTCATTGTAGTAATATAGCCCTCCCACATTCCATCTGCTACCCTTTGTATTGAGTCATTGTTCTACCAGTGCAGCCATTATATAATCATGCATTTTCACAGCATATAAATGATACTTGACTCGCCTATTCTGCCCATTTCCCTGCTTGTCTGATAAGTTGTAGATCCTACCTTCCTACCTTTCAGACTACCTACTGCCCCAACACATGTGTTGTCTTATGTCTGTCTCATGTGCTCTACAATCCTCACACTCTGCTTCAACTCCACCATAACCTTCTAGTAAAGGTTACTACTGGTCTTGCTAATGTACAGTAGATTAAACAGGATTGGGTCTATTACAGCTTTATAGGCCAGGCATTGATCAATATGTAGGACTCTGTAGGATACTGGGTAGAGAGGCAGGGCTTTTAGATGCTGTGGGCAGACTTGTAATTGGCTATTTTTGTGCCCATTGCCATCTCCTGGTCTGGTGCCCCCCCACTCAACTTTAAGTAATAGAGGGGCAAAGAAAACGGGTCTCCTTGGAGCATAACTAACTATATCAAAACGCAAACAAAATAATCTCATTAAAATTGTTAATTAGTGATTGATAATAGGAGAGCTGTCTTAAAGCGGCAGGAAAAGCCTCTACAGTTGGATTACATTATTTCCCAAGGCTTTGTCCTCAGATGACTGCAGACATTTTCTGAAAGGCATGAGCTACATGAAGTAATATAGGCCATTCTAGGCAACAGCACAACAAAAAACTTTTCTAGACTTGAGGAGCAAAAACATTTTTTCTAATTTTAAACTGTAGTGAACTGCTTGCTACATTTGTAGCAAGTAGCTGTTACAGTTTATACCACACATGGAGCACTAAAGTTCTTCATTTCTGACTGCAGATGCAATGCTGGCATACTGGCATTTATTTCTAAACATTAGTTTGTACTGAAGACCAATCAGGGTCTGCTAATTATACCCCGTACCACTTTGCACCTGTGATAGCTGTCCCCTTTGCCCCACCCTAACTATGCTTCAAGTGTCCATGCCCAAGATTTTGTGGTGAGGAAAAACTGACATTTTTCATGTTGGGTTAGGTTCTTGGAAAGGTACATGCTGAAGGGCAGAGTGTAATTTTATTACTGGCCTGGTTAAGTTATAAGGAGGTGTGGTGGCAACTGTATACGGATGCATTGACCACACCAGGGTTAAACGACAATATATCTTTAAAACCTATATTAATTCATGGAGCTTCTAGAAGACAATAAATATTTATTTTTATTTATTTATTTAAATTTATTATATAGGATATTAGTTATTAGTTAGGAACAAGTTTCATCTGTATATTAATATCAATTTAACAGAATGTATAGTAATATATAAATAATACAGTCTAGATATTTTGATATGTGGTCTATGAATATTAGATGCTATAATTAAATATGCTATAATTAAATTAAGGGTTTGTAAGGTTGTCATGAGATATAAAGAAAAATGAAAAAAACATACATATTAATAATACACATAGATTAGTATTTATTGTTAATTGATGCAGCAAAATGAATTTTGAGATTTTTTAATTATTATTTTTAAATAGAATTTTTAAACAAATCAAGTTGGTTATTTATATTATTTTATTAGGTTGGTGCATTGTTTGTATTTGTTGTGTTTGTTTATATTATAAGTGAGCAACATACTTTTAATAGAGTAATATAACTTTAAGGGCTGCTTGTAAAAAATGGTGCCAAATAAGTTATTTAAACAGTCTGCAAATGTTAAAGCATAGTTCTGAGGAAGCCTACATTCAGTAGGTGAAAGCGCTTAACTCTAAATGCTTGCTTTGGCGAGGTAATGTGTTTTCCTGTCTGTATTTAACAAATATTAAAAGTTTTTTACGGAGACTGCACTGCGTTCCCTCTGTGTACAACGTTGTAACAGGGAAGATAGCGCAATTATTGGCCTGGTGAAGAACAAACAAATGAGGAAATTATGTTTTTTGACTAAGAGGAGAAGCCCTTAGTAATCAGCAGGGCAAGGTAAAAGGCTTTGTTACTGACAGCGGATAGCTGGTGGTCAGTGGGGTAATTTGTTATCCACAAAAGTGCACAGATGTCGAATCACAGCACCTTGTTTTAAGGGGAGTGTAAATCATGTTGTAGATGTCTGACAGTTCCATTTCCCAATCTGCATGGTGCTGCATTTCTTTTTAATGTTCAGTTTTTCATCAAGATCCTGACATCAAGAGTTTGTTCAGTATAGGCCCTGTTGGAGGATATGGGTGTCTTCGGGGGGTTGATAATGGCTCCAAGATTGAAATTTTCCACATATATGGCCATCAAGATGCCTTTAATGTTGCTTTGACATCAGAGAAGTAAATGCCAAAAACAGAAGTTGTCCTAGAATGAAGCTCTGGGATAAACAGAAGTTGTCCTAAAATGAAGTCATGGGGTATCCCACTACTGACAAGTCTCTTGGAGGAAAGTGTGCCATTAAGTCTAATACCATGGATTCTGTCAGTAATCCATTTGGAAATCAGTGGGTTACACAGAAATTTATATTGAGTTTTACCAGTTTGTTAAGGATACCAAAATAGTGTGTAGTTTCAAAGACCTTAGCTAAATCAAAGTACGGTATGTGTACAGTTACACTCATTTAGTTCTTCTGTGACTATTTCAGAGAAGTTAGCTATGTTTAATAGGTATGATCTATTTTTTTACAACAACTTGGTATGTATAAGTTCATCAACAATCAAGTTAAAGGTGTGGCAATGGGGGCAGCATGTGCCCCCATATTTGCCAACCTTATCATGTCATATTGGGAACAAGAGTATTTGTTTAACAGCTAATTTAGGTCCAATATTGTATACTATACTCATTTTTTGGATGACCTGTTCCTTATCTGGAAAGGGACAGTTGATAGTCTGGAAGAGTTTTTTTTTTAAATATATATTAATAAATCTGTTGATTTTCTACAATTCACCCATGTTTACAATAGGAATACGATAGTATATCTGGATGTTGAATTGGAGAGTGATTGGCATACCTTGAGTTTTAAAACCAAAATATATAGGAAGCCCACATTTTCCAACTCATACTTGGATTATGGTAGCTGGCACCCGCACCACCAAAAAAAGGCAGTTGTCAAAGGTCAGCTGGTTCGGGCTGCCCGAATGGTTAGTTCTGATGTAGATTTCTTGATGGAAATAAAATTTATTATTCATATGTTTAAACAAAGGGGCTATCCTGTCAACCTATTAGATGAACTTAGCCTTGAGGTAATCAATAAATGTGAACAAGGCTTGTATAGACCCATCTTAGGTTATGGTTTTGCCATTCGAAATAATGTTAATCAAGGGAAAGCCTCCTATAATTCTACTTTTATTTTAACATTTAATGGTATGGCATACACCATTATAGACATAATTAATGCTAATTGGGAAATTCTTCAGTTTGATGCCAGTGTGGGTTTAAAAGTTGGTAAATATCCAACACATGTGTTTAGGAGAGACAAATCCATCAAGAATATACTGGAGGGCACCAGATGTAAAAGTAGACTCGATAGGAAAATAGGTAATTTTAAGTGCAATTCATGTTCTTTTTGTTCCTCCATAATGGAGACTGACAGTCAAGTTGTGATTAATGGGAAGACACTTAAAATTAAAGGTCATTATAATTGTAGTAGTATCAACATGATATATATGGCTAAATGTGTGCAATGTCCTATTTTTTATATTGGAAAAACCTCTAGAAAATTAAAATTAAGAATGGGTGAACATCTGGGAGACATAAGACATTGTAGTACTACTAGGGCCTTATTTAGGCATATTAAGGATAATCCAAGTCATCATTTTAAATTCTTTTTGTTGGACCAGTTGGTGAGGGATGAGCAAGGGTGTATTTTGGATGCACACTTAGACCTGAAGGAATTGAGATGGCAGTTGTTTTTAAACGCCTCTAGATATCCTGGTATAAATGAAACCATCAGTACAGCCAGTGTTTTAAAACTTGACCATATTTCTGGTTAGAAAATGTTTATACAATGTTATTATTCGTTATTTATTTAACACGCAGTTTAATTTCAATGTATAGGGAAACTCATTATTTGCTAACATAGTTTATGAAGTTTTTAATAATGTTTATCAATATTTTAAGCCATAATATGGGATTGATTTTAAAACTTTAGTAATGTTGCTTTTAATGTTGATTACTTTTGTTAATTGGTTGATTAGGAGTGGGTATTCATATGGCTGGTTTGCCTTTTACTTATTGTTCTGATGAAGTCTCTGTAATAGAGAAGAAAGCGCTTAGCACAATAAAGTTGGTGTTCTTTTTGGATTGTTCGCATCCTGCTCGAATTTATTTGGTTTGATATTCCTGTGGTTGTGGTGTGGTTTTCCAGTAGTAGGATGGAGGAGCACATTTCCAATTATGACATCTTCAAATTATTACAGCAAATTAATGAGCAGTTGGGGGAACACACTACTCAAATCAAAAGTTTGATGGACAAACATATGGGTGGTGGTCCTCCCTTTGGGAGCCTTGGTCTCCCTCTTAATCCAACCAACCCCAATAATCGAGGACTCTCAAAATTCAAGACTTGTGACCAGGGTAAAACCCGTATTGATTTGGAAAGTAGAAACAACTGAGTTTTTGCAAAACAATCAAATGGCACCTAGTGGTCAGAATATAGGTGGTAATGGTTATGAGAGTCAATGGAAAGAGAATCACTTTTTGTTCAGTAATGGTGGCAATATGCAGTAACAACAATCGTGTAGCTTGGATGAGAAGTTGAAATGTTTTGAGAAAGAACTGTTAGTTTTTAAAAAAACAACTAGAAAATGCCTACTTAAATAAGAATATTGAAATGAAACAAGTACCCCGTGGTTTAAGAATGTGGAGGTACCCAAATCGGGTAAAAGAAAATGTTAATTTTTTAAACAATGTTCATGTATTATTTGATAAAGCAGGGTTGGACTTAATGATGCTAATGGTTAAATATAATCACATTAAAATGGAGAAAATTACAAAGGAACTTGATGATTTGGAACAGTCTATTAAGGCTGATGAAGGGTTTAACCTTGGCACCAATCAGAGTACTTATCAAAGCCTCCACATTCAGATTAACACTATTCGTAATACTATATTTACACGGAAGGAAAATAAGCTTAAAAGAGACCTTAACGAATATGTCAATGATAGAGTATATCCCTATTCCAGGGGACATGACCAACAAAGGCGGAGCGATGATGTCAGTAAGGAAAAGGAAGTGAACTTTCATGGCGTGAATCCCCAAGAGGGGCGTAATTAATGGTTAGTAAGTACCGAGGTAGAACTTAGGCGGTCTAATCGCTTGCGGGATAAAATCCTCCCTTCATCCTCGTCTTTTTCTGGGAAGGGCCAGCAGCAATATGTGACTCAGGGTGCAAGGCCCAAGGCCCTAAGGACAAGGAACAATTAAATACGGTAGGAACGCCAAGCTATTTGACATGCACCAGCGGTGAAAAGCAAGTAAGTTTCTTTGCTGGGTTTGGCGACATTTCAGGCAAAACTGATTGTTTGGATAGTAGTACTTTAATTTACCTTGCTGGCTTTTTTTGGTACTTTTTCTAATGCACTACTTAGTGGCATTATTGAAGGCTCAGAGCATGGCGAAATTTCATTGCCTTGTACGTTAGACTTTTCCAAGCAAAGTGGAAACATTTTTATTTGTGATGAAACAAATTTATGTTCGCTTATTGATTTAACAATACACAATATTTGTTGTGAAGGTAGTATAGTAAATGAAAATGAAAATGTTATTTTTGATGTTGCAACTAACAATTTGATTTTAATTGTTTTTCTAATGTATTGGTAGACAACATTGGTAATAACCATCTGAGGGACATAGGGACACCAACACTAATGAATGATGATATTAATGATGGGGAAATGTTGGACATTTTGGTGGTTTGTCTTGAAAATTAGCAACAACGGAATACCAAAGGGGTAGAGCCTGACATAATCATTAACACCAAGGGGGATTTTAAAATTTACAACTATCCTCGGTTGACTATTATTAAACACTATGCTGATTTCCTGGACAAAGGTTTCACCTTTGTTCCATGTAGAGCTGGAAATCTTGTAGAACCTTTAATTGATTTAAAGAAGTATACAGGAAAACTGAATTTAAAAGTTTGGTTTAATTAAGAAGCTGATTGGGTTAGCCAACCTAGGAATATGTGCAAGAAGCCTGGTACATTTAATCCCCCTTTGAATAAAACTGTGGAGTTATTTGAGAGAATGTGTGAAAAGGAAATTAGAAAAAGATATAATTGTAAAATAAGGTTGATTATTCTAACTTGACCGAGGAGGAAAAACAGTTAATGTTTGAATTGATTAATGACTCAACAGTTAGATTTATGAAACCTGACAAGGGGAACGGAGTGGTAGTTATGGACAGGGGGGACTATCTGAATGGTATGAACAGTATTTTACTTGATGATGCCTATGAAGAAAGTTCTCTTGAGATTAAAGTGGTATACAAAAAAATAGACCTTACCCTGGATGACATGGTTTATCAGGCTCAAACTGATGTAGAAGAAAACCATTTTTGAGAAATGAATATCCAAGGGAGCCAAATATTTTTGGCATCCCAAAAATCCACAAAAGGCTTGTTAACCCTAAATTCAGGCTCATTGTGAATGGTAAAAGGTCTAAAACATATTTTATTGCCAAGTATTTAGATTATGAAATGCAGAAGGGTCATTGTGTTTTTGATTATATAACCAAAGACTCATGGCAATTCACTGACAAATTAAATGGAATTAAATTATCAGCTGATATTACATGGTCACTGTCGATGTGGTAAATTTATTCACTGTGATTCCTCACAATACAGGTATTCAGTGGTTGGATGAACAGCTTACCAAGACTGGTATTTTTAGCCAAGATGCGATCAATAAATTTAGTGTGCTTATGGAATTAGTCCTCAATAACAATTATATTACTTTTGAGGGGCAGTTTTACAAACAAGTTAAAAGTGTGGCAATGGGGGCAGCATGTGCCCCCATATTTGCCAACCTTATCATGTCATATGGGAACAACAGTATTTGTTTAACAGCCACTTTAGGTCCAATATTGTATACTATACTCTGTTTTGGATGACCTGTTCCTTATCTGGAAAGGGACAGTTGATAATCTGGAAGAGTTTTTTAAATATATTAATAAATCTGTTGATTTTCTACAATTCACCCATGTTTATAATAGGAATACTATAGTATATATGGATGTTGAATTGGAGAGTGATTGGCATACCTTGAGTTTTTCCAACTCATACTTGGATTATGGTAGCTGGCACCCCCACCACCCAAAGAAGGCAGCAATCAAAGGTCAACTGGTGCGGGATGCCAGAATGGTTAGTTCTGATGTAGATTTCTTGACGGAAATAAAATTTATTATTCATATGTTTAAACAAAGGGGCTATCCTGTCAACCTAACCTATTGGATGGACTTAGTCTTGAGGTAACCCATAAATGTGAACAAGGCTTGTATAGACCCATCTTAGGTTATGGTTTTGCCATTTGAAATAATGTTAATCAAGGGAAAGCCTCCTATAATTCTACTTTTATTTTAACATTTAATGGTATGGCATACACCATTATAGACGTAATTAATGCTAATTGGGAAATTCTTCAGTTTGATGCTAGTGTGGGTTTAAAAGTTGGTAAATATCCAACACATGTGTTTAGGAGAGACAAATCCATCAAGAATGTACTGGAGGGTACCAGATGTAAAAGTAGACTCGATAGGAAAATAGGTAATTTTAAGTGCAATTCATGTTCTTTTTGTTCCTCCATAATGGAGACTGACAGTCAAGTTGTGATTAATGGGAAGACACTTAAAATTAAAGGTCATTATAATTGTAGTAGTATCAACATGATATATATGGATAAATGTGTGCAATGTACTATTTTTTATATTGGAAAAACCTCTAGAAAATTAAAATTAAGAATGGGTGAACATCTGGGAGACATAAGACATTGTAGGACTACTAGTGCCTTATTTAGGCATATTAAGGATAATCCAAGTCAGCATTTTAAATTCTTCGTGTTGGACCAGTTGGTGAGGGATGAGCAAGGGTGTATTTTGGATGTACACTTAGACCTGAAGGAATTGAGATGGAAGTTGTTTTTAAACGCCTCTAGATATCCTGGTATAAATGAAACCATCAGAATAGCCAGTGTTTTAAAACTTGACCATATTTCTGGTTAGAAAATGTTTATACAATGTTATTATTCATTATTTATTTAACACGCAGTTTAATTTCAATGTATAGGGAAACTCATTATTTGCTAACATAGTTTATGAAGTTTTTAATAATGTTTTTAATAATGTTTATCAATATTTTAAGGCATAATACGGGATTGATTTTAAAACTTTAGTAATGTTGCTTTTAATGTTGATTACTTTTGTAAATTGGTTGATTAGGGGTGGGTATTCATTTGGCTGGGTTGCTTTTTACTTATTGTTCTGATGAAGTCTCTGTAATAGAGAAGAAAGCGCTTAACACAATAAAGTTGGTGTTCTTCTTGGATTGTTCGCATCCTGCTTGAATTTATTTGGTTTGATATTCCTGTAGTTGTACTTTAAGGAGGAAGTCCAACGGCTGTTTCATACTGATCAGGAAGCAATCCAGTATGTTCTCTGGACCTGTAGAGCTTGTGTTGTCCTGCACAGCAATTTTAATATCTGTTTTGAGGTGATTTCTGGGTGGAGGAGGAGTGGACTAAATACTTTGTTATGGGAAATTTGGAGGCAACAGGGGAAGAACATGGAACTAAATTTACTGGCTGGGATGTTAGTTGAGAGTTTGATTGGGTGATGTCATTAGAGATAAGCTCAGTGCAACGTCTGAGGTTCTTTACAAAATTAAATAACTCATGGTCATTCCTTGTTGACAAAACAACTTTTAGTTCATAGTTAGCTTTGTAGGATTCAATCTTGTTTTTCTTTTCTTTCTTAACTCATTTGAGCTTGATTTTATTGCACTAGGATTTTGTTCTTCACGGCTTTGAGTTGTTTTTCCTTTTATTGCAGGGTTTGTTTATGGATGAGTTCTGCCGGATCTGTGTTTCTACACTTGGCACTGTACTTGTGGTTTGTGGCGAATAAGAACAGAAACTTCTTAGCCAGAGTTATGATGAGAGTATAAACTTTGTACGTCTGCAATAGAAGATACTGTAGGGTCATCAAGGGGTGGGGGACTGTTTAATCTGTTTAACCATCTGAATGTAGCACCATGCAAGAGGAAGTAAGCCTTAGAGAAGTCTCAAAAGATGTCTGAGTTTGATGGTGACCTGCACTGGGACCATATGGTGAATATTATAGTGCAGTGATTCGATTTGATCAGTGTGGGTTTGACAGTGTGAAGGGAGCAGACCGGAGTTATTTTGTTGAGGACAAGATTGAGTGTGTTGTGCATATTTGTTTCTTTGTTAAGATGTAAGTGTGCAATTTAATAGAGAGGTAAAGTCCCCTAGAGTGATGGCATTTGGGAGAGGGACTCTTAAGATATGCTTCATAATTTGCAAGTGTCATGGTTGGGGTTCTGTCACTGGGCCTGATGTGACACAAGGTTGCAAGTGTCATGGCTGGGG
The DNA here is from genome assembly GCF_019279795.1 of Protopterus annectens. NCBI lineage: Eukaryota > Metazoa > Chordata > Ceratodontiformes > Protopteridae > Protopterus > Protopterus annectens. Next base: position 1,490,502,744 of record NC_056732.1, read on the forward strand.
TTCTGTCACTGGCCCTAAAATGACATGAGGCTGCAAGTGTCATGGCTGGGGTTCTGTCACTGGCCCTGATGTGACATGAGGTTTTGTTTTTAGATAGTAGGATACAGAAGAGTTCAAGGTCACTGACCAGTTTGGTTAGTCCAGAGTTAGTGGTACTTTGGATAAAGGCAGACATGCTAGCACCAGCATCATTGCTACCTACACTTGTAGGACTAAGTGAGTGTTGGACAGTAAAACCTGGTAAGAAGGGAGAGCTGCCACTGTACTACAACCAAGATTCATTGACAACACAGATATCCACATTTTCTAGAGTCAGAAAGGCTTCAAGGGAGGGCATTTTCTTATTTAGGCTCCCAGCTCTGAGCAGCACTACATTGATTCCTGCCAGTGTTGAATGTGGATTTACTGCATTGGTAGCCTAAGGAGACTTACACTGCCTAAAAAAGGCACTGGCCCTATGTGGGTAGAAAATGTCTTAGCCAGTATGGGAAAGCCTTGGGAAGGTAGGTGCTGGCCATACTGGAGAAACAGGTGGGGATGTCTTCCATTTTACTCCAGGCTGACAGATATCTGACCTCCTTAAAATGACAGTGTTAACTAAGCCAATTAATAAAGTCAGTCGTCTCATGCTTATATTGTGGCATCATTCTTTGTAACAATAGGATACTGTTCGTGGCTAAATTCCTTCCAGTCTGAAAAGATACAGTCAATGTCCCCCATCATGCCTTCTTTATACTGACTTGGGGTAGGGTGCATCTCAAGTCATTCACGACCACTCGAACAGTGAATATGTCATATTCGTATTTGGTGTTAAGGGACTTGAGCATCCTAGTGATGTGGTAAGCGCTAGTAACTCAGAGGCAACTATCTGCCTTGGGGTTGGTGTGCCACTATGGTTTCACCTCTGAAATGTACATTACCGTGGCAAGTGACTTTGGTTATATTCTAAGGAGGGCCTGGCCAAACCACTTTGGTGACTCTTGCCTCTGGCATGGTGGAAAAAGCTAAATGTGATTTAGAATGGTTGTATATGGCTGCAGTGCAAATATTTATAGTGCCACATCTGTGAGATGTTTGTGGTTTTGGTTCCTTTAAGAATGTCACTTAGTTCTGATACATGTCTAGCACTAGGCAACAACCCAATGGACTGTCTTTGTGAGTAGTACCTAGTGCTTATAAGATTAATACACAGAGTATCTTAAGGTCAGCAAAGACATGATCTTCAGTGCTGCTTAGCATAGCAAGCAATTGCTACTTCAGTCAGCCACCCTTCTTACTGAGAAGTGCAGTTTCCTCAAGGAGTGAGTTTGTTTGTGTGTTTGCTTGTTTTACTGAGGTAGACGGATTGGTCCACATGGGTAGAGGAGCTCTTAGAACAAAGTGGTCAGGATGTAATTGGTCCGCAGATGGAGTGGTAACATACTTGTTTTGGGGAATGAGCTGCAGTGGGTAACATACTTGTTTTGGGGATTGAGCTGCAGTGGTGCTCAGGTTGATGAGATTATACCCTTGTTGAAGCAAATATGAAACTTAATATTTACCAAGGAGTTGCTGTTAGTTGTCGTTAATAATATACTATGGGATCACAGATGATCTAAACAAGAGGTGTTTGCAGTCCCAGAGTATTAAATGTGCAGTTGACAGTGCATGTTTTTGATTGGAAGATACAGATACTTTTGTTAATGTGATATTTAAATAAGAGAGAGACATCAATCCATCCTCTTGAATATTTAATGAGGTTAACCTACTTGACAGTGATGCTATCATGTAAGGAAGTTTTCTTCCTAGTTCTTAGTTTTAATTGTGGATTTCAAGAAGCCTTTTTTATTGATACTTCAGGTTCAGATTAGTAGGTCAGTGAACCATCTTGTGAGTGAGTTCATTTTGAGTTAATTAGGAAGAAATGTCTTAGCAGCTGCTCAATCATTGGCATGTAAAAGATAGTTGTTAGAGGGTATTCTTGTCGAGATCTGGTTAATAAAGAGTGAGACAAGAAAGGGTGAAGGATTGACCCTTGTGAAATGCTGGCAGGAAGGAGCGTTGTTGGGGACAGAAAGAAACTGAAACTTAGGCAGAGATTATATTTTTTTAAGTATTTCTTTTGCTTCAGGTTACCTGTTTTATTGCATCTAACTCATGGCTACTACATAAGGCACTTAGTGAGACCACAAGTGACCAATCAGTTTCTGGACTTTAAACTATTTTTCTGTCCTTCCATCTGTAAGTCACAATGTAGAATCTTATTTCCAGGACAATGCTTTTTTTTAACTGCTGTGCCTGTTATGTTGCAAACCAGCGTCACTGACTGTATAACCTACATTGATAGCCTACTGAGTTCCAGTCTGCACAACTTACAGTGATAGCCTACTGTGTTCCATTCAGTACAAGTAGAGCTGCATTTTAAGTAATTTAGATGACATTTTTGCTGTACTTTTACCATAGCTGGCAATGTGCCATATTGATAAAGAAGCTGTGAGCAAGGTGGATACAGTTAAGCATTGCCAATGTTAATGCAAGAGAAGAGACAACTGAGAAAAGGGTAGTTTGCATATAAGTACTGTATGCATGGAGTACATTGTCTACACAAACTCCATTAAGGGCTTTGGTATGCAGGTATATTCATAAAAGCCCTCATTTACTGCACACTGGTGTTTGTGAATAGTGCCTTGACACACATTCACCTCTACCTGTTTGGGAAACAAGTATGTTACTGAACATAGCAAAGACTGATGGATTAAGACCTTTTCTATAGCTCACTAAGTAGGTTAAAAGGGTGTAGGAGGAACACATAAGTACATGTTCTGTAAAATTACTCAGTGTAACAAAGACCAAGGCTTTCGCCGTTTCGTGCTCCAATATGTTTATAGTCTTCAAGAACTTTTTTTTACAATGTAATACAAAATAGAAGCTACTAACAGCACAAGGAATTGGCATTTGTGAAAGCTTCCTAGTGATTTATTTGAGCCTGTGCATATGCATGAGCATTTTTCTAAATATTTCCATTCATGTTTGCTACTTCTAAACTTTGATATACCACTGCAGTTTCTCCTCTTTTATGCCGTGCCATGTTTTTCATTCTGATATCTGAAAATATGAAATAGGTAGGAGAAATATCAGAGGAGTTTGTGTATCTGGGAAGAAATTTGTCTCAATGAACACTACTACTTTCTTAGAGATGCTGCTAGTTTGTGGAAGTGATTGGTGACAGTATGCTTTGCAGCTTATAGTTCAGTAAGTGGACCTACATGAATTCATTCAGGCCTCCATTGATGTGAAAGTCTACATCTGCCTAAGAAGGGATCCAATATCTTGGATGTCAATTTTAATAAATTCATTATTAAGCATTTAACTTAGCCAAATGGAAAGGTACTGAAAATTGTCAAGGGACATTGTGGCTGCCACCCTCAAAACAGTGATGTAATAAGCAAAACAGATGACAAATGTAGGAACAAATCAGAAAAGATCATTGATAAGTAGGGAAAAAATCAATTATATTGTATATCCAGATGAGGTAAAAGGGGGCAGTATGAAAACATGGAGGCAGTGGGTACCATTACCTGTATGAAAACATGGCGGCAGTGGGTATCATTACCTGTATGAAAACATGGAGGCATTGGGTACCATTACCTGTATGAAAACATGGAGGCAGTGAGTACCGTTACCTGTATGAAAACATGGAGGCAGTGAGTACCGTTACCTGTATGAAAACATGGATGCAGTGAGTACCGTTACCTGTATGAAAACATGGAGGCAGTCAGTACCGTTACCTGTGTGAAAACATGCAGGCAATGGGTACTGTTACCTGTATGAAAACAGTGAGGCAGTGGGTACAGTTACCTGTATGAAAACATGGATGCAGTGAGTACCATTACCTGTATAAAAACATGGAGGCAGAGAGTACCGTTACCTACTGTTTATGCTAAGAAAACTGTTTTCATGGAGGAATAACTATTGATACTGTGACAGTAGCAGGAATGTGGTACAAAAAGAGCCTTGGCTAAAATGCAGGCATGCCAAAGTGTATTTCCTGTAGGAAGTAAGGGGGAGATAACTAAGAAGAGGTTTAATTGCATACAGTGCAATAGCTAGCTGAACGTGCACCCTGTTCCGGTCCCACGAGGTAGTGCCCCACCCACCTCAGTTCTTCAAGTGAAGAGAAAGAAAAAAGGACTTCTGTAAACAGCAGGACAGATTCCTGCAGTCCAGTACAGTACAGTACCCAGTCCATGTGCCCCTCCTACCTCTTCAAGCTAATTGGCTTCCTGCAGTAATTCAACCAATCCACAACTCCCAGCTGTTCAAGTGAAGAGCAGGAAAAAAATGTTGAACTCAAGTGCATTTCTGTATCAGCATTTTGGTACAGAAAAAAAAGTGCTAGCTTTTCAATCACGTCACCTTAACACTTTGCACTGGGGCAATTACCCCCTTCACCCCAGTCTTTCATTGCTACTGATTATCTGCATAATAGAAATGATCAGAGTATCAGAATGAACAGATAAACAAGTAGGTTATAAAGCTCTCCGAGTCATACTGGAGTTAATATACAGTAAACTCTAAGTTATCCGGCACCCATGGGGATTGGTAGATGCCAGACAACTGTACTTTCTGGCTGCTTGAGAGTTACGATTAAAAGTAGGCCTGACTATCCTATACTATTTGTTTGGTTTGACTTGTTCTTAGGTTGGGGAGAGAGGGAATTTATTCCTATCTTCCTTTTTAAAACTCAAACTCTAAAAACATAAGGTATGTTTCTGAGGGGGGGGGGCAGATAGTGCAACACATGAAAATTGAACTGCATTTCTTAGATATTTTTTTTTCTGGTTGCTTGAGTTCTGGTTAACTGAGAGTTTACTGCAGCAACATAATCGTCAGAAGTGTTTCATCCAGATTTGTTCTCGGGAGTGGAAGAAATACAAGAATAGTTTTACTGCAATCCTTAGAATGGGAGAGACTGGGGACATTGTTGACTTTTTTTTTCAAATATAATTTTTATTGGTTTTTGCAAGTTTCATAAAAAGAAAAAAGAAAAACAGAAACATAAACAAAAAAGCATAACACATTATATACAAATAACAGTCTTTGCTATATAAAGAGATTGTAACAATGAGAGTAAGCATACATATTATACCCTAGCAAAGGAATACCTAGAAAAATACACTAAAAAATAAAAGAAGAAAAAGGACTAACTACTATCCTAAACACTCGGATTTGCTAAATCAAAAACATAAACCTTAGGGATAGAGAGTACTAGAGAAACCCCCTTATAATAACTAATGTAATATAAGATACAATTATCCTTATTTAACCAGAGGATGAATGATGGATAGAGGAAAACATGTATGCCTGATTTATGAGTAAAATGAGAGAGGAAGGGGGGTATATTGTTAGCATAACCCTATTTACACTATATACAACGGTTTACAACATGGATGCCATAACAAGTGTACAAAGGGACATCAAGCCAATGGGCCGGATTCAGGAAGGCTTGCACGGAGTCTAAGAGTAGTGTAAGACTCCATGCAGCCTTCGCGATCCAGGAACAGCCCAAAGTCCGTGTAAGAGTCAAGCTAAAACGGCTCTTACACGGAGTGGGCGTGGATAAGCTAATCACCTCACTTGCAGCCGAATAGCATGCAAATGAGGATGATGAGCGATCCAGGAAGCCCAGAACAGCCCGTGTAAGAGCCGTTTTAGCTGCAGAAATGTACTCAGTTGACAACTGAGTACGTTTCTGCAAAAACTGCAATGGAGCCATGTCAGCTCCAAATAAAGGGTGCATATGTGTCAGGCAGCATGCCAATGGCCAAATATGTGGCCATTGGCAAGGTAACCTGATGCAAATATATGAAAAATATAATTTTTTTCGGCGATTGCCGATGTTTAAACCCAGCGCAGCCCCGCGCAAACGGGCTGCGCTGCATAGAACATAAAAACGAAGGTTTTAAACCCACAAATGTGGGTTTTATGCAATACATGGAATGTCAATGCAGGGACCAGCAGACCAAAACCAACATGGCCACCGTGTAGTGGTTGCTAAGGGGGGAAGCTGAGTCTAAGAGATGTAACTAAGCATTAGTAGGCAATCTGATGCAAATGAGTGTAAGGATACTGAATTCCACTGTCACATAGCAAATGAGCACATTCTGAGTAGTGTAAGAGTTACAGAAGGGGGAGGAACAGAGTAGGAGATAGGTGACATCACAGGGGGGAATGGTAGAAAGAAATGCAGTTCATTGGAGGTTAGAGTTACATGACAGATGTCAGACAGATATCATGGAAAGAGGTGTGCCACTAAGTAAGCATGAGAAAGTCAAGAAATGGAAGGTGTACACTGTTGCCTACACCAAAGTTTCTTGCTGGATGTGTATGCGCACGTGTGCGCACCACGAAGCGTGAGTAAGGCAGTGTGCGCGCGTGTAAGGCAGACTGAGCATGTGGGAGCGTGTTGGGAGATGTTTAACACTGTTTGCGCGGGCGTGCACGCATTTTAACCCGAATAAGCAGATTCTGAACTGTGTAAGTATGTGTGCGCGCGTGTAAGCCACTGTGAGCGTGTTTCTATGGTTTGCACACGGCTCCTCCGTGAGGAAACAGAAAGGAAAAAGGAAGCAACAGATGTAGTAGGAAGTTAGCAGGGAATACTGCTGGAGCTAGCAGGTGAAAACAATTAGATGCAGGCAATTACACAGGCAGAATAGTAGCCCAGCCCAGCACTTAAAACTCTGCAAACAGTAGTGCAGAATGTTTCTCTCAAGAGACACTGCAAGACAGGAGTAAGCTAATAGAAGTGAAAACTGAAAAAGCTTCACTCAGAGCAGAAATGTTAGGGGCTGCCATAGCTGTCATAATGAGACATAAGTGACTTGCTGAGGGTGGTGACAATGCAGATGGTGCCAGACAACCCACAGTGAGGAGACGGAGAAGAGTGTACAGGCCCAGGGTCACCTACCACGGGTTACATGAGCTGGAGATAGTAGAGCGCTATAGAGTGGACAGAGACCTCCTGCAGCAAATAGTGGAGCTGTGCAGGCCATGCCTCACACACAGAACCAACAGAGGGGAACCCATCCCAGTGGAAACCAAGGTATGTGTTGGCCTAAGAATACTAGCAACAGGTACCTTCCAGAGACCAACTGGTGATATGATGGGGATATCACAGGCATCAGCCTCCAGGGTACTGCACCAGTTCCTGGATGCCATGTCAGCACATGTTGGTGATCATGTATATTTCCCCAATGCCCGTGAGGTATTGGCCAGCAATATGCGTCTCTTCCAGCAAATAGCGGAATACCCTGAGGTACTGGGTGCAATAGACTGCACGCACATACGCATCAAAGCACCAGCCGGTGAGCGGGGTAGGGCATACATCAACCGCAAGGGCTTCCCCTCCATCAACTGCCAGGTCGTGTGTGATGCCCAGGGCATAATAATGAATGTGAGTGCTGGCTGTCCTGGGAGCTACCACGATTCCCACATCTGGCATTTGACGCAGCTGTACCAGACATTTGCCAATGGGGACATCCCGCACGGACACCTAGTGGTGGATGCAGGTTATGCACTGGAGCCATGGCTGATGACACCCATCAGAAACGCACACACACCTGAACAGGAACGCCATAATGAGGCACACGCACAAACACGTAATGTAATAGAGCGTGTGTTTGGGCTGCTCAAGTCACGGTTCCGGTGTCTGGACACATCTGGTGGAGCCTTGCAGTACACACCAACTACATGTACCCAAATTGTCATGGTATGTGCTATGCTACATAATATGATCTTGCGAAAACAGCTGCAGCAGGACCAGCATAGGGCCAGGCCAAACAGCCCCCCACCATTGCCAAGGCCATCACAGGCAGAGCGTGACTCGGAGGAGGAACAACCTGAGCCTGCCCCAGTAGGCAGAAGGAGGCGTGCCCACTATGCCCTGGCCTTGGCAAAGAGGCAACGCATAGCACATACACTGGCTCAGTAGGAACCCTGGGAATGATACCCCTCTCTGACTCACTCATATAGTAACAGGGATGCCTAACATGACACAACCTGCTCTCAAACATGTACAGGGAAGTGTAATATGCATCTGACAGAGACAGCCCTGCAGCACCACCTGAGGCATGAATGCTATGTGTTAAGTAATGTAACACCATGTACTATATGCACACCTGAGGACCCTGACTAACATCCTACCCTCACCAAGCATCATGCCACAACATGACAATGAGATGATCAAGTGCAACAATTGACTGAAGTATCGCAGTTAGTCAAAGGGGATCCAATGTGTGCCAGTCTGGGATGACATGCTGAGCATGACATGATGCACCACCTGCTAGGACTGGCGTGCACCTATCAGTGCAGGCCGTATGGATACTGGCAAAGGCTATTGTCACCCACAGTGTGCCCTGAATAGGTAAGGCTCAAAACACAAACCTATCTCCATAGGTATCAGAAGGGATAAGAATAAGATAAGGGATAAGTTGAAACAGCAAGATGCATGCAGTCTAAACTCACCCAGTATGGAGAATGTTGATATCTGTGCTGTAACAGAAAACTGAGGCAAGGCTCACAACAGCACCCTAACACTACCAGGTTACACCTCATACTGTGCTGTACAGCCTCAAAACTTGGAACAAGCTACAAAAGGAGGGTGACTAGCAAGAATTGTCAAGGATAACCACACCCCCATGTCGGTACAACAACAAAAAGCAGCATGGACTAGCCATGCTCAAGTAACAGTGGCTAAAACTGCCCCCCAGTTTATAGCCTGCTACAGACTACTGTCCCAACACCAGGAACTGCATCCAGCCTATGCTGGAATACATGAATATATCAAGTCCTCCAAACCACATTATATTGGGTGACTGCAAATACCCAGACATAGACTGGGAGCATTATACTAGCTCCAACAGTGTAGGACAAAAGTTCATAGAATCCATAAACCAAAAGGCCCAGGAACAACGTACCACTCCCACAAGAGGGGTAAGCATACTGGATGTGATAATCAGCAACATGGGTACTGGATGGCAAGATGAGAAGTGTATTGCTCACTGGTAAAACCAGACCGTAGAGTAATCACACTGGATATCCAAATCCTGACCACAGTCCCTGGCCAGAAAACCACAGTGGAAAACATGTGTTAAGCAATATTTGCACTCCTCCAAACTGATGTGGAATCCATTAAAGGTCCCGTGCAGGTGCAAAATATGGGCCACACCTCAGAACCTGTAATACAGCCATTCCATGAACACTGCCAGGAATGCTTGGATTATGCAGTCCTAAATTAAAACAAGACACAATGCCATACACGCAGAAATCTGGCATGGTGGACACCAGCCATAACCAAACCATGCAAGAGAATAAGGAAGCTACTACATGACAGAGCAAACATAAACAATGAAGTAATCACTGATCAGTAGTATGGCAATAAAATCTGTCCACACATACTATCCACTAAGGCCAGCCACAACAAGTGGAATCTGTGAATCCTGAGGCAATGTTACACCTGCCCCAAGTACACAGACAACCCCCAACTCCACCCAAGAAATACAAATATATGTGAGAGATGCAACCATCTATCCAAACTGGAGGCTGAGCTCCCTCAACTCAGTACTCCCAAAACAAGTCAGGAGGAGAAGGTAACCACACACACCACAAACACAGTCCCACATAGACCTATTACAACTGCAAACCAAACACATAAACACAGAAAAACATTCCCGGAGGCACAAATTACAAACACAGCACACCAACAGAGGCCTCTAAAGCAGACACCCAATCAAACAACCTCCAAACATAGTACATGCAACACATAGTACACAAAGCTGGTGTGCCAAACAGTCACAGGCCAGAAGGAGAAACAACATGCCTGATACAATTGTAATAGGTGACTCCATAGTCAGACACACTGCTGTCCCAAGACACCAGACTGAACAAGGGAAAGGGTACAGTAAGCTGCCTGTAGGCTGCCACAATATGCCACATAACAGAAGTATGTAGGTCACTCCAAAGCAAGTAGAAATATGATGCAGTCATAGTCCATGCTGGTGTGAATGACCTGAGATGTACCGCCCTAGACTACATGAAAAGAGACATAGATGAGCTATCTGATTATGTAGTCCAGGCCGGTATGACACTCACCGTTTGCAGCATCCTACCCTTACCAAGAATAATGTCACAGTACAAACATGGAATGATCAGTCATAGCAAGTGGCACACTTACTGGTGTCATTCCAAGGGGATCTAATGTCTGTCTGCTTGGGATGTCATGCCTGACAAGCCACGCAGCTGTTCTTGGGATGGCTTGCACCTGTTACCCCTGGGCGTCTGAATATTGGATAAGGCCTTTGCCACCTCCATAGAGCCTTTTGTAGGCAAGGCTGAAAAGACTGACCCACCACCCTAGAAAACATAAGTGGGAAGAAACATAAGGGAAATGCTGACCAATGCCAGATGTGTACACCCCAATATGCATGCTCCCGAGGCCATCCCCAGTATGGAGAACATCGATGTCTGTGCAGTGACAGAAACCTGCTGCAAGCCTCCTGACAGCACACCAGCACTACCAGGTTATACCACGTATCATGTGTCATGGCCCCAAAACCTGGAACAAAACATAAAAGGAGGGTGAGTATCCATAGTCAGCACAGACACCCATACGTCCAGGTAACTGACAATGCACAAGGCATTGGAGTTCACCCATGTGCAACTAACTGTAGGCAAGACTGCTGTACAGTCTGTAGCCGTCCTGAAGACACTGGACAGTATGAATGTCCCACCAAGTACCAAACAAGGTACCACAAATTACCACATAGGTGGTAAACCATTATGTATGGAAGGAGTAACCAGGGACCTAGGGACACAAGTGGACAGTAACCTGTTATGTGACACCCACATTGCCAATGTGGCTAGGAAGACTGTCTACATTTGACACCGTATCAGGAAAGGATTCACATCTACGTCAACAGAGGTCATTGTGCCCCTATACTTTTCTCTAATCACACCCATAATCTAGTACAATGCCTCATATGGGATGTACCTTACCTGACACCTGCAGCAGTTAGAAAGACCTCAAAGGTACCTCACCAAGAGGATAAAGGGTCTCAAATATATGTCATATGCTGCCTGGCTGTAGACACCCCAGCTGAATGCAGTCACATACTGCCTACACAGAGGCATTGCATGCCTGTTGTAGGAGGCCATGCCCAACACAGGAGTAATGGACATGCTCCACCCCAGAAAACTCAAATCCATCGGAGCTGTGAGAGTGAGAGATGTCAACCTCAACAAATAATGAAACAGGATGTGCTGGTGGGACAGATACATAATCCAGAGGCTCCCCACACCCTGGACCAGAATCCCACTCCATGTTAGGCAGAACCCCTCACTGACACTCTTCAACAGGAATCTTGCCAAGTGGATGGATGATTGTAGAGTTACACTGGGGGTCTTCACTGTGTCATGTCCAGACAGAGGCACAGCAAAGCAAATCATAAATGGCCATAATATTCACATAGCAAGGGGTGGCAAAAGCCACACACACTCTGGCTAGGCTAACAAATGCCCTAGGGTGGATAGCCTAGTATGAACCTATGAACCTATGAAGATACAAATTGTACAGGACACTAAGGATAATCCAAGGCTTTCACAACTGATGGTAGGAACCATGTTGGGAATTCACAGATATGCCCTGAATCACACAAATATCACAAACACACACACACATATTGCCAACATACATCCTGACAGGTCAGTGCAAACCCCCCCCCCACCGAATGCAGAATATCTATCCCAGCAGACTGCTGGCCCCCTGACATTGCAGATGCTGAGGTAACAGCCAACATCTACAAAGCAAAACACACAGCAGCAATGGTATGAGATGGTGTCCTGGGCTTAGTGCAACTTGGACTCCAAGATGACTGGAATGCCAAACCACACTACTGCTCAATGTCAGCCTTACCACAGAATATGTACCCAAAGAGCAGTGTACAACAACAGTGGTCCTTCTCAACAAAGGTGTTGCCGGAATGGATACTGAAAACTACTACCCCAGAATCCTGAGAAGCTCGGTTTGCACAGCTATGGAAAGGATCAACATGTACCACAGACATAAAGATATTGGGGACCTACTGACACCGGACCCAACCCAGTGTGGCTTTCTCAAGTGCAGATCCTGCCCCTAAACATGTTTGACTCAAATGAAACAGTCATCAAGGTCATTGATGAGGGCAATGTGGTCCACACAGTGTAGCTGGACCTTGCAAAGGCTTCTATACAATACCCTACGTGTTCATTATAGATAGGCTCACCAGCTTAAATATAAACCCACATGTCAGTAGAGGGGTTGCAAACCAGACCAAGGACAGAACAGACATGGTCAGACATGCTGCAGCCATGTCAGACCACAAACCAGATATAACTGGCATCCCACAAGGCTTTGTCCTGGGATCTCCCTTGTCTGGTATATATGTCCCATAGGTACAGGCAAACATGGAAGAACTGTGTCCGAATATGTTTGCAGAGGACTACAAACTGCTCACCACATATGATCCACCAGCTGACACAAGCATCCCACAAAAGAGCCACATAGAAACAGACAACTGGTGCCATAGCCATGTCAGCAAGCTAATTGCAGAAACGTGTATAGTCAACCCCCGTGGATATACAGTAAGTGCCCACCAATTACCACATAGGTGTTAACCCATTATGTAGTTAACATGTAATGAGAGACCTGGGGACACAAGGTGATAGATATCCTGCATTGGACAAACATGTGCTGTAGTGTTTACAGAAACATACCATATACCCACTTAATCATGAAGGCTGTCAGATCTACATAAGGGGAGGTCATTGTGGCTCTGCAGTCATCCTTCATCAGCGGTACAATTGACTACAATAGCCCCTGTGGGATGTACCTCAGCAGACACCTCCATCAACCGTAAAGTCCCCAACAGTACCTCATCAGGAGTATCAAAGAGCTTGCACAGATGCCATGTGTTGCCTGTGTTGCTGGCATCAATAAACATGCTGCACCTTGTACAATCTGAATGGCAGTGAGCTATGCACATGAGAGACCTGAACCCCAGCACTGACTTACATAGGACAAGCTGTACTGCGTGATCCATAACACAGAAGCCACCCCCACCCATGAGTGAGCACCCAGCACAGGCTACCCATAGAGTCACTTATCAATCTTCCTCAATAGGAATCCTGATGAGTGGATGGGAGATGGTAGACTTATCCTGGGTATCACTGACATGTCACAGGTAGACAGAGGCACAGTATACTAACCATGACATATGTCATGGCAAACTCCACTTACAATGTGTGTTGAAGGACAAACACACTCTCCAACTAGCATTAGACATGGACTAGGGCACATCGCTAGTGTTTGCAAATGTACACCTATGTTGTGGAATACACTACCAATGTTGGACAAGCCTGGTCTAAGTAGTTCATATCTGAACAGAATGCAACATGGTCAGATGTACACAACTGGCCCCTAACCAGGCTGTTGTGCCTACTATCGAAATGTAAAGCAGTGATAGCAGTAAAGCCCAGGATACTGTCCACCACAGTCAAAGTACTACCAGTACACTATACAGTACTACAGTGATAGGTCAGTGTGAAAGGATGTTGACAACTGTATGCAAAGTATCCCATGCAAACACTGCAGGCACAGTATATTCCTGTTGTGTTCACACACAAAGCAGTTGTACAGTAACTACACAACATGACACACAACACACAACCATAAACGGGTGATATTTGTTGAAGTTCACACTCATCCACAAATGTGTTGGGCTGCAGAGTCCAACATATGGAATGCTCACACTGGGCATGCTCACACACTTTGATAAATGAGACATATGTCAGACAACATGCCATGGGAAGGCTGAACTGGGCATGCCCACACACTTAGGCCAAATCTCGGTTTAGCAGTTGGACACACATATCTGGTATTTTTATGTGTTATTCCAGGAACCAGCCACATTACAGCAGTCTGCCCAGTGCACACAGTTAAATGACTACAGAGACATACGTGATATAGTGGATCCCTCCCATATGCAAACAACTTCCACAGATGCACAAGTTGTTCATACAAACAGGGAATGCTATGGCAATAAAGATGTGCAAACAGTCTATCAGCAACAAATAATGTGCATTTGACAATTAAACATATGGGTGTAGAGGTCAACACTAGGCTGTTTGCCCTAGGGAATGACAGCTTAGCCAGAGTGTGCTTGGTGTCTGCCTCCCCACAGGATGCACATTCCCCTTTCTAAACACAGATGATGTCAGCACCCTATAAGTACAGCAGGAGAAAATAAACTTCCCAGTAATTCGAATAGCTCGCTCTGCTAATGTGTCCGTCTCAAGTGTCATAACATAGTTAGGTAGGGGTTTCAAATCCTGCAAATGCTCAGTGTGTGTGTTTGTGTGTGTGTGAGTGGGGTTGGTGTGTGTGTAAGTCTGTGGGAGAGAAATGTCCCTTTTGGCAACTAGGAAAACACACTACAGGATGCACATTCCCTTTCTAAACACCGATGATGTCAGCACCCTATAAGTACAGCAGGATTAAAGAAGCCTCCCAGTAATGCGAATAGCGCGCTCTGCTAATGCGTCCGTCTCAAGTGTCATAACATAGTTAGGTAGGGGTTTGAATCCTGCGAATGGCAAGTGTGTGTGTCTGTCTGAGGGGGATTTGTGTGTGTGAGGGAAATGTCCCTTTTGGCAACTAGGTGAACAGACTACAGGATGCTCATTCCCCTTTCTAAACACTGATGATGTCAGCACACTATAAGTATAGCAGGAGAAGGGAAAACTCCCAGTAATGCGAATAGCGTGCTCTGCTAATGCGTCCGTCTTAAGTGTCATAACATAGTTAGGTAAGGGTTTGAATCCTGTGAATGGCAAGTGTGTGTGTTTCTCTGAGGGGGGTTAGTGTGTGTGAGTGAAATGTCCCTTTTGGCAACTAGGAAAACACACTACAGGATGCACATTCCCTTTCTAAACACCGATGATGTCAGCACCCTATTAGTACAGCAGTAGAAAAGAAACCTCCCAGTAATGCGAATAACGCGCTCTGCTAATGCATCCGTCTCAAGTGTCATAACATAGTTAGGTAGGGGTTTGAATCCTGCGAATAGTAAGTGTGTGTGTTTGTCTGAGGGGGGTTAGTGTGTGTGAGTGAAATGTCCCTTTTGGCAACTAGGAAAACACACTACAGGATGCACATTCCCTTTCTAAACACTGATGATGTCAGCACCCTATAAGTACAGCAGGAGAAAAGAAACCTCCCATTATTTTGCATTTGAACTGAGTACAGGACCTGTCAATCAAAGTGACTAAGGCACTTTTAAGCAGTTGTAACCGGGCTAGCGCTGGTTTGTGCGGAGCTCATGCATGCGCACTGGCGGTTAGCTCCGCGCACACAAGTGCACACCCCATTACAACCACTTAAACGTGCTTACTCTTGCGCACACCCGCGCTATTTTCTTTGAAAGAAAAGAAAAATGGGGAGACAGGAAAGTGGTGAAAAAAAGGTCACAAAGAGGGTAAGACAGTAGGGAAACAAGCTTGGGATGTGCAGGAGGGATGTAGGTAAGGCCCATAGCTGCCCATTTCTTCATCAGCAACAGCTGTGCATATGTATGTAATTTGGTGTGACATTTGAAACCTTCCACCCCTGAGAGAGGTGTCAGGACAACAATAATACTTGTTGTACAGCCAATTGGAATTGATAGGTTCCATGTCCAGTAGACATGTGTGCGGAATGGGCAGCTATGTATGGGGCGTAATTTTTTTGTGGGTACAGAGTGCCCTTTTTTTTTTTTTTTTTCAGGTGAGAGTGGTATGTCAGGTGAAGGTAGTCGGTACAGCTGGGGAGGTAGGTTGGGTAGGTAAACAGACAAGACAAACAAGACGCATACAGGGGCTGTGTATGACACGTATGGGGGGGGGTTACACAATTGACGGGGACGGAGGTTTGGATATCCAGAGCCCATGAGCCCACAGATGGCAACAGTGGAACTGATATCCCCACCCATAGGCAGTTGCCACTGTTCCTTCACTGCCCAGGACGGGGCTGTGCTGGGGGCTGTGTAGGCGGGGCAACAGGCATGCCCGTTAGTTGCGCCACCCGTGCACGAGCTGGCGTAGGGGCTCAAGGACAGAGTCCCGAATCTCCCTACGCACCACAGTCCGGACGCTACGGAGGGTGAGTGGTGGATCTCCTCCGGCCACACTTGCAGAGGGGGGGCGAGCCCCATCCCCTGCAGCGCTTCCACCCACAGGTGGCACAGGGCCACCGGAGGAGGGTCCGGACTCGGCACTAGTGCTAGGTGCACTCGCCAGCTGAGGTGGGAGAGGTGGGTCCGCTGGAACCCGCCTTCCCTGTCGTACTATGTTTTGCATTATGTCATGACAGTTTGGGTTAGTGACATATAATACCATTCACAATTAGTTGTAACAGCATGCATTAGTATTCCCATTAACCAAACACCCAGATATTCACACCATTGAACAGCGTGCATAACACATGCATAATTTGAACAGAAATACACAGTCCAACAACATGCAGGGTTAATTGATGGCAACAGACCATCAGGTGTGGATGTATGAACAGGGCAGATGCATCAACAGACATGCAAATATATATGACCCAACAGGACAAACGTCCAGGGGTGTTAATTGTGATTGCACATACCATTTTCACGTGGAATGGGTTATATGTAGTTATAGGGTGGGGTGAAGAAAGTAATATTAACACCTTGAATAACAATACATATGCTGTACATTTCTAATAGCTACAGTTATATACACACTACTGTTCTAACTACAGTTTCCTATATGATAACTATTTCAACTTGGTGATAGGACTGTTAATGCAACATCAATATACATTTTATGGTTCTTCATACACATTCATATCTAGCTTTGTTCAGCTACATCAGGGCTACATTTGCTTTATATAGCTGTAGACAAGTGTGGATGTTTGGTATATCAGACAAACATCCTATCTGCATATTGCAGACTGAAAGCAACATATCCTGATTTTGGGATACACATTCCAGATGCAGCAACACTTTGAACAGATTTTGCTGTTTGGTTTGGAATATCACATGCATTTCATTCTGTCTTGACTGCAGTATACTTTATTCAGGGTTATTACTACTGTATTGCTGGATTCATGGCACTTTCTCACACTCTCTCACTTGCTTTCATTTTACTATTCAGGATGGTACTTCTAGGCTTTATTGACATGTTTTAACAGTACTTATTACAATCCATTCCAGCAGTCTCACTTCTGTCATGTTTCAGTATTTCCACAGGGATATATTTCACACATGTGATTTCATCATCTTCTGCAGCTATACTTTTCAGCCTGCTGCAGGTTGTGTACTATTTTCTTACAGACAGGGCATTTTTATTTCAGAATATATGTCAGACAGTTTCATGTTTAGGTTAAACTTACAGGCTGAAAACTCTTGTAATCAAGCAATACTTGCATACACTTTCACACTGTTACTTGCAGATTTTATTCCTTACTGACTACACTGCACTCTTTTGCTGACTGTCATACTTTTATATTTCTTTACAGTTACTGGTAGTGGATTACTGACCTGCCTGGTGGCGCAACCGCACCAGCCTATCGCCATAGGCTCTGCGGTTCGCAGAACGGACACCTGCAGCTGTAATATAAATGAAGCAATATTGGAATACACATCTCCATAATATCAGCTAGTTTAATTTTTTACATACATAATTAAATGTTACTTACTCAGTGGTGGGGCGTTGGGTGTTTGCCGGGCCTCCTGGATCCAAAGGTTCAGTTGGTCCTGCTTGCGTCTCTTCAGGTCCGCATGGTGGTGACGAACCTGCTCACCAGTCCTTGGAATCCCTGTGGCACTGGTGAGATCATGAGCCAACCGGTCCCACGCCTCAGCCCTGTATGCTCCCCAGAGGACCTGGCCCTGCATGAGTTGGGCCTCATGATTGTGGACTAGAAGCCAGGCCATGTACCTGGACTCCTCAACACCCCACCTCTGTGCTCGAAAGCGACTACCCTCTCCTCCTCCTGACATTCTGCCTGCAGGTCTGTTCTACAATCGTTTATGCTGTGTATTCCCGCCTATGGGGCTTATATAGTTCGTTTTTCCCACACATATCTGTGATTGGCCATTTTGGAATTGTATCAACTTCAGTAAACCTGCATTGTCATGCTGTAGTTTGTATTCATTCCTATATATTAGCTATTATTGCATTTACAGGTACTGCTGTCGTGGCTTGGTGGTTCTGTACCTTGACTTTGGTGTATAGTATCCTGGGTTCGAATCTGGCCACTGCTTTTTATTTTTCATGACTGTCTAGACATGCTGAGGGGTGTGTCTGTGTAAAGGCAGTTTTGATACGGCTTGTTCAACGTTGCCCGTCGGTTAGCTTGTTTGCGCGGTGCGCAGCTCCGCGCAAACGGGGTACGCTGGTTTAAGCCTCATTTGGCTATTGGCACGCATATTACGCTCAGCTCAGCTAGGGGCACATAGATTCAGCATGTTAAACCACTGCTCAGCTACGGGCACTCATTTTGCACCAGTTAGACCACTGCTCATCTACGGGCACATGCACTCACTCTGTTAAACTGTAGCTCAGCTATGTGCACATCTGGCATTTTTTCTTCTTTTGTTACCTCACATGTCTGCAATATAAATGGGCTATTTCATTACATTTTACATGAATTGTGGTTTTATGTGTACATATTTGTCAGGGACCTGTTTCCTGCTTATTTTGCAAAAATAAATTGGTGTTGTGCGGGCTCGAACCATGAATGCCTGCTCTTCAGCCAACATCTCTACCGCTACGCTATTGCTTCCTGGCTTATTTTGCATATTTAGTTCTTATATGCTTTCCCACTGACTGCTAACTGTAGCTGCGCTTACGGCACGCCAAACGAAGCACTCATGGTTAAACATCTTTACAATTTAAAAAAATATATAACATGTTCATTTATATATCTTTTATGTTTATAGTCTGTGGGGGCATGTGTTGTGTTGTGTTTATTCACATTTCCGTGGACTCTGTTGTGGGTGTTTACTTTGGGCACTTTTACACTTCTGGGGGCGTGTCCGCTTGCAGGGCTCGGCCTACAGACAAGCCCCCTACTGTCTTACACGGACCGTGTTAGACTTAGGTGTGATTCAGCATGCTCTCATGAATATGCAAAGCATGCTGACATCACTCCGTTTAACTGCAGCCTCCGTGTAAGAGTTATAACTCTTACACGGAGGCTTCGTGAATCCTGGGGAATGTGATTAACAATAGAGTATCGTCAGTATTTATTTGTTATAGGACTGGAAAACTCGCACACAAAGGTCTTCACAGATTGTGATTATCATGATGAATGTTGTATGATGTTTACTTTGCTTGAATTAAGTCAAGACATTGTTGACTTTTGGATGTAAATAAGCCACATGTTAAGTGGAGTACCTTATCTAACAGGCACACCAAAAAAACAGGATCATACTTCATGACCTATATGGGCAGGCTTCAGGCAGCAGGTACTACAAATGTATTTATTTATTTATTTATTGACATTTAATTACCAGGAAAGTCCAACTGGGTAGAAGCCCATTTCCTGTGGAGGCCCAGGGAGGAAAATTCCAAATTCTTACAACACATTTTAAGAACAATAATTTTTACAATCTTCAAAAATAAAACAAAAACATCTGTAGTTTAAATAATTGTAACAAATTAGACATAATATAGAACATTGGTTAAGAATTGATACAAGGTATACGACAATCATTTAATATTTAGAGGAATTGTAGACAGTTTGTAGAGAAATTAAAGGTACATTAGTCTAGTACAAATAGGAATTGCAGTGTGAAGTGAGGGGAAAACAGACTTACGGTATACTTAGAGAGAAAGTCAGGGAAGAGAATTAGATAGCAGTAAGGAAGTAAGTGAAGAAGGGAGAGTCAGGAAGTATAAGGAATGAAAAGGTGCTTGTTCACATTAAGGGATATAGTTTATCCTGGTTTTGAGCAAGGACAGAGCCAGATTTTAGCTAGAAAGTCTTTACGAGTAGTTTTGAAAGATGGGAGGGAAGGTCAATGTTGCAGTCATTACAATTGGGTTATCCTGCTGGCAGGCTACCCTCAGTCGGCCTGAATTCCAAAGTCTAGGTCCGGTGTCGGTTGCTGTCGCCTCTTCCCTGACGTCAGTGCGCCAGGGATACAAAAGATGCAGCCGACGCCACTTTCTTCAGTTTTTCTTGCCCCAGATGTCAGGTGTCCCCAGAAGGGTAGGCTAAAAATATGTCAATAAAACATGCATGCACCAAAGTATATATTTTGCCTTCATCTACAAGCAAATACACCACATAGGTTGTATAGAATAGAGAAGTACAGATAAGTTCCAGCAAAGAAATGGGGGATGGCAGGTGGATAACCTGGACTGCAACAGTGAATACACTCTAACATCTACATTTATGGTAAGTGTGCGCAACTGTACTATGTTCTTCGTGTTTCACTGTTGCAGTCATTACAATTCGGCTGAATCCTACAGCTAAGGTTGGGAGGCTGGAGCTAAATAGCATTAGGGGCGGCTATTAGGCCCTGCAGAAATGCAGTGGCAAAGCCTGCCCTGGATTTAGAGTAGAGTGGTAAGTGATAGTGCTTTGTGAAGGTGTGCACTGAACTCCAAGTAGCCGCCTCTAAAATGTCTTTAGTTGGTACTCCCCTGAGGAAGGCTGCTGAAGTGGCTGCTGCTCTGGTTGAATGTGGCCTAATGCCCTTAGGTACTGGCTTGCTATGTTGTGAATAGCAGAAACGAATGCAGTGGCCTATCCAGTTTGAAATAGTCTGCTTTGAGATAGCCTTTCCTTGTGATCCTGCAGCATATGCCACTAGTAATTGCTCTGTCTTTCTGAAAGCTTTGGTTCTGTTCAGATAGAAGCGTAGCCGTCTGTGTATGTCCAAAGAATGCAGAATTCTCTCCCCCTCATTCTGTGGGTTTGGATAAAAGGTAGGCAGATGAATAGTTTGGTTAAGGGCCACACTGGACACTACCTTAGGCATAAATGTCGGGTTTGTCCTCAGAGAAACCCTGTCTGGATAAAAAATGATAAAAGGTTCCACAGCCATGAGTGCCTGTAGCTCTGAGACTCGTCTTGCAGAAGTTATTGCTAGGAGCAGAGCTGTTTTCCAAGATAAAAACTTTATATCAGCTGTAGCGGCTGGCTCAAAAGGAGGCAGAGTGAGTTTTTCCAAGACATAATTGAGGTCCCAAGCAGGTATTGGTGATCTCCTTGGAGCCTTAAATTTTTGGCCCCTCTGAGGTACTGCCTTAATAAAGGATGAGAAAATATTGGTGGCTCTGTATTGTAATGAGCTGAAATGGCAGAGGCATGAATTTTTATAGATGAAAAGGATAGGCCTTTGTCCAGCATCTCAGTCAAGTATTGTAAAATCTGAGGAATATTTGGTACAGCTGTGTCAATTCCTTGTGCCTGGTTCCAAGCACAGAATCTCTTCCATTTTCCAGCATAGGATTTTCTAGTACTAGGCCTCCTGGCCTCCAAAATAACATCCATCACCGCTTTAGTGAGAGGTGTGTTTTGTATGACTACATTATACACCATGCTGCCAGATTTAAGATCTTGAGTTGGCTGTGCAGGATTTGATTGTTCTGCTGGGACAGTAGATGAGGCACTTGAGGTAAGGTCCAGGCTGGGCATTGAGATAAGTTCCTTAGGATTGGATACCAGTACTGGAGTGGCCAGTCTGGGGCAATCAGTATCATGTTTCACTTCTCCTGCCTGACCTTTAGGAGTACCTTGGGGAGGAGAGGCAGAGGAGGAAAGGCATATACTGTTAAGTTTTTCCAGCTGAAAGATAGGGCATCCACTTTCCATGCTTGTCTGTGATAAGTCCTTGTGAAGAATATCTTTAGTTGGCAGTTGTGAGGTGAGGCAAATAGATCTGTGTCCGGGCATCCCCATTTCCTTGTTACCATGCTGAAGACTTGTGGATCCAATTTCCACTCATGGGGATCCATGAGGTTTCTGCTTAGTTCATTTGCCATTTGTCTTTCCTGGCAGGAATTGTGCATGCAGATGTACTTGGTAAGCCAATGCTGTGTCCCACAAAGTCATGGCTAGTCTGCAAAGGGGGTAAGAATGAGTGCCTCCCTGCTTGTTTATATACCACATGACCGTGGTGTTGTCTGTTTTTATCAGTAGTTGTCCTGGATGAAGTAGGTCCTTGAAGGCTGTCAGGGCATTTTGAACAGCTAGCATCTCTTTTTGATTGATATGTAGATGCATTTGGTCTGCGGACCATGTGCCTTGAATACATTTTCCTGCCATGTGGGCCCCCCAGGCATAATCCGATGCATCCGTTGTTAATGTATGTGTGGCTGGGGGTAGAGTGAATGGCTGTCCCGTGTTCTGGTGACAGGCCTTCGCCCACCATCAAAACTCCTGTTGCAGGCAGGGAATGAGAGCAACTATTGTTGCCAGGCTGTGGCAATGTTGAGTCTAAACACTTTTTAGGTACCATTGAAGTTTCCTCATATGCAGTCTTGCATATGGAATTAGTAGAATGCAGGATGCCATGAAGCCCAAAGCCTGCAGAAATTTTCTTGCAGATAACTGGGCCTTTGTTGCCAACAGTTTGAAATAAGTAGTCAGTTGCCTTTGTTTGTCTGGCGTGAGATAAGCCATCTGGGCAGTTGTATTTAAGCTTGCACCCAGGAATATTATCTCTTGAGAGGGTACTAGTTTTGATTTCTGTTCGTTGACTGTGTACCCTAGGCATAGTAGTAGTCTCTTTACAAACGCCAGATGCTGTAGTTGAATGTCCTTGTTCTCTGCTTGAATGAGGCAGTCGTCCAAGTAAGGATATATCTGTATTCCTCTTTGTCTGCAGAATGCAATTACTGGTGCCAGGCACTTTGTGAAGACCCTGGGCGCAGTAGATAAGCCAAAGGGCAGTGCAGAGAATTGGTAGTGCATTGAGCCAGCTTTGAATCTGAGGTATCTTATGCATGTTTGTCTGACTGGGACATGCAGGTATGCCTCTTTTAGATCTAAAGTCACAAGCCAAGCCTTCTTGCCCAACATGGGCAGAAGCTGCTGTAGAGTCAACATTTTTAATTTTGGAATATCCAGATATGTGTTTAGAATAGATAGGTCCAGTATTGGTCTCCAGGCTTTGTCCTTTCTGGGTACCAAGAACAGTCTTGAATAAAATCCTTGTCCCTGCTCTTGCTCTGGTACTTGTTGAATGGCCCTCATGTCCATGAGTGATGAGACTTGTTTTTGTGCCTCTGCCCATTGATGTTTTGGCAGGTCTGGCCAACCGTTTGTCCTTGGCAGTGTATGGAAGTGAAACATGTAGCCTTGTGACACTATGTTTAAGACCCATTTGTCCTGGGTTATTATGTGCCAATTTTGAGAAAAAAGTGCTAGTTTTCCCCCTAAAGGTGCTGCCAGAAGATAAGTGCTTGGCGCAGGCAGAGGAAGTCATTGGGACTGTTTCCTGTATGGCTGTGATTTGTCTTCTCCAGTTTTGGAGGTAGAAGCAGCCCATTGTTTAGACCTGCATGAACCTTGGGGCTGGGATCTGCCTCTAGGTCATCTGTATCTGCCCCTTTGTGGCCTGTCTGACACTGGAAAGGACCAATTCTTTGTAGAACAGTGTCTGCTAAATCTTGGTGGCTGTACCTGTAAGAAATCCTTGACTGTTTGCATAGATTTAGCTTTGTCCTCCATTTTCTTTAACACCTCTTCTGCTTTAACACCAAACAAAACATCATACTGTAATGGAGCATCGAATAATTTTGCTTTAACATGATCATGTAGATTTTGTTCCTTTAACCAAGCATGCCTCCTAATGACAGAACCCGTAACTGCGGTCCTGCAGGAGGACTCCAGAGAATCAAAACCACATTGCAAAGTATGCTTTCCAACTTGTTCCGCTGCATGCAATAATTCCTGCATTTCTTTGTTTTCTGCACATTCAGAATTTATCAACATTTTTTGTTTAAGCAGTGACATAATATATTGCTGATATTTGAGCATATGAAACTGACAATTTAAAGCCCTTATAGCCACGGTAGCAGAAGTGTAAATCTTTTTTCCCCATCTGTCCAGTGCCCTAGAATCCCTGTCAGAGGGAGTAGGGTTTTTGCAGTGGAAGCCTTGACCCCTTTGGGACCCTGAGAGAGAGTTTCTGGGTCAGCAGCAGGGTTTTTGAAAAGGAATTTATGAGAGTCAGGAATCCTGTAGTACCTGTCCGGCTTAACAGGAGCCGGACGGAAGGAGTCAGGGGTCAGACTGGACTCTGAAAATACATCATCTACAATGTCTAACACAGGTGGAATAGCTAGGGGCCTGTGTTGTGGTAGTAAAAGGAAGTCTCTGAGCCTTCTCTTAGATTCTGAATAATCTTGGCTCTCCCAGTGGAAATGCTCCCTCATGGTATGTAAAGTTTCCCCAAAAGAATAACCTCAGGAGGAGAGGCTGAAGGGATTGATTCTTCAGCATCAGAATCCTCATAGGGAGGAAGAGAGTATTCCTGATCAGAAGAGGAATCAGATGAAATGGAAACCTGATCTGAAGATTCATATTCTGTCTCTTGCCTAGGCCTTTTATCAGGAGGGGGATGGGAACCCCTGATCAAAGTAATTAGGTCTTTGGCCATTTTGAGCATCTGTTTTTTAGGCGTGGAGGCCTGTCCATGAGGCTGTTGTACTTGTTTCTTTGTCTTTAAAGGTGCTTTAGTCTTTGCCTTTGAAGCTGAAGTCGTTTTAACATATAATTGAGTAGGTCTGGAAACACCCTCAAAAGCCGATGCCTGCTCAGCAGCTCCGGACCCATTTGAGGGAATAGTTTCCGAAGGTCCAATACCTTGAGCTTCCAGCGGCCTGTTCGACTCCACATGGGTGTCGGTAGTGGCCTGTGAGTCTAAAGTAGTGGTCGTCAGGGGCTGCCAAGGCACCTCACTGAGAACCGGCAACTGGCTTAGGAGAAGCCTCATCGTCGGTTTTGGACCTCGGATGCCTGTCCTTTTCCTTGCGTTTCTTGTGAGTTCCGGTAGTCGGATGGCTATCCGATGACATTGTATAGTTAAATCTTCTGCCAAAATAGTGAAATGCAAAATCGTACCGATGCTTAATAGTGCATTGGTTAAATCTAGCACAAAACAGACAACTAGCAACGTCGTGGTCAGGGCCTAGGCAAGGAATACAGTAAGAATGAAAGTCCTTATGAGGTATTTGCTTCCCACAAGAAATACAATTATTAACTTTTTCTGACATCGGTCTGGAGCAAGAAAAAGTTTCTAACGGGTACTTAGCTTTTAGTGAAGACTTCGGATCTGAAATTCGAACACCAAAATCTCAGGAGTCGGCCGACTGGCACTTGCGAACTGCTTTTGCTTCGGGCACTGCACGGCAAGAAAGACTAAAGAAAATGGCATCAGCTGCATCTTTTATACCCCTGGCGCACTGACGTTAGGGAAAAGGTGACAGGAACCGACGCCGGACCTAGACTTTGGAATTCAGGCCGACTGAGGGTAACCTGCCAGCAGGATAACCCAATTGTAAAGACTGCAACAGTGAAACACGAAGAACATCTGATGGATACAGATAAGAGTTCCAGGCCTTAGCAACCTTGTACGAATACAGACAATGCCCAGCAAATTTGCTAAGTTTGTAGACAGATAGGAATTTTTGGTCACTGGATCACAATGACTGACTGCAAACAGGTGTGTAGAATGTTTTTAGTGCTGGACAGGCAGATGGATGTTGGATAATTTTATAGGTGGTAAAAAGTAATGTATATGTTGGCTGATGTGGCAGTTCTAACCAGTTTTGGCTTTTCAGTGCTATAGAGTGGTGGGTTCTGAAAGGGGTATGTGTCGCAAATTTATCAACTTTGTTATAGCATTGATCAGGTTTTAATTTTTGTGAAACCTGGATGTTAGTCGGGATGTCCGCGCCATAAAGAAGATTGGGAAGGGATAAGTAGTGGAAAGTATAGTTTTAGTTGCACCGATGAGAAAGTTTTTGGCTCTGTAAAACATCTCTAGTTTTTATGAGTTTTTCTTATGCAGTTGTGTATATGCAGGTTGAATGTAAGATTATCATCCACTGTCACCCCCTAATAATTTGCTATGAGAAGTGACATCACTGGTTGCATTTATCAAGAGATAGGGCTTTATTTTTTTTTTCATGAGAGAGGGATTTGGGGGAAAAAAAGTAGTAGTTTGGTCTTTTTTGCCTGAGCATGAGTTGTGAGTTACTAAGAAATGTTTCAGCTGCTGTTAAAGCTTCCTGAGTAATTTGGAGGTGTATCATGTTGTCAGATGTGAAAATGAGAGTGGAATCATCTGCATATTGTACTAGGGTGGACTGTTGTGTGGAAGTACAGGGAGTGTTGGTGAAAATGTTAAAGAGAAGGGACCAAGAATAGTTTGGTGGCACACTGGTAGTGACTGGGAGGTAAGGAGAGAGGGTGGAGTGATTGATAACCTATTGGACAAGTAGCTTTTGAACAGCAGAAAAATGGGCCGACAGAGACCTAGTGAGGACATTTGAAATAGAAGTTTGCTGTGACAAACTGTCAAAGGCTTAGACAAGTCTAAAAATAAGGATGAGACTACTGTGTCATTATCTCTAGCTTTATTGACAGTGTCTATCTAGATTAGAAAGGCAGTGCTAGTACTATGGGAAGGATGGAAGCCATGTTGTGTAGGGGATAGCAGTTCTTCCTTCAGGAGATAGTCTAGAATTTTTTAATACATTTTTCAAGTATTTCAGTGAGGGGAGATAAGACTGCTATAAGAATAAAGTTATTAATATCTGTTGAATTTCCTCCTTTGTGTAGAGGGATAATGTGTGACTTTTTCCAGAGAGAGGGAACGTGGTATTCCTGGATTGACCTGTTTATGAGGATTGAGGATAGTCAATGCTATTGGCTGCTGTTTTTAGGTATTCACTTGGAAAGTCATCAGTTGAAGAAGAGCATGGTTTAAGTTTGTTTAAGAGTAAAAAAACAAAGTGTATGTGCTTTTTTCTACCTAAAGTGTTACAGAAAAGGGCTGTGTGTACTCGACTGGGTGAACACTAGGTTTTTCACCTCACTCTCCCACTTTTAAACTCCCTCCTACCCCCTTACCAGAAATTTAATGTAAAACACAGTCTAACCCTAAAACCTACCTAATATACAGATAAGTTATTCTTGAATTAAACAAGAGCAGTGGATTAAACAAGAAAAGTGAATTAAACAAGAAAAGCTTAAAAGTCTTTTACAGAGTAGTAAAGTACCTTAGTATCCTTTGCTTGGGGATTAGGGCCCGCTCGCATGGGCTCACTGCATGCCCTACCCTGCCCCCAAATTCCATCCACCCCCACTACATCTAAATTTATCTGAACCATAACCACTCCTACAAATTTACCACCAACCAGGGCTACTCTGACTCCACCACCCCCCATTTATCATCCTCCCTTACTCCACCACACATCTAGCACTGCTCAGCCATGCTACTACTCAACATATTTACTCTTCTTAACTACATTCTAACCAATTACACTGCACCCTCACATCTTCCTCCTTCCAACACCCACTCTACAACTACACTTCCCCAGCCACTACAAACCTCATCCCTATAGTCCCACACAAATACCAAATGCCATCTACCTTTAAGCAAAAATATCCCTAAAATATGACAAACTCCTAACTATCTACACTAAACTTATACTGGCTTCCCTCTCTAAACTAACTTGTAGTGGGGACATCCACCCTAACCCTGGCCCCACCTCCCCTAACCCCACCACTAACCTGCTTCAAAATACCCCCCACCTCTATTTAATCACAGCCAACAAAAAAATCTGATGATCTCATTCTGTGCCTAAATATTATACATGTATGTAACAAAGCCCAAGACCTACATGTCACCATAATAACATACTCCCCAGACATCCTCCTCCTAACTGAAACCAGACTCAAACCCCACATCAAAAGTGAGGAAATTTTCCCCCCTGGCTATAGCATCGTCCACACAGATAGACTATGAAAGAAAGGTGGCGGTGTAGCACTCATGTTTAAACACCACCTTAACATTCAAATTATCAACAATTCAGCCCCCCTGATTGAAAAGGAAGACATTTTATACACCATCCTCAAACTAAACTCAAATAAAACCCATAAACATTATTGGCTGCTACTCCCCCCGCCCCAGGCCAGAATATTCCTATTCTACAAAACCTCCTAAATTGGGCCAATCTTTCTCTTCCCCAAGAAACCATCATCCGTGGTGACTTTAACACAAACTGGCTATCCTGTAACAATGTCCACCCAACCATTCACCTAAATCTACACGTTTTTTTCCCAACTAATACAGTCTCCCACCCATGTAAATAAAAACCTCAACAACCACACTATCCTCGATTGGATACTGGTCAACAAAAATCCCCACTCCTACACTACAGGCTGTCTACCCGACAGCCTCAGTGAGCATACCCCCATTTTCCTCCTAAAACACCATGTAAAAAATGCCAATCAAATTATCCATAGACAAATCCACAATACAACATACTTTAATCCCCATTCCTTCAACTATTCCCTCCAAAACTGTAACTGGACACCACTAAAATACCCCAACCTAGACAAAGCCATCCACTTCAATTCCACCTTCCTCAACATCCTAAACACCCACGCTCCCCTAAGAGATGCCAGAGTCAAAACTAAAACCTCCCCCTGGTTACAAAAAACACCTGGGGACTCATAAAAATCCAGGACAAAGCATGGAAACAATGTCGCCAAACTAAAACCCCCTCTGCTATTCAGTCCTTCCTTGAATTGTGTAACAAAGTAAAAAATCAAACAAAAACAGATGAAGCCTATTACTGTCAGTCTACCCTATACTTCTCCCATCACAATCCTAAGCAATTCTGGTCCACAATAAGCTCCATACTCTACCCAGGTAAGCTAGGCACCCCCCACCTAACATCCCATCCTCCTCCAGCAGTATAGCTGACTCCTTCAACATGCACTTCACTGAACTCATTCTATCACTAGCCAAACAACTATCCTCATCCACTAGCCCCTCACACAACCCCGACCCCCCACATTCCTCCTTCACCTTCTCCAAAGTACCCATCTCCTATATAAAAAAACTTCTGACAAAACTTAAGCCCACTAAACTCGCAGTTGACAACCTTCCCTCAGAATACCTAAAAATAGCAGCAGACACCATGGCCTATCCAATTTCCATATTAATTAATCATTCCATATCAGAAAGCTACGTGCCTACTCTGTGGAAGATTTCACACATCACTCCCCTGCACAAAGGTGGCTCCTCTACTGACCAAACATGCCACACTCATACAATACGCAGGTGACTCCACTCTCATCTGCTCTACCCCCACTTTACCAGAACTCCAAAGTATCACACAAGAGACATTCACATCTGTAGAAAGCTGTCTTTCCAATGCCCGAATTCTATTCAATCCAAACAAAACCAAACTTCTTATCTTTCAACCCTCCAAATCTATACAGTCTTCCACCCTCTTCAACATTCATGCCAAGAA
This sequence comes from Protopterus annectens, assembly GCF_019279795.1. NCBI lineage: Eukaryota > Metazoa > Chordata > Ceratodontiformes > Protopteridae > Protopterus > Protopterus annectens. The sequence continues at coordinate 1,490,532,330 of NC_056732.1, forward strand.
CAACACCATCATCTCCCCATATGGCCACACAAAACATCTAGGTATGAAATTAACAACAATCTCAAATTCGACCTCCACATATCTCTTACCATAAAAAAGTTATTAAAAACTCGGGGCACTTTATAGAAACAAACAATACCTAACAAAGACAGCCAGGATCGCTATTGCCAACTCCCAGCTAATTTCCACCTTACTCTACTCCTCTATCATACTTACCAACCTTAGACAGACTAACCTAAACAGACTAGAATCCTGCTATAATAAAATTGCAAAGTTTGCAACAGGCGCATCCTACCATAGCCACCACTGCAACTCACTTAGGGAACTTGATTGGCTTGAACTCCCTCAACTTCTTCACCTGAATCAACTGTCATTTGCCCACAAACTAATAAACCATCCCATAAGATCCCATCACTTCAAAACATATTCCAACCCTACTCTTCTAGACCCCTAAGATCCAGCAGCAAAAATCTACTTCTTACCACCAAACCCAAAAACTCAGCAGGAGAAGCCGTATTCTCCTGTGCTACTTCTAAACAATGGAACAACCTCCCCCCTCCATAACCAAATACCATCCAGCAGTCTATTCAAAACCACTCTCAAGTCTCACCTGAAAAAACATTGTCTGTGCCCTTGCTCCAACCCCAACTAACTACATTCCCAGCCACTTAGGACAGAGTTATTTCTTTATATCGTATTATCAGCTTAATCCTTAGGTATCATTTAATTGTCAATTTTAACACTGGCTTGTACTCATTACCCTTTGATGTTGTTTGTTCTTACTACTGTGCCGTGTAATCTGCATGTCATGTTGTTTACTGTAAAATCATCTACTATTGTAACATTGTAACATTTTCTATTGTGACATTGTAACATTTTTCTATTGTAAGATTTCTTATTGTACTTGTGGAGCTTTTGTCCCCGGGCCTCCTCTGAAAAAGGACCTGTGTACAGTAGGAATTTTCCGGTAAACAAATGTAAATAAATAAATAATATCTTAAACATGTCTTTTCTTACATCCTGGCACTTATACCCATTATTTCAATAGGTATAGGCTTCCACTTTTCTATAAGTAACTATTACTTTGTTGCACATCATATCATCCAATCTATGTCCATTATTTCTTTACTTTTTTATTTATTGATTTATTTATTTCCAGTTTGATTACTAGGGAAGTCCACTGGGCCCAGAGAGCCTGTTTTCAGTGGAGGCCCAGGGAGAAAAGCTCCAGGAAACAGATTACAGTAAAGATAGCAGTCCAATAAAAATAAAAGTACAAGTACAAATATATCTCAAATAATACAAAGTGTGCACAATATTGCCCATAGTGAAAAAATATCGTGCAGATACATTTTAACAAATTCACACAGTTAAAGTCAAAAGTCAAAAGCTATTTACAATATTTACAGAGTGTGATAGATTGTATGGGAATTATCTATAGAAGGTTATAGCCAGCTATAAGGTGCTTAGGAACTCAGAAGGATACCCTCCCAGGGGCTTTTGTTAAAGAGTTCTGGGTAGGGAGAATGCAGTTACATTTCCATTTGGAGAAGAGGTAGGTGTAAAGCTGAGTTTTGAAGTTGTTTGTGTTTGACATTGTCCTTAGTTTGGAAGGGAGAGAGTTCCATTTCTTACCTAAGGAGAAGGAGAGAAGACGTTGTCCAGCAGAACATTTAGGTTTGCAGACAGTAATTAAGTTTTGGTGTTCAGATCTGAGAGTTCTATTTGGGGTGTATGGGGGAAGGATGTTAGTTAGAGCGAGGCATTTGGTTGGATTAAATATTAGTCTATGTGCTGTAGCGAGCTGGAGGAAGTCCAGGTAATTTGTGAATTCTAACCAGTTGAGGGATTGGAGGGTAACACAGTGATGAGTAGAATGTTTGGCTTTGGTGGCAAATTTAGAAATTTTGTTATAACAGCTTTCAATTTTGGAAGTGATGGAAGAGGATAGGTTAGTTAGTAGTGGAGTGCTGTACAGAAAGGAGGGAAGGAGGTAAGAGGAGGCCAGAGTATGCCTGGTAGAGTAGAGAGGAAGTGGTTGTTCCTGTATAGCATACCTAGTTTTTGGTGTGTTTTCTTTATATTTTGCTAAATATGCAAACGTGAGGTGTTTGTCTATAGTTACACCGAATAGTTTGGCAACGGGAACAACTTCGATCGATTATTCTTGATCCATTATTGTCAAAGCTTCCCAAACCTAATCTTACTCAGTAAAACTTCCTTTTATTAATTAAAATGAATAAGAATATCAAACTCCACAATCTCTATTATCTCTGCTCTTTCTTTTCCAAGCAAATAATATATCTTTTAAATGATTTAGCCTTAAACCCCAAATCAAAGTAAAACCAAAGCCTTGTTAAGCTTAATTCCATCCTCTCTGATAATGCAAACAACACTAAAATAAATAATAAAAAAGTTAAAGATGTTTACCTTTGCAAAAGTTGTACCTTATCTGTATCTGCCTCCTCTCTTCTACTGTAATAATTCACTCACCAATACTAAGTAATCAAAAAAAAGCAACTGTAATACTTTTTAAACTACTTTTAATCTTTCTGCAATGATATCCTGTCACCACATCTGTATTCATACAAAACATTTACTTTTTACTTACACCAATTACAATTTTCACTTCTTCCTCTTATTTTTCTAACCACCTTCCACACTTCCTAAAATAACAACTACATAGGTATACAGGTATATGCCTTAACTTGCATGCACCTCACCACCAGTACTTCCTCTAGATTTGTGTTCCCTTTAGTAAATAACAGCAAATTAATATAAATGGTGTATTAAACTGAGCTTAAGGGACACACCCGCAAAAGTCCAATTTTCTTGTTAGCACTTCCTGTTTCCCCATCAATTACCTCAAAAATAGTTATTGTCCGTTAGCTGATTCTGAATTCTACTTTTGTTCAGCTTCATTTGTGAAAATGTCTGTTCACAATGATACATGCTGCCAAACATACTTGCATGAACACGTGCATTGTCTTTCAGATTTACAAACACATCAGGAAGACTCTTGTAAAAGTCAATCAGACTGTTTTCTCTGAATGTAGCACGGAGCCCATCTGATGAATGAAGATCAATGAGTTCCAACTGGTACTTTGCCTCCATGTCATTAACAGAAACACCAAATGGATCTGCAAACAGTTTCAACTGCAGTCTGTGCTTTTCAAAATCTTGAAACCGACTGTCAAATGAATGAATTAAAACATCCAACTTTTCAATAACAGTCTGCGTATCAGTGCCTTGTTTTTTCTACAGCACTGACTGGAATGTGGGAAAGTGGATGAAATTCCCTGATGCTGCCTGCGATCGAAATAACTTAACCTTCATCTGAAATGATGATACATGGTTTGCAAGTTCACAAACAAGCTGTTTTTCCCTTGCAATTTCATTTACTATGGTAAGGTCGAAGTGGGTCAGAGGCCAAATGGCAACAATGTCAAACCCGACATTGTTGAAGTACGAATCTCACCCCTATCTTGACCCATGTTAAAGCCTGTTTCGAGGTCGAAGACGAGTCATATTTCGACAATGTCGGAATTCGACTTTGTCATTTTTGTGGACATGGGTCGACGATCCCATCGTTCAATGGGGTCTGGTTAGACCATACCTTAGTAAATCATTCAGTCACACAAAGCTACCAATAAATGTTTGGTTTACAGTTAAAAATTGGGTAAAGCAGTCTTTAAAACTGTGTTCCAGAAATGTTCATTTAAATTTAAAGGTTATTAGTTACAGGAATGTTACATCTTTCTAGAAGCAAAAGGGTTAAATCACAGAGGCACACTGCAACAAGCACACTATCTCATGATTCACAGCATGAGTCAACTTCTATTAGTATGGTTTCAGACTTCAATAATACAAATACTTGTTTACAATCTTCAGAAATCAGTGTAAATAATACAGCACATGTAATTCAAAATACAGTATTAAGTCTCAGTATTGCATATACTGACGTCAACACATTAAATGTACATAACATGGAGATTTCAAGACCAAACATAAAGCAAACATTTGCAATGTCACAAGCTCACGTTATTTGAAATACAGATGTTCAGAATGTAATAAATTCTAGTTTCTTGTTTTCAGAGGCCAGTGCAAATACTGCACAGAGGGGGCTAAGAGGGATATGAGTGCAGATTTTGATTCATTTGATACCAGCAAAAATGATACATAGACTTCAGGGCAATGTAAAGAAGAAATCCTTACCTTACCTCAAGTAAATGTTATTACTAGTGTTTCAAGGCAACATAAAGAAGAAATGCATAAATTCAGTGTTGTTGCTAGTTCTATTCAGTTTGTCTATAAAGGGTGTGGCAGTCCAGCACCAAATCAGATTATTTATCTGTCATTGCTTAAGGTTGAAATAAATGACAATATTTAATTGTTTACAGAAAAATTATGGAATAATGTACTGATTAATACAGAGAAATCAATTTCAGTTACAAACAGAGCTGTACTAGAGGACACAAATGCAGTTGTGTCAGGATTTAAAGGGTCAAAGATTGCAGCAGTTAACAGTTCTACTTGTAAAAGCTCCGTATTAAGTATGGACATGTCAGAGTTATACGTGGTTTTAGACTTAAGTAACAAGATTTTATGGAAAAATAAAAGCACTACAGAATGTACAGTAGTGCACCCAGGTGACACTTGTAATGATTTATATGCGGTAAATTATGCAAATGTACATTAGTCTAAGAACTGGTTATGACAGGAACATGCAGATTTATGGGTTAAATATAAAATAAATTCAAGCTCAGTGTAGAGAGTCAGGTTACCACATTTTCAGAAACACCTTTTTCTCAGAAAGACATAATGGGAGTGGCCAGTAAGAAAAAAGATAACAGTATGCATTTACCATTCTGGAAGCACATGTTGTGTAGGGCATACCAGAAGTGACAGTCAAGTTAATTTGCAGAATAAAGCATACACAGTTACAGATTTGGCAAATGAATTTTAGTGTTATTGTTTTACTGTAGTAAAGTGTTGCAATCTATAAATAACATCTTGGTACACACAGAGACACAAAACATTCACAGACATTAAATGATGTTTTGCCAGTTTACAGAATGTAAAATTTAAAGTAAATGGTACATTCTAAAATTGACAGTACAGTCAAAAGTTCCGATCCCATGCAAGAAAAAAGTGCATCATAAATATGCATCATTAAAGCCATAGGTTCGGCTCTAGTAATAAATGTGTATACTATATGAAGAAATTTCACATAGTTGTATAAAGGACAGACAAGTACAGTTCCAGAATCAAATCAGTTCAACTCTAGAAATAAATGTGTATATGTAAACAGTTCAAGACTGTATATATTTCATGCAGAAACTGCAGTTTACTAAGCACACCAGAGGAATGGACATACATAACTGAGTTATCAGATTACAGGCCAGTTCAGTGAACTGAATTAAAGACAGTATTGTATACCATAAAAAATATGGTAAAGTTCAGTTTAATATTCTTGCAATTGCAGTTCTTTTTATTTATCCAAAAAAATTGTAGACAGTAATGATAAATCCTTGCAGCATTCAATAGTACTGAAATAATTAAATAATGTCAGCTAAAGAAATGGCTATGTTACGACCCGAGGGTCACAGAGTAGATGTGAAAAGTTCAATAGTTAAGATTAATTTTATAAAGGTACAAAAATGCAAAAAAATGTTAAAATATTAATACAGTGTCAGATTACTAAAAACAATGCCACCGAGATTTCCATTTGATTAAACAATGAAGTTGCAGCCTTTCCATTTCAGTTACATTATCAGTTCAGTTACAGATCTGTAAGAATATATTTACTAGTAACATTAGTTTAGCTCACTATAGCAAATTATCAGTTTGTTTACAGCCTTACAAGAGTTTATTACCAGCAAATGTTTATTTCATGCAGAAAAAAATGTAAATAAAGTCAGGGTAACAAGCAATGCTAAGGACCTGGTACTGTTTATTCTGTGCTTTGCAGATATTGCTAAATAATTTCCAGGTTGATTTTCCAGTTTGAATTTAAATGCAATCAAGAACATCAGCCACCCAGTCCTGCACAAGAGATGGAAAAGGAGAGGTTTGGAAAGCCTAACCATAAAAGGGACACATGAAATGAAACTTGGATATTAAAGCAGCCCTTCCAATACCTCAGCAGTGACTGGGACAATGCAGAATAAGGCCTAAATCTGGCAAGAGCTGTGGTGCACAAGTCAACTATCTACAAAAATGTGTTTCAGTTATTTTTAAATACATTTGTTTAAATGTGTTTCAGTTATCTAAATTATTTAAAGTAAAAATGTGTGGGTTAAAGCAAGTATGTAAATGTGCTCATTTATTATTATTTATTTATTTATTTGCAGTTGGTTTACCAGGATAGTCCATTGGGCCAAAAGAACCCGTTTTCAATGGAGTCCTGGGGAGAAAAGCTCCAATATAGACAAAATTAGGTACATACAATAACTACAAGATAATTATACAGAGTAGAGATAAAAATTAATACATTTAGGCTTGAATTTGAGAAAACATTCAAAGATGGGGAGAAAAGCTGTGATATAGACAGAATTAAGTAGATGCTATAACTACAAGACAATTATACAGAGTAGAGATAAAACATTAATACATTTAGGCATAAATTTGAGAAACATTCAGAAATAAAAACAGTATTGAGATATGCAATCAGGGGAGTTATTGAAGAAGAAGCTCATGTTTTCAGACAGTTGTATAACAGTACTAGTTTAGAGTTTATGTTTTTATCTATGTTCAGAAAATACCAACAGGAAAAAAAGGTATTAATAGTTTAGTTTATAGAATATAACATTTTACCAGATTTCAGTTATGCTTTTATCTGCATTCAGGTAACACCGGCAGAAAGATATTCCTTTAGTATTAGTTTAGTTAGTTTCCAGAATATACACAGTATATACATATTCAGTATAAATATGTATCGCTCTAATGTAAATTTCAGCCAAAATTAAGAATATGACATTCATACTTAGTTATGGGTTCAGTATAGTACATTTTAGTCAAATTTCAGAATATAACATTAATACTCTGTTATACATTTCTAAGAGCATTATGTAAATTTCAGTCAGGTTTCAGAGTATGACAGTCATACTCAGATATGAGTTCAGTATAGTCCATTTCAGTCAGAGTTCAGAAAATAACATCCATACTCGGACATTTCTAACAACATTACTTCACATTATTCAGCCATTAGTTTTAAGGGTAAAGTGACAGAATTATTTGTAACAGGCTTATTACATCATACATCTCTAAAAGCATTATTACATCATCCTTCACATTATTCAATCATTAGTTTTAAGGGCAAAGTGACAGAATTATTTGTAACAGGCATATTAAGATAAGTTATCTAAAGATTAAGTAGTAATAGTTATTTAATATACTCAATGCATAACACGTCAGGCTTAATTTATTAATTTACAGAATACAGTGCACCTTACATAATAATTACTATATCTGAAATATAGAAAGCATAGGTTTTAGTAAAGGTACTTCTACCAATACAGCACATACATATTTATAGGATATTTAAGACACAAATTTAAAACGCAGACATCTATTACAGCATATAGAAATTAAAACAGGTAAACAGGATTATTTGTAACAAATCTAGCTGAAGATTTATAAACACAAGTTAATACAGTATAAGGTAATTATAATTAAATCATAAAGTTAAGAGGCTTCAATCCAAACAGACCATGAATGCTCAAGTGACACCTAGTGGTCAAAATTGAAACTGCACATTTATTTACCACACAAAGAAAATATTTTTTATATAGGTTCATAGGTTCATACTAGGCTATCTGCCCGAGGGCATTTACAAGCCTAGCCCATAGTTTTGTGGCTTACGCCACCCCTTTAGTATGGGGAACTATACCCATTATTTTGCTGTGCCTCTGTCGAGCAGTGACACTGAGGTAATCCCTGGGGTATATCTGCGATCTCCCATCCATTGGTCAAGATTTCTCTTGAACAAGGCCAGCGAGGTGCTCTGCCTCACATATACCGTGATTTTATTCCACAGCATAGGAGTCTTTGGGTGATGAATCTATCCCTCCAGCACGTCCTATTAATAGCCGTGTCAAGGTTTAAGTCTCTCGCCCTTGTGGCTCTGATGGATCTAGATTTTTTGAGGTGAAGCATATTCATCAAATCTGGGTTTGACATGGCCTTGTATGTTAGGCAAAGGTCACCTCTGAGCAAGCGTGGCGACTGAATAGAGCTGGAGTTCTTTCAGTCGGGCAGCATAGGACAGATGTTTGAGACCCTTTATCCTTTTGGTGAGGAACTTTTGTGGCCTCTCCAGCTGCTGCAAGTGTCGGGTCAGATACATTCGAATGGGGCATTGTACTCAATCATTGGTCTGATGAGTGATGAGTATAGGGAGACTATGACCTCCCTTGATCTAGATGAGAATCCCTTCATGATAAGGTGGGCAATGTAGAAGGTCTTCCTAACTACTTTAGCTACATGGGTGTCGAATGACAGACTACTATCAACCTGGGTCCCCAGGTCCCTGATAACTTCTTCTGTGCTCAGTGGATTGCCACCTATTTGGTAGCTAGGGGTAACCTTGTTTTTCCCGAAGGGTATGACTATGCATTTTTGGCATTTAACTTTAGGCCATGGCTCTGGCACCAGTTATCCGCTTCTGTGAGACCCTTCTGAAGGATATCTGTGTCAGATGTGTTTTCTACTATGGCCCAGTTTGCAGTCATCTGCAAACTTTGTCAGCCATAACCCTCCTGTGTTTGCTTGTACTCGGAAAAGTAGATGCCAAACAAGAGTGGGCCCAGGACTGAGCCCTGTGGTACACCACTTGTGACAGGCTTTGAGTCTGACATGGCGCCAGCAACTCTGACCCTGTGGGTTCTGTCACTCAGCCAGTTTGCAACCCATCTTGTGATGTATGGGTTAACATTTAAGCTGATGAGTTTTTCAATGATACCCGAGTGGGGTATTGTATCAAGGCCTTCGCCAGATCGAGGTAGGCTGTATGGACTGCCTTTCCCTCATCAATGGCTTTGGTGACTGTTTCGAAAAAGTCAACCAAGTTTAGAAGGCATGATCTGCCTTTGACAAAGCCAAACTGGGATGGATCCAAAGTCTGCAAATTTCCTATGTCTTTATTTATGAGGTCCATTATGATCCTCTCCATGGCTTTGCAGATAAGGCTTGTCAAGCTAATGGGCCGGTAATTTCCAGGGTCGGTGGAGGCACCGCCTTTGTGAAGTGGGACCACAGTTGCAGTGCGCCACTCCTGCACGTATCCAGAGGTAAGACTATGATTAAACAGCTGTCCTAGCTGTGGGTTTAATTCCTCGTTGAGTTCGTGGAGCACACAGCCGGGGACACCATCAGGTCCCATGGATGCTGTGTTTTTGCTTTGGAGAGAGCAGTTCTCACTTGGGCGTTGGAGATGTTTGGGGGCTGCAATCGCTTGGTATAGATATCTCTCCTTTTGGGGAGGGGAGAAGTTTGCACTGAACCTGTCAGCCAGTATGTTGGCAATGTCTGTAGGATCAGTAATCTTCACATCATTTTGAACTAGTTCTGAGCATGTCTGGGAGTTTCCTCCCAGGTTTCTAACATAGCTAAAGAAGGCCTTATGATTGTCTTTTGAGTCTTTAGCTATTTTTCTCTCAAAATTTGCTTTGGATGATTTTATGAGAGCTCTTAGTTTTTTACTTATAGTGATCAAGGGTGTCTTACCTTTTAAGGATTTTGCTCTATCTTGTAGTAGCTTCCTCCTTTTGTTGTAGAGTTTGTTTATGGCTGGGGTCCACCAGACTGGACGCTTGCCTTTGGTACAAATAGTCTTTGTTTTGCTTGGGATTGCCTTATCCATGCAGTCCTGCAGGTGCTGGTAGAAGGCATTTGTAAGTGATTCAGCAGTGAAAGCTAGTATACTTCTAGTGATCATTATACTAGCTTTCACAGACTATATTAATACATTTAAAATGTAATTACAGAAGTAAATCTCATGTCAGTAATTTCAGAAACAAATACTACAGAATAAATCCTACATAAATATAGTTAGTAAAAAGACCTTGTACAGGCTGAAAATGTAAGGTTAGACCTGTGTCTTCATTTTATATTTCCCATTTTAAAGTAAATACAGAAATAAGATACCTGTGTGAGTCTTTAGGTATCTTCAGGAGGAGTTGTCAGAGCAGACATAATTTAAATGTACAAAAATACAGCATTCTCTTTGCTTAAGTCTAGAAATGCAGCCATATTATAGCAGGCTTTCAAGGTTTGCATACAGTTTCAGTAAATATCAGTGAAAATAACCTCCAGTCAAAAATAATAATAATAGAATGTGCAGTACTTTGAGAACAAACAGATCTTAACAAGGCTTGGAAACAAAGGCTAAAGAGGCATGTAGAACATTACAGGGTTTTGGTATTATTAGGAAATACCTCAGACACGATCAGTTAAGTTAGTTCATTTGGACTGATATGCAGAAAGTCTTTGCAGTACAAACAGTTAAGCCTGAGTACTGAAGTCAGGTCAAATATCCAACATTCCAGAATATTAATGATATTATTCAGGAGGAAAAGACTGTTTCAGTTTATATTATTCAGCAGAATCAGAATATATGTGCAGAAACTTTGGATATATTTATCAACACTGTTGCATTCCAGAAGCCTGTTGCACTTGTTGAGTGGCCAGCGAAGACACTGCAGCAAGGTTGACCCCATCTGCAATTAGATTCTGTCCGCCACTGTATGACTGACAGACCATTTGTGAGGTATCAGAGCAGTTCTGCTGAGCTTGTCTGCTAGAACATTGGATTTTCACAGTATGTGCATTGCTACTTGAAAGCTGTTGGAAGAAATCGCCCACTGCCAAACTCTCACTGCTTCTTGACAAAGGGGGTAGTACCAGGTAACCCCCCCCCCCGTTTGTAGATGTATCACACTACTGACATATTGTCCATCTGGATAGCAACTGTCCCTACAGGAAGAGAGCTCTGAAAGGCCTGCAACACTAAATGGATTGCATTATCTGTAAGACATTTATATGCATACTGGTCTCTTCTGGGGACCACGTGCCTTGAACAGTCCATCCCAAGAAATGCCTCCCTCCACCACAACTGAGAGGCATTCATGGTCAGCGTGGCATTTGAGGAAGGAAGGATAAAGGGACGTACTTGACAAACATCGTTGGACTACATTCACCAAATTAGGGAGTCCCTGTAAACCCTTAAAAGCTTTATAGGACAATTCATTGGTTGTTGAAGAATTGAACACTGTATTGCCATAGTCCACTGGAGAATTTGCATGTGAAGGTGAGCAGTGGGTAGTAGAGTAATCACTACAGCCATAGAACCTAAGAACTGAAGTACCAGTTTTTCAGGAGAAGGATGTGATAAGATCTGACTGACATGTAGTCTCAAAGTATGAATTCTGTTTTGTGGTAAAAAGGCAAACTGATTGATAGTGTCCAGGCGAGCTCCTATGAAGTCTAAGACTTGAACTGGCTGAAGATGAGACTGGGGAAGATTGACTGTAATCCCTGGGGACTGACACAGACATCATAAGTAATCCCTGGTTTCCTTGAGTAGACACCTGGTTGAAGCGGTATGAATCTGTGCAGTCTAAGATAAGCTGCTACCACTCCCATACACCCTGGGGGCTCTGATGAGACCAAAGGACAGGCCTCTGAACTGGTAATGATTGACCTCCAGTGAAAAACAAAAGTACCTCTGAGAACATCTGTTCATTTTGATGTGATAGTACGCATCCTGGAGATCTATGCAGCATATCCAGTCATCCTTCCACAGAAGAGGGAGAATGAACTGAACTGAGACCATCCAGAACTTGCAGTTCTTTACAAACTGATTCAGATGACTCAGATCCACAGTTTACTCAAGGTTCTTTTTAGTCCTGTTTTCTTTGTACTAAAAAGAACCTTGCATAAACTCTGGATCCTCTTTGGTCTGATGGGACCGCTTGGATGAGTGTTTTGTCCAGCAACTTTTGAACTTCTAGGGCTGCTAACTCCTGCTGACTGGGTGGTACATCAGGAAGATGTTTTTGTTGGGCTGGTGGAATTTGTAATATTTGGAATAAAATAAGCTCTGTATATGATCCTTTGCAGCCAAGGATCTTTTGTGATGGCTGTCTAGGCGTCTGGGTGCAAATACAAGCAGCCCCCCCGACTGCCTCCAGAAAAGAACAGTTGGGCAGCCCTTCAGGAGCGATGAAGGGTCCTTCAGGAGTGCTGAAGGGGTCTATCCAAAAAAGAATCTTGGAACTATTATTGCAGACCCCCTCTTCTGTGAGGGCGGTGTCTTCTGTTATTATTTCTGCCTCTGCCTCTGGGAGAAACTTCCCCTCGTAAATCCTGAAAGTTAGATCAACTGTCTGGGCAATTAACCCAACTGATTGAGCTGATGACCAGAGGAGTTGGCGTTACGCAGAGTTCACCTTCAGCATTTCCGCTGAACCAGGAAGCTCTCCCAAGGAGGGAGATGCGGCGATGCAGGCAGCGTTCCAATAGTCAGTCGGACTATGAAGTGGGTTCTGGGGAGAGAATACCTTCCGGATCTGGAGCGGTGGAAAGTAGTGATTTCGGTAATGGTGTACCGTTTTGTTTGAGGACATTGCAGAACGAAGACCAGAATCCAGCGGCTAAGCAACGAGTGGAAGCTGACAATGGAGCGAGACCTAAGCAGTATGGTAGTTACGCTAGAGGCTTGAAAGATAACAGAACGAGTTCCCAACAGACAGGTACCAGTCAGAAAGACACTAATTATGGACAATTGGACTTCAATACTGTTTTAAAAGCTAAATATTGTTTTAATTCTAAAAACCTGCCTAGTAATAGGGATATTGAGTCTAACTGTTCGTTTAAACAGAATGTGGATCGTTTTGATGAAATGCTATTTAAATTTAAAAACTTAGAGCTTGAGAATGCCTATCTTAAAGAATGTATAAGTTTAAGTATTGTCCCGAAAGGGTTAAGGATATGTAAGTATCCAAATAAAGTGAAGGTAGGGTCGGATTTCCACCATGAACTGTTGAACATTTTTAATAATTGTGGCCTGGATATATTAAAAGCTATTGTAAGGGAGAATTCTAGGGTGATGGAGGGCCTGAATGTAGAATTAGAAGAATTGAATAAAGTGATAGTTAATGATTTATTGTTTTCCATGGAGGAAAATCGTAAAAAATATCAGAGTATGTTAAATAATATAGAGAGAAATTTATCTAATGTCTTTGAAAGAAAGTGTAAAAAACTTGGAAGGGACATGGAAGAATATAAACAAAAAACTAATTACCCAAATCCAAGAGGTACTTACATGAATAATAAAAATAAATACCCTAACAACCTATCCAATCAAGAAGTAGTTTTTGAAGAGGTAGAACAAGGTCAGGATAATATTGCTCTGAGGGATGAACAGGAGTTCCCTGAGTTGAGAAGATCTGAACGTATTAGGAACTATAATCAAAGGAATTACCAAAAAAACTTTCAGGAGGGGGAGGGGGGGTTATACCAACGTACCCACTACAGGAATTACAACAAGAACAACCAGAAGTGGTAGGTGAGTTAGTTGGGGAGCATATCTATGAGCCTAGGATTAATAGAGGTGTGAAGGAAGGGATAGTTAATAAAAAGGATGGTTACACTATATATAATTATAGTTCACTTGAAGTTAATGATGTCTATTTCCAATTGTTTACGAAGGGACTGAAATTTGTACCGAACAAAAAAGCAGATGTCAGTAAGGTTCTTATTGATTTGAAATTATTCATTCGAAAGAAGAATTTTGAACTTTTGTATCAGAAACAGAATGGAAATGGGATAGGTCCAGGCATTGACAATTTAAGGAAAAGAAGTATTTTTAACCCCCCCATTAATCAGCAACTAAAAAATTTTGAGAATTTAGTGGAAAAAAGAATTAGGAATGAATTGTCAAATAGAAGAGTTACTCCTAACCTTACAGTGGAGGAAAATAGGTTATTGCAACAATTAGCAGGGGATAAGAATATTCGGATATCAAAACCGGATAAGGGAGGAGGTACTGTCATGATGGACCAGATAGTGTATGATTCCAAAATGATGGAATTACTGTTAAATGTGGATAGATATGAGAGGTCGTCAGTGAATGAGATCAACTTAGGTAATCAAAAAGTGGGGATAGTGTTAAATGACCTGCTTTTGGAGGGTTCGATTGATATTAATACCTTCAGGTACCTGTCAGTGGATAAACCTAAAGTACCAGTAATTTTTGGGGTGCCGAAGGTTCATAAAAATATCAATAACCCACCTATGAGACCAATTGTTGCATCAGAGGGTTCAGTTACAGCCCCTATTGCTAAGTGGTTGGATGTTAAACTGAAGGAAGTTTTAAAGGAAGGGCCAGGCATAGTAAAAGACTCCTGGGATTTACTAAGGAATTTGAAGGAAGAACTTTGATGAAAATGTATTGTTTATTACTCTTGATATTATAGATCTGTTCTCGTCCATCCCGCACAAAGAAGGGATGGAATTGTTTGAAGATGCATTGATTGAGTATGGCAAGTTTTCCCACAATGATTTTCGGTTGATTCTGACCCTTATGGAAGTTGTGTTGACGAATAATTTTATACATTATGAGGGGGAGTTCTTCAGGCAGGTACAGGGTGTTGCTATGGGCGCACCTATGCCAATATTATTTTGGATATATGGGAACAAAAGTTCGTACTCAATTCCAGGTTTAAAAAGTGCTGGAAACTGTATAAGCGCTACCTGGATGATATATACCTGTTATGGATTGGCACTGAGAAGGAATTTTTTGCTTTCCTTGACTATTTATCCGGCACTACTAGCTTCCTTAAATTCACCCATAATGAGAACAAGGATTGTCTACAATATTTAGATATCTATGTAGGGAAGAAGGAAGGGAAGTTCTTCTCAAAAGTTTATAGGAAAGATAATTATTCTAATTCATATCTGTCCTATTTTAGTGCACACCCACACCACCATAAAAAAGGAATTATTAAAGGGCAGTATGTGAGGCTAGTAGAATGTGCTCCAGGAATGAAGATTTCTTTGAAGAATGTGAGAAGCTATATAGTATGTTCCTAGAGAGAGGTTACCCTGACGTACTAATTTCCGAAGTGGAAAAAGAAGTGGTGATTGGGAGGGCTGATAAATTCCAACCAATTTTAGGAATTGATGAGCCAGTGAATTCTGGATACCAGTTAGATGGTTTTGATGGTTCTAATAATTTGGTTTTGGATTATAATGGGGAAGCAAAATTTATTTTTAATGTAATAAAGACTGAATGGCAAAAATTTGGTGAGTTCTCCGATTTAAACCGGCTTTTTGAACAGCCTTTGAAATGTACTTTTAGAAAGGGTAAGAACCTCAAAAATTATTTTGAAACAAAGGGGAGGCGTCATTATTTGAAGAAGGGTAGAATTGGGACTTTCAAATGCGGTAGTTGCCCGCAATGCCCGTTTATATTTGCCCGTGACTCAGTTTATATACAGAGCAGGGATATCTTAGTAAGGGGTACTGAATATGCAAACTGCCACACTAGTGGAATTGTTTATTTGAGCATGTGTAAAAAATGCCAAGCTTTTTATGTGGGGAAATCCGAACGTAAATTGAAAAATCGGATTTATGAGCATAATTATGACATTAAAAATGGGTGCCCCAACAATGCTTTGGCCAATCATAAAATGAAATGCTCAGAAGCAGAATTCCATTTTTTTGTTTTGGAAGTAGTTAAGAAAGATATACGAGGGGGACCATGGGAGGATACGATCGAATATAAAGAACTGTTGTGGCAGTTACAGTTGGAATCGTATAACAAACCAGGTCTTAATAATATAGTATCCTTATTACCTGTGTTAAAATTGAGGGCTGCTAAGTTGTGAGTGTTACCCTTTCCCCCAAATTTAAAAGTTGTTTTTATTCTAATTTTGAAATTCATTCTTTAAAGTGTTTGTTCTATTATACCATTGGTCTACTAGTTTTATAATACTATTCTTTCTTCTTGATGGGAAGGAAAATGAATTTATTACAGTGAGACAATACTTATTCATTAATCAATATGTATAGTTTTTAGATTACGATAGGAAGGTATAACTTTGATAGTTTATATACAAAAAGAATTCTCCTCATATGTGTGTAACATTTCTATTTGTACACTAGAGGGAGTATGTGCACCAATAAAATGTAATATTTATAGGCAGATTTTTTAACTCTCATAGTATGTAGAGTATGATTTTTATATGGATGAATGTTTTATAGTGTTTTTTTGTAAATGAAGTTGGTTTGCTTTGTTGTTAGTAAAGAGAAGTGTTGTTATAGTTTTTATAATCATGAATTTTTAAATAAAAGTCTTTTTAGGTCTGTTTTAAATAGGATTAGTATCTGTTTATTAGATAATTAATTATAAATTGGTGTTGCTATTAGTTAATTGATATCAATTGGATGTATATATAAGGCAGGTTAAAAAGTATTGTATTGTAGTGCATCTGAAGAAGTGTCTGAAACGAAAACGCAGGTGTGGAGACATAGCGTTTTGTGCCTTGGAGTGTATTGTATTTGTTTTGTTCCAGCCGTTTGTGGTAATAAAAGATTCTTTTTACCAGCAAGGACTTGTTTGCCTTCCTCCTCTAGTGCTTTTGTTACGAATCCTTCCACAGAAGAGGGAGAATGAACTGAACTGAGACCATCCAGAACTTGCAGTTCTTTACAAACTGATTCAGATGACTCAGATCCACAGTTTACTCAAGGTTCTTTTTAGTCCTGTTTTCTTTGTACTAAAAAGAACCTTGCATAAACTCTGGATCCTCTTTGGTCTGATGGGACCGCTTGAATGAGTGTTTTGTCCAGCAACTTTTGAACTTCTAGGGCTGCTAACTCCTGCTGACTGGGTGGTACATCAGGAAGATGTTTTTGTTGGGCTGGTGGAATTTGTAATATTTGGAATAAAATAAGCTCTGTATATGATCCTTTGCAGCCAAGGATCTTTTGTGATGGCTGTCTAGGCGTCTGGGTGCAAATACAAGCAACCCCCCCCCCCCGACTGCCTCCAGAAAAGAACAGTTGGGCAGCCCTTCAGGAGCGATGAAGGGTCCTTCAGGAGTGCTGAAGGGGTCTATCCAAAAAAGAATCTTGGAACTATTATTGCAGACCCCCTCTTCTGTGAGGGCGGTGTCTTCTGTTATTATTTCTGCCTCTGCCTCTGGGAGAAACTTCCCCTCGTAAATCCTGAAAAGGACCTTGGGGTTTTCAGAACCACATCTTTATCCTGCTGCATTGACACTTGGAAAAGGATCTTTTTGGGGTAGAAACACAAATTCCCACAGCAGATAAGGTCTTTTTATCTTGTTCATGCCAGGAAAGTGTGTCTTTAACAGTAGGCCCACACAAAGAAGATCCATCACAAACATGAAGGTTCTCCAAAGTCACACAAACACATCCAAGAATGTCTCCTGATGGCTATGCCTAAACCCGCAGCCCATAAGGAACTTTCAGCTGCATGAGAGATTAACCTCATGGATGCATTCAAGATGGACTGGAGGGTAGACAGTTATGAGGAAAAAAAACTTTTGTTCCTCTTCTGACATGGTAGACTTACAGAGCTCCTTAATCAAGTCCCTCTGTAATCTAGTAAAGTGTGCCAAATAATTAAGCGATAGTAAGACAAAGGTAACTGATGCATAAATGAGCTTTCCAAACCTGTCCAGTGCTACAGACTCTCTTTTAGGGGGGATGGACAGAGGAGCTCTGTTCAGCTAGCTCCTTTTTTGTGGCTGCTGCAACATCCATGGCATCTACGGGAATTCCCTTACTCCAATGGGAGACAGAGATGGTAAAATCTACATCTGGATCTGAGCCCTGAGAAATTTCTTCATCATCCTATCCACATCAGCTTCGGAGAGACTTTTGGAGGACTTGATGGATGAAGAGGTGGAAGGAGGGTGAGACAACCTCCTAGGAATTTCCTGTAAAAATGGTTTAGGAGCAGTGGAGAGATTGGCTCTGGACAGAACTGAGGGCTCTGGGGTCGAGGTGACTTCAGAGTAGAATGAGTTGGATTCGAAAATTTAGAAAGTTTGGCCGGAGACTCCGATATCGGAGCAGATTTCGGAGACCAAGTAGGAGAGCATTTTCTATGCACCCTGGGCTCCAAAGAAGATCTCAGTTTTTTTAAATGGGTTTGAGCTCCTAATGCCGAATCAGAGGAAGATGGAGCTGAAGCAGGAAGAAGGCCCTTCAGAGCAAGCTCAATTCTGCTATCACTGATGGCCCTGGTATTAAACCTTGCACAAATCTGACTGGGGAACCTAGGTGACTTGGGCCTAGACAATATATGCACTCTCTGTGAGCATCAGAATTGTGTATCTTATGTTCACAGGAAGTGCATTTCTTAAAACCCGTTGGATTCTCTGTCATGATAACGGAAAAAGGAGAGAAGGCCAAAGACAGAAAAGGAAAAAACTTTTTTTTTTATAAAGAAGAAAGGTAGAGAGAAAAAAAGACTGAAAAAACAGGTACAAAAGGTAGGGGGGTTCCCAACAATGGTAACACCCAGATACCCAAAAAGGGTAGAAATATGAGCAAAACTAAAGGCTCTACAAAGGGTAAAGTGGGGAATACAGGTAACAAGTAATAGAGGATTAGTTAAAGGAAAAACATTCTATCCTTTACTCACAGAAATCAAAGAAAGCTACCCCCAGCTCGAGACAGTGCAATTTGCATTTGAACCTTTTGAGCGCCAAACAAAATTTGAGGTAATGTAGTTGTAAGGGGCATTATGGGTAAGGGAGGAGCTCAAGAGTTGGATCCAGAGTGTGGAAGAAAAGCGGCTGAGTCGGACATAAAGTCGGATCTGATACCCTTTCGTTCATGAATGACTAAAAATGACAACATCAGATCAAACATTTACAATATGACTTGCATTATCCCTGAAGCAATTACATCTGCACAGAGCACTGAGAAATTCTTTAAGTTTACGGCAGAAGGTGGGAAGTTGCATATTTCAGATGAAAGCAGATTTTAACAAACTGGTGAGATTCTGAAGAAAGCTTTCTCCCACTGTTAGCACAAATGACACTAATCTGAATGAATTATGTTTTTGACATTAAGTCTATTTGCTGGGGGGGGGGCAGTATTAAGTAGCTTAAAGGTTACGAGGCTCAGGAGGAGGGTGTCTCTGCCCCTGACTGGTAGCCAGCCTACTTTGTTTAACAGTTTGAAGTGATGCTCCCAATTATCCGTTAGCAGGATGAAACACCAGATCACACTGATGACTAGTTTTTATCTGGTTGGTCTTGTGGTAGAAATGATGCCACATGCCAGGTAAGCTAGGGCAGGCTCAAGCTGGAGGATAAGTAAATTGTCATCTTAAGTCCCTTCTGGTTTTGGAGTCAGTTAGCTGACAAATTTATAATAAAACTTAAGTTTATTTTTATCTGTTAACCAGATAGTAAGCACACTGGACACAGGTATACCTTTTCAAGACTCACAGAAATGGAGGCTGAAAGACTCAAGCCCTAGAGTACAGGAAGCAGCTCGTTTGCAACTTCTAGCCACAGTCACCACCAAGCTGATTAAGAACTCTGGAGATAGTGATTTCCATGGGATAGTTAAAGGAGAGGGTATGGTCAAACCAAATACCAAGGTATCCATGATGTGAGATCTACAAAATAAGGCTGCTAACTGGGTCTGTGAATTGGCAAGAACCCATAAATTTAAACCTCTGAAGGTGTAAATGCCACTACTGTCGATTCACTGATATTAATAGAAACCTTGCTCTGAAGCAACCATTGTCAAATAAAGCATAAAATCTTTTAGGTCCTTCTGAGTGGCAGCAATATTTTTACCTGACTTCTATTGCTTTGCAGCTGAGCATATTCATTTCATTTTGCCTTCAGATTTTTATTTATTTGTAGTACTTAAAATGTCTTAACACTTTACAGGTACAATAAGTAAAGAGTTGACCCAGATGTTTGGGATTTGGGAACTTATATGGACAGTGACCTAACTTTTGACCAACATTTGCCTGTTGTAAGAAAGTCCTTCTATACTGAACAGCTTATAAACAAAGGGACTGCATCTAGATCTAGGGATGTCATTGCCCCCTTTAACTCAGCCCTCATTAGGCCAGCCACTGAATATAAAGCCCCCTTTGGCATTTACCTGTCCAGGCACATGCAACAACTAGAACACCCACAGAGATACCTTTCTAAAAGGATAGAAGATCTAAATAATGTGTCCTACATGGACCGACTCAAAGCCCTGTCACTACACTCTGTATCCGGCATGTAAGGCATCCTCTGTCCCATTGCTGATGGATTTACTGCATATCAACAAGTCAAATGGCATTAGAAATATTCAGTCTAGGGATCTAAACCTCTTCTGCAACATCATGATGTCCATCACCACATGTATGCTCACCACACTGCTGCTCTGGGATAGACTCCCCATCCACATGAAACAAAGTTCATCCCTGTCCATATTCAAGCGCAATTTAGATCTATGGATGGGAAACACAAAATGTACTACAGGACTGCTCCCTGTACTACTAATGGACAACTGCAGCTCTTAAATACTTTATCCCATGCATGGGTCCTCTCATATTATATATGGTGTGATTCCAGTTATTCTCATTATGCGTAATATATACTTACTGACCATGGGATGGTTAAGGCTAAACTATAACCAAATGGGATAAGTTATTTCCAGCACAAAAAGGGAAATTGGCTAGGCTTAAAATGGCCTGTAAGGGTAGCTAGCCTAACACTTTCCTATGAACCTATAAATAAATGACCATAAAGAAATAAATGCATAAATAAAATAAACCATAATAATATGAATTTACAAAAGTACAGGGAATTTTAAAAAACAACTGGTCAAAAGGTGACTTTATTATAAAGCTGTCCCTCATAGTTCAAGGAGACCATCCAAAGCAGATGACAATGAATGCATCTCCTAAAAGAGGCATTAGTCTTATCTACCCTATTCTGACAAGGTAGCCAGTTCCATAGAATAGGAGCCAAATGTTTGAAAGAATTTAATTTCTGGTTCTGAGAAGAGCTAGCAGCCTCCACCGATGATTTGACAGGCCAAAAATACGGGCATACAGCTTCACCAACTCTTTTAAGAAGAAAGAATTTAGACTATGCAGAATTTGATAGGTTAAAAAAATGTTAATGCAAGGTTACATCAACTATTTGTTTTTTACCTGTAAAGTCACTTCCACGACAAATATTTGCTGTATTTGATTTATAGCTACTTGTTTTATTGTAATATATTTTATTGCATTGTATCTTATAACTACTTCTTTTAATGTACCGAGTAAACAAAAAATATTTATTATAACAGAAGATGTTTGAGTTTTACAACAGTACTGACTATTGGGATTTTTGATGCAGAAGGACCAATGCCCAGCCCAACTTCTAGAGACTATCGCACTTCAGCCCTCCACGGATAAACATCTGTCTGTCAGGGAAATCCGTTCATTCCCAGTTTAAACAGGATGTCTGTACCAGCTTTGATTCTTTCTTGCTCATGGAGAAGAGGAAAGGGACTCCCTATCTGAACCCAGAGCAGAGGCCTATCCAGCAGGGTAGACTGATAACCTGCCAACTCAGAATTTATGCTATATGAGCATGAAGATCCTGGGGACCTGGGTTCTCCCATCTCTGTTTACGCCTGAGGAGGCCAATGGCCCTGTGGTTAGGGTAGATGTGGACAGTTGGGAGGGGAAAGGAAAAATGAGAACACTGGAAGGGACAGGTGAATCTAACATTGATCCTACTCAGACAGCAACTATTTTGGTAAATTCCTTGCAAAACTACTGTTTTCATCATCTGGATCACTACTGTAGTAATGATAATGACTTAGAAAAATTTCAGAGCTTATGAAAACCAGGTAGAGGTTACTTACTTGTGGGACACTGCAAAATGCCATATGGAATGGCCATGGCAAAACCTGCCCTGATCTGAAGGTAATGTACAGCTTTTAATTATTTGAAAAGGTACGGAGACAGGACCACGCTACTAGTAGTATAGATAGAGTGCATGCTTGCTCCTCTTAAGAATATAGCAGCCATTGTGCTTCTTGTCACATGTGATTTCATAAAGTTACACACCTTTTTTTAGATATCTGATGTTTCAAGTAGCAAAAGAAACTACAGTAAGCCAGTGACTTCAATATGACCTATTTGGAAATGTTTTTCCTTCCCCTTCAGTATGATATAATTTTTTTAGTTCTGCCTAGACAGCATCTCAGTTGCCTATGGATATTGAGAATGTGCAACATTCTTTCCCCCTTACTTTGCGGGTAAGGAAAGAAGATTGGCAAAGTGCTAGATTGATTGAAAATGATGTCCATCACCACATGTATGCTGACCCTATCTTTATGAAATGTCAGGAATCGCTCTTTACACATCGGTGCTTACAATTTGGATATCTGTCTGGCTGATGTAACGGAAAGCAGAAGGGCCATCTTCCATGTCTGAAACATTAACGGTAGTATTGCTGCTGTCTCATAAGATGCTTGAGTAAGTTTATCCAAAATTTAAGTCCCTTCAGAAGAAAAGTCTAAGCTACCTCAAATGCAAACTTCCCTTAAGAAACTGTCTAACTAGTAGTAATGAAGTAAAAAAGAGGGCGGGAGAGATCCATACGCATGTTGTCTGAAATGGCTGAAAATTTTACTTTCATTGAGGTGTATGCAGCCCTGATCTGTACAGTTAAAATGTACTGCAGAATCAAGAGCACTGATGTGGAAAGAGGGTCTACAGTCTTTCTTTGCCATCAAAGGGGAAACATCTCTTCCATTTAGCTACGTATAATTTCCTGGTAGCAGACTTCCTGGCTTCCCTCATGATATTAAGCACATCCTCTGTTAAATGTTGCCTAAACAGGAGCAAAGTCATGATATCCATGCTGGTAATTACAGTCCACAGTTTTCAGTAATTAGGGACACCTTGTGTTGATCAAGAGGTTCACTTGCTGAGGAAGAATAAACAGGATCTCCCTTGCTGTCCCTACAAGGAGGAAGAACCAATGCTTCTTAGTAAAAACTGTGCTATTAGGAGCATATATTGGCCCTACTTCTTTGCCTTCGGAATTACTCTGTAGAGTAGGGGGAGCAGAGGGAAAGCATAAGCCCTGCCCACTTGAGGCAGAAGGAATCTACTACCAATGCTTCTTGCGTGTGGTACTCTGGAAAAGATCATAACTAGCTGCCTTTTAGATGGGAAAGCAAAGAAAGTCTGCTTCTGGCACACATCATCTGAAGGGCCGAAGCTGAAGGGACTGGAGTATCAAATGAAGTATTGACTGAGTCTGGGGCTCGTGCAAAGAAGCAAAATTCCAATGGCTCATGCACAGGTACTGTTTTTTCTAACATGAGCGCCACTTCTACAAATGAATGGCTAAAGAGAGACTTTTTGTTTAATAGTAATATTGATATAGGCACGAAGTACTTGGATGGAGAGCCTTATTTTTTGAAATTAGATAAGCTTAAGGCTTTGATGACAAAATTTAAAACAGTCAATATTGAGAATGCATATTTGAAAGAGTGTTTAAAGAAAGAAATTGTACCTAAAGGACTTCGTGTATGTAAATATCCAAATAATGTTGAACTGGGTTCTGTTTTTCATACCAGTTTAGTCAAAGCATTTAATAGATGTGGTTTAGATATTGTGAGGCTCATTATTGAAGAAAATGAAAGGAAACAGGAATGTTTAAATATTGAAATTGATGAACTAGATGCTTGTATAAAAAAAGACTTAATACATGGGATTAGGACAGAGAGGGAGAAATATTACAAAATCAGACAGGACATTGATGTAAAATGTGAAGAGGTTTTACAACGGAAAATGGGAAAATTAAAAAGGGATATTATGGACTATGAAACTGGTAATAATTATCCCAAACCATCATTCTCTAAGTGGGATTCCAAGGTCAGTAATAACATTAAATGGAACAAAAAAGACACTAGTAACAATAATTATAGGAAAGATAGTTACTATGACCAGGAATTCCCTCCATTAGACAGAGAAATGCAAGGTGAATTCATACCTCAAAATGGAAGGGGAAATTTTTACACGGGGGGGGGGGAGATTTTAAGTTGTAGCCCCTCCACCAATGACACAGATTCTGACGACATTGTGATTGAAGATATCAAATATACATGGGACTCAGGTTGTAGCACAGAGATGCAAGCTGTAATTTTCCACTTGATAAAAACCATTTTAGTTTACTTAGTAAAGGGTTCAAGTTTATACCCTGGACTAAGGGAGACATAGCCACCACAATAATGGATGTTAAATTATTTGTCAGGAAAATTAATCTAGGTATTTTAGCCTCTAGTAATGGTTTCCAGAACAATACCAATAAATCTGACCTAAGAAGGAAATCTATATTTAATCCACCCCTTTTACCACAGATAAAAAATTTTGAAAAAATATTAGAGGAAAAAATTAGGGAAACACAAGTTAAGAATAAGTGTAGGCATATAAATAATCTAAATAAAGGTGAGAATGACACGTTAATGGAATTGATTAAAAACAAATCGATAAGAATAATGAAACCTGATAAGGGTGGGGGGGTAGCAATAATGGATAATATTACCTATGAAGGTAAAATGAATATGATCCTTAGGGACGAGCATAAATATATAGTAGTTTCAAGAAACAAAGTAAATATAGCATATCAACGCATAGACATTATATTGAAAGATTATATGCTTGAAGGAATTATTGATATGAATTTATTTAAATTTCTAAATGTTCAGAAACCTAGAATAGCCACCATGTTCGGTATCCCTAAGGTTCATAAAGATTGGTTAAACCCCCCACTTAGACCCATAGTTACAGCTGAGGGTTCTAAGACCACACCCCTAGCGAAATACATAGATTTTAAAACAAAACATATTTGGGTCAAAAATAAGAATATTTTGAAGGATTCTTGGGATTTGTTAAAACAATTAACTCCTGATACTTTTAAGGAAGACTTGTTATTCATTACCATTGACATAGTGGATTTGTTTTCTAGCATTCCACATGATCAGGGTATGAAGATGTTTGAAGAAAGTATATTCTTGGACAACACTATGACTCAGAATGACAAAATATTATCAGTAGCCCTCATGGATATAGTTTTAAGATATAATTTTGTGTTATTTGATGGAGAATATTTCCAACAAAAGGAAGGAGTCTCCATGGGGGCAGCGTGCGCGCCTACATACGCAAACATAGTGTTGTCCAAATGGTAAGAGAGCTATGTGATACATTCTGATTATAACAAAGAATGGTTATTGTATCGGAGATTCCTTGACGATATAGTCATTTTTTGGACGGGTGGACACAAAAGGTTCTTAGAGTTTTTGGATTATATTAGTCACACTACTGATTTTTTAAAATTTACATATAATATTAGTTCTGATGTACTACATTATTTGGACATAGAAATTGTTAAAAATAGATCTGAACAGAAATTTGAGTCTAAAGTGTTTAGGAAAAAGACATATTGTAATTCTTATTTACATTTTGACAGTGCCCACCCCCTGCACTGCAAAAGAAACATAGTAAAGGGACAATTTGTGAGGGGGTCGAGAATGACCAGCCTCAATTCAGATTTTGACATGGAATGTAATAAAATGGAAAGCATGTTTCTGGATAGGGGGTATCCCAGAACATTTGTGACCAATATAAGAACAGAGGTGGAAGAAGGGAGAGGTGACAGATTTCAACCTATCCTGGGTATGAGTGATTTTATGACAATTGCAGAAGGACAAAGTAAGGTTGAAGTTAAGGAAGAACCCTTTCAAAGAAATTTGATAGTGGAATTCAACAGATATAATTAGAAGTTATGTACTCACCATAACGTTCCATCTGAGTAGGTGACTTCATTCGGATGCAACCTGTGGGTATCGGATCCGACCTCGGATCCGAGCCGGCAATTCAAAAGCTTAGGCTCCGAGCTCCTAGCTCCTCCCTCTTACCCATAACCCCTTGCCAAGCCCTGACTGACCTCAGATTGAGTTTGCCTCAAAATACTGACAACAGTACACTAAAATAGCATAAATACTCGCTCTATAAAGGTCAGGGGGATGGAGGGGGGGATGGTTGCATCCGAATGAAGTCACCTACTCAGATGGAACGTTATGGTGAGTACATAACTTCTAAATCTGAAGTAGGCAGACTTCATTCGTCTGCAACCTGTGGGACAGAGTCCCTAGCTACCTGAATCTTGGCCGGCCGTCATGGAAGGATGTTCCGGAGCACCGCTGAGCCAAAGGATGCTCTTCCTCTAGAAACAACATCCACCTTGTAATGAGAAATAAAAGTATGAGGCGAGGCCCAAGTAGCTGCAGCAGATATCATCCAATGATACACGGGACTTAAAGGCGGCTGGCGTGGAAACTGCCCTAGTAGAATGAGCCGTAACCCTCTGAGGAGCAGGTCTGCCTGAAGTGTCATATGCCTGCAAAATACAATTAGCAATCCACTTAGATAGTGTGACTTTAGATACTGCTTTACCCAGAGCAAATTTAGCAAAGGAGACGAACAGCTGATCTGATTTCCTGTGGCCAGCTGTTCTGTTAATATAAAACGTAATTGTCTATGAACATCCAAGGAATGCAATTTGTATTCTCCTTTGTTTGAGTACTTGGGAAAAAACACAGGTAAATTGATTGACTGGTTAATATTGGATTCAGAAGAGACCTTTGGAAGAAAAGAAGGATTGGTCCTGAGGCACACCCTATCAGGGAAGAAAGAAAGGTAAGGCGGTTTGACGCACAGAGCCTGAAGCTCAGACACTCTTCTGGCTGAAGTGATAGCTACCAGGAAGGCAGTCTTCCAGGAAAGGTACTTTAAATCAGTAGAAGCTGCAGGCTCGAAGGGAGGAGCAGTAAGGGCTTGCAGGACTAAAGACAAGTCCCAGGGTGGTACAACCTCCTTGACTGGAGGCCTCAACAAAAAAACTCCTTTGAGAAATGTTTTGCATAATTTCGCCGTCATAAGGGGAGCTGTGTCATGACCAATGTGATAATGCGAGATAGCTGCCAATTGTACCTTAATCGTGGAAGAACTAGCCCCTTGATGAAAGAGGTCTGTTAGAAAATCCAGCACCGCTGACATAGGTGCCGAGAAAGGATCCAAAGTTCTCTGTACTGCCCATATAGAGAATCTCTTCCATTTACTCCGATAAACCTGCCTGGTGGAAGGTTTATGAGCTGCCACTAAAATGGCCTTGACCGGTGATGAGATACCGGGAGTCCTAATTAAGGATGGAACTGGAGCAGCCAAGCTGTCAACTTCAGGGTCCACAGATTGGGAACTGACATTCCCAGAGGGTGAGAGATGAGATCCGAAATTGGATCCAGAATCCATGGTGGATTGATTTTGTGAGACCATACGAAGGGGAACCAAGGTTGTCGAGGCCAGAATGGGGCAATGAGAATCATTCTGCTCCCCAAACTGTTGGCTTTCTGCAGAAGCCTCTGCATCAGAGGAAGTGGAGGGTAGGCATAAAGGAGACCGGGAGGCCAAGCATGCACCAGAGCATCTCGGGAACTCCTGGTGGGGAAGCAGAGCGAAGAAATTGTCGCATTTGGCGTTTGAGGGAGAGGCAAAAGATCGCAACAGGGTTGCCCCAAATGGCAAAAATCTTCTTCGCTACTTGAGGATTGAGAGACCACTCATGTGGAGAAAGGATGGTGCGACTGAGCTTGTCCGCAAGGATGTTGGACTTTCCCGGAATGTGCGTTGCTACCAGAAAGCGTTTGGTGGAAATTGCCCATTCCCAGACTCTCATGGCCTCTCGACAAAGGGGTAAGACCTGGTTCCTCCTGTTTGTTGATATACCAGACTACTGACATGTTGTCTGTCTGAATCGCAATAGTCCCTGAAGGAAGAGCGTGGTGAAGTGCTTGCAACGCTAGGAGCACCGCCCTCATTTCCAGGACATTTATATGCAATGGCGTCTCTGTGGGATTCCACGTGCCTTGGACAATCTTTCCCGAATGCCCCCCACCCGAGGCAAGAAGCGTCCGTGATCACTGTGGCTCGGGGAAATGCTGCTCAAAAAGGTCTCCCCGCCAGGGGCTCCTGAGAAAGAAGCCACCAAAGAAGGGAGTCCCTGCACGCTCTGCTGACCGCAATCGGAGCGTTTAGAGAAGAACAAAGAGGGACCACTGAACTTGAAGGGTCCATTGAAGAACCCGCGTAAACGGGCATGAATGAGAAGCGGAATAGCTGCCGCCATAGAACCTAGGGCCCTCAGGACCGAAGCTGCAGTTGGAGATGGTTGCAGGATTGCTGTCACATGACACTTCAGGCTGGCAATACGGTCTGGGGTGAGGAAGGCTCGCACTGATCTGGTGTCTAGTCTTCCTCCTATGAAATCTATAACTTGTGTGGGGTTCAGAAAAGATTTCTCCCAGTTTATCGTGATGCCCAGCCTTGGTGCTAGTTGAAGAAAGTAATCCCTGGCTGAGCACAGAAGATGCCTTGATGATGCCGTCAGGAGCCAGTCGTCCAGGTACGGAAAGACCTGTAATCCCTGGAGCCTCAGGTGGGCCGCTACCACCGCTAGCACCTTGGTGAACACCCTGGGGGCTGAGGTGAGACCAAAGGGGAGGACCCTGAACTGGTAATGACTGGCTCCCAGCCGGAAGCGAAGAAACCTCCTGGATCGTCTGTCCATCCGAATGTGGTAGTACGCGTCCTTGAGGTCTATGGAGCACATCCAGTCGTTCTCCCTCAAGAGGGGAAGTATAGATTGCAGGGTGACCATCCGGAACTTTTGTTTGGTTACTGACAGGTTCAGCTGGGAAAGGTCTAAGATTGGTCTTAAGTCCCCCGTCTTCTTTGGCACCAAAAAGAACCTGGAGTAAAACCCTAATCCGGTTTGATCTCGGGGGAAGCGCTGGATGGCTCTTTTTTGTAGCAGCTGTTCGATTTCGACAGCTGCCGCCTCTGGTCGGGTGGAACATCTGGGAGGCTGCGAGATTTGGGAACCTTGAATAGGGGAATTGAATATCCTCTGGATATGACTCGAAGCACCCAACTGTCTGTTGTTATGGACTCCCAAGAAGTCAGGTGCCTCGAAAACCGCCCCCCGACTGCCTCCAGAGACGGACAGCCGGGCAACCCTTCAGGGCTGCTGCGTGGGTCTATCAGAGAAAGGTTCTCTGGACCCAAAGTTGCCAGGAGCCCCCCTGCCTCTAGCACGACTCCTCTGCCACGGAAGGACTGGTTGTCCGGAGCAGGTTGGGACTGCTGCGACTTCCGGAACCACATCTTCTTCTGTCCCTTTTGGTTCTTAGAGAAGGACCTCTGGGGAGCTGAGAAGCGGACTCCGGCGGCAGACAGCGTCTTCCGTCCTTTTCGCTCTGGACTAATGTCTCGCGAACAGTCTTGCCAAACAAGGCAGAACCATCGAAGGGGCATTCGAAGGTCGCCTTGAAGGGCTCAGCAAAATCACAATGGCGGAGCCAGGCCTGTCGCCTCATGACTAGGCCTGCTCCGCTGGCTCTAGCGGCTCCCTCAGTAGCATGAGAAAGTAGCCGCACAGATGTATTGGAAACTGATCTGAGAGTGGCCATTCGGGTGGAGTAAACCTGTTTATCCTCACTCGAGATGGACTCGGGAGATGCAGCGTATTCTTTAATCAGATCCCGCTGCATCCTAATGACATGTGCCATGTAGTTCAGCGCTCTCAAAGAGAAAGTTGCTGAACTAAAAACTCGCTTCCCAATGCGATCCATCGAACGGGACTCCTTGCCGGAGGATGCGGAGGGACTCTCCTGGGCCAATTCCCTCTTCGTGGCTGCAGCCATCATCATGGCATCTACTGGGGGACCCTTACTCCAGTGGGTGCGGTCCGACGGAGGGGACAGAATGCGGTCCGGGCGCTTAGGGATAGGCTCAATGGTGTCCGGATCCTTCCACGCCCTGATGGAAATAAGATCCACCAGGGGGTCAGCAGGAGGGACACCCAAGAGGTAGAAGGGCCCGCCTCGAATGCCTCCAAGAACACAGACTCGTCCGAAGAAGCCTTGGGGGCAGACCACCCCCCCCTGATCTTTAACATCTCCATGATGTCTCCAAATGAGACGTCCTCAGGGGGTGACCTAGGGGAGCCTTCCCCTTCATCCAAGTCTGTGTCTTCAGTGACGGACTCAGGGGAGTCCATGTGCCTCCTCTTACACTTACGCTTCCGAGGTACTTCATCGGGGGGGCTGTCCGAGGAGTACTCTTCAGCAGTTGGATGTTCCAAGGGAACCACTTGGGACATCAAGGCGGGCTGTCCCTGGGACCGGCTGGTGGGGGCCTGGCCCAATTGCAATGGAGTGCGGGAAGGAGCCGTGGCAGGGACCGGGGGTCCGGATGTCCTCGACAGTGCCCTTTCCACAACGTCGAAAGCCGAGGGGGAGCCAGCTTCTCTAAGCCCCGAGAGCCGACCCCCACTCGGATCCGACGCACGGATCGGAGTCGGAGCCGAAACCGTCGGATCCGAGAGGCCGGTGCACTCCGACCTGGACGGAGCCGAAGACACACCAGCTCCCTCGGATCCGAGGCTCGGCCCTCGGCTCCGAGGTCGGGTCCGAAGTACCCGAAGCACTCAAGGGATGGGACGGATCCGAGGTGCGCCGACCCATCGGATCCGACCCACCCCCGGATCCAAATCTGCCCGGCGCCGACAGCTCCGAACCCGTGGTATGGGTCGGAGAAGGAGCCAAGGGGGTGAAAAAAGGGGTCGAAGCCCCTCCCGGATGGGGGGGGGCTAGGAGCACTCCCATTTGCATTTGGGCCTGGATGAATTTCCTCATCATCCGGTCCATATCAGCTTCACTCATAGAAAATGTTGACCTAGTGGAGGCCACCGAAGCGGACCTAGAGAGCCGCCTCGGAGACCTCCTGGAAGGGCTAGCCTCCTCCTCCTCGGGTCCAGGAGAGAACCGAGGGGAGTGGAGCCGAGGAGGAGGAAAGCTAGAAGGCACAGGGGAGGCCCGCTTAGATGGAGGAGCCGAACTGGAAGTTTCGGCTCTTCGCTTGTGGTGCCTCTCCCTGTGCCTCTCCTTCTGTCTTTCCTTAGAGGATTCCTTCCCCTCCGGCAACTTAGAGGGAGGTTGAGTCCCAGCCGGAGGGGGAGAACTCACAGCAACAGGTTGCTGAGTGGAAGGGGCAGAGGCGAGCGGTATCTGGAGGTAAAAGACCGCCAGCACCAACCGACCTCCGCTCCCTCAAAGCCGGGGTTGAACCCTGCACAAATGGTACAACCAGATGACAGGTGTTCAACCCCCAAGCATTCTTGCAGTGTGGCCATCCGCTGGGAAAGCTTATGGCCACACTCGGTATTCGAGAACACAGCCTTATGGGCTTCAGACATCGCAACCCTAAGGCCTAACACAGAACACACACAAACAAACTACATAAAACCGAAATTAACTAAAAGAGAGAGGAAAGCCTAAACACACTCAACACTAACTATATCAAGAAAGAAAATAAAGATTTTAAAACTTTTTTTAGTCAAAATTTTAGTTCTTATCTTCACCAACGCCAGGAGCTCTGGAATTCCGTAGCTACTTGAAAAGCGGCAAACGAAATCTGAGGTCAGTCAGGGCTTGGCAAGGGGTTATGGGTAAGAGGGAGGAGCTAGGAGCTCGGAGCCTAAGCTTTTGAATTGCCGGCTCGGATCCGAGGTCGGATCCGATACCCACAGGTTGCAGACGAATGAAGTCTGCCTACTTCAGATTTACAGTTTGAGAGACACACTAGATAAAGAGTGGAACAAATTTGCAGCCCTTTCAGATATAGCGGAAATTAGTAATATTAGACCAAAGATTACTTATAGAAATTCAAAAAGTATAAAGAACTTATTAGAGAAAAGGAACACGAACACACCACACACGAATAATAAAAGGTTTGGAACATTTAAGTGTGGTAGGTGTAGGCAATGTTCCCTTGTTAATAACAAGAGTGAAATATTTCTAGAAAGTAGAAATTTATTGATAAAAAGTAAGGGCTTTTATAATTGTGAGACAAAAGGGGTGATGTATCTTGTAACTTGTGACCAATGTTCTTCCTACTACGTAGGAAAAACAGAAAGGGAGTTGAGGAAAAGAATGTATGAACATTCCTATGACATTCTGAGAGAAAAAGAGACAAATGCTCTCTTTAGACATAGTAAGGATTGCAAAGGATGTAGTTTTCACTTTTTTGTCCTTCAGCAGGTTCAAAAAGATGTTAGGGGTGGTATATGGGAGGAAATCCTAGAGAGTAGGGAATTGTGGTGGCAGATATACTTGGAAGCAGGAAAAAAGCCTGGGTTAAATGATTTTTTAAGTATTGTCTCCCTATTAAAACTGAAAGCAAACAAAATATAAGGGCTATACTAGGTTTCATCACTAGGGGGCAATGTTAGCCTGGTTTTAAACATTTAGGTATTACAAGTTTAATATGTATTACACTATTTTTTAAAAAAATATTTATAAATTATTATATTATATATTGATATATGAATTGAATGCAGTTTTTATATATTTATTATTATTTATATCTATTGCAATGTTGTCAGGAGATTTTTAAAAGTTTTTAAAGCTTTTTTACATGGATTAAATGTGGGTATTCATTTAATATTCATGAGGGATGAGTAAGGCTGATTTGCACATTCAAATAGTTTTTAAAGTTTTTATTGGATTAAGTTAATGAGTGCTGATATATAAATGGGTAATTAAACATCAATGGTTGTCTGATGAAGTCGATTTCTATGGATGAAAACGCATGAGAGTGTTGTGAATTTAAACGCGTTTACGTGTATACTTCTGTGTGACATTAAAAGTTTTTCAGAAGCATCGAGTGTTCCTTTGGGCTACTGCACTTTGGTGGAGGTTACACATCATCTGAAGCTCAACTGTAGAAACTTGTCCATCTCCAGTATCCACTTGTAGGGATCTTTCCCTGATCTGATTTGGTGATCTTCCAAGGATCATTGCTGAAACAGGACATAGGAGACCCTTAACTACAAGACTCTAAGGTTAATTCCCAAGTACTCACTATAAGACTGCACAACAGATATGACCGAGTCCTCCCTGTGTGTTTATGTACCATGTTACTGCTGTGTTGACTGTTATCAGATGCAGTACTCCTGACCTTCTCATGGGATTAAATTACCTGACGGGCTCGATCAATGCATTAATTTCTTTTATGTTGACATGTCTCTCTGTTTGATTTGGGAGTGAGCTCTCCAGGAAAAGTCTAAGGTATGTGTGGTCAAAAATCTCACTGACTGGAGTCAATCTGAATGGAACCCCCCAGTTACTCTGTAATTGTTATACCTACATCACTCTAGTTCCTACTAGATACAAGGTAGAACACGGATTACCTCCTCCGTGTAAAGCTGTAAGCTAGCTATGTTTTTTCTATTAGAGATAAAGCCTTTGCCCCACCATAGCTATACATTTGCTCCATGGACTGACTGCACTGACACCAGATTTTTCTGAAGTACCACTTTGTTCTTCTACAGTCTTGCTAAGGGTGACATCAGGACTATGAACACCATGTAGCCTAAGCCTAGTATGTACAATAACTTTCTTGTCTTGATTGACATCTTCTGGGAAACTGTCTGAAAGTATTTTGATGGGGATTCTTCCTTGTCCTGAGGAAGAAAATCCCTCTGACTGGTAGTGACCAAGAGTATGCATCAGAACACCTCCTTCTTGGATGGAAGCAATTTTGACTTTGAGACTGATCAAGAACCAGAGTTTGGAAGCAGTTTACTCTGAACTGCAGTGACATCCCTAACCCTTTGAACAGACATGACTCAGGCAGTCATGAACATATGGAGAGATATGAATGCCTTTGATTCTGTAATATCCTATCAATGGAGTCATGAATTTGCAAATACAGTAGTTAATGAATGGACAAAGAGGTAAGTTGGTAGTGGGAAATTGTAAGTGGGTGTTTTTATGTTCCAAGGTAACTATGAGCACTTTTAGGAAAAAGAGGTGTAGACATGCCTGCAAGGTTATCATTTTGAATTTTGAAACCTTCAGGTAAGTATTTAGTTTGGATAAATTCAGAATGTGCCTACAAAGGCCATCTTTGTTGGGGCTTTCTCCTTTACTGGGACACTCTCTATAACTCTATGAAGGAGTTCCACTACTAATGGTATGACTATTCTTCCCCATCCTTAAGTGCTGATAAAAGTCTTTGTAAAGCTGGTTTTGCTTGAAAGTAAAGCTTGCATCTCTGTGCTACAACCTGAGTCCCATTAGTCCTGTATTCTGCTCTTCCACTGGTCTGAGAAAAGAAACAGACAAGCTCATACCATGCAATTTTATTTGCTTTGGGAGGGAAGCTTGGGTTTTTCAAGGGCTGGAGTTGGAGATTGGGTCTTGAAAAATGAGAGGGGAAGAGCATTGTATAGTCATGGCTACTCCCAATTTATGGGGGGAGGGGGTAGCCCTAAGGGCCTTCAGTCTTCCCTTTTGGTCTCCTTGTTATTTATTTTTATACTGGCAGCGTTTTCCTTTCACCTGCTTCCCTTTACCTTGCTTGTAAGAGAATGGCCAGCTCTTAGATGAGTATTTTCTTTCATAATGTGGAAAGCAGGGACACAATTACAAAATATCAAGTCTTCAGCTTCCTCTTATTCAATGTATTAAACAATTTGCCCACAGGAAGGTTCAAAGAACAGATCCTTGTCCAAGGGGAGACATTAAAGATCTGAGCTTTCATATTTCCTGGCAGGGGCTGCATCCTCAACAAAGCAGGTTTTCTGATGACTGACTCTATGGCAGCTGTCCTGGATGCTGCATCTACAGCAATGTAGCCACATCTGATGGCATGTTTTCCAACCTCAGAGGATAGCTGTGTTGCTTCCAGGAGTTTTACCTTATGAGCAGTGTTGGTGATCTCTTGTTTTTGTCCTCACCCAACTAAGGGGCTTGACTGGGTCTTTTACCAGAACAGTCATACAATTTACAGGCCTGAAGGCTAGGGTTGCTGCCATGCAAATTTTCTTCACAAAGGGATCAAGTATGCTACTCTCCCAGTCATTAGGAAGTGTGTTTGGGGTTAGAACCAATTCTGACCCCACCTCTGGATCCTGAGACTCCACCATCAGATCTGAAGTCAGAGTGTTACATAAAAAGCCTGGGAATCTTGAACCAGGCAAAATTGGTCAGGTTTTGTCAGGAAGTGGGTTTGAGAGCCTTGGTCTACACATATGGCTACAAAAGCATCCTGGAAAGCCTTGTGAACTGGAGAAATGACCCCACTGCTAGGAGCATCCAAACCCCGAAGACAAAGTAACACTGCTGGACATAAGTGATCTCCTGTGCCTCTCATTTGAAGTGATATTTCATTCCAGTTAACATATCTCCAAATGAGATGTTCTCTGTTAGAGAAGCAGAAGACATTATGTCTTTGGTATAACTATCAAAACCAAGAGAAGATATCTGGGAAGTGTATGTCAGGTCTTTCTTCTCAGATGCTGAAGAATATAAATCCTAAGTGTGTGATAGTTCCTTCTTCCTTTTAGTGGAGGTGAAACCTTACACTGATGGTTGGTCTGACAAAGGCTGCAGGCATTGAGTAAGCTGCTTGAAGGTGTGAGACAACTCAGACGAATCCTGGAAAGGATTCTGGCAGAGAGGGGAAAGCACACACTCACCACTTCAAGGAGTACCAGCAATGGCAAGGATCCAGACTGAGTGTATATCAAATGCTTGAACTTGTGTTCTCTTCAAAATGGCGGCCACCTTGAAAGGATGGATCAAAAGATGGATACACCTGATCTCAGCTTGTAGTCTGCAGATGTCCTCACATACAAGGACCAAAAGAAATGTGTC
The DNA here is from genome assembly GCF_019279795.1 of Protopterus annectens. Lineage (NCBI taxonomy): Eukaryota > Metazoa > Chordata > Ceratodontiformes > Protopteridae > Protopterus > Protopterus annectens. The sequence continues at coordinate 1,490,568,174 of NC_056732.1, forward strand.
TTTTCCCTCATTAGTAACAAACTGGGTGGCACAGTCAGATGCCAACAGAAGGATATGGATTTTGGTTTGGCAGTACATTTCTAAAGGGATAATGGCCTCCTGATGGTCAATACCACAGCTCTTGGCCAATGCAGTCATGTAAAAATAGAGTCAGGGGCTACAAAATCACCTCTCTAAGTCTAGAACCTCAAGTTTAGGATGACACTCAGTAGTGGACCTCATCCCCTGTCCCTCTTTGTTCCTTCTCTTTTGGGTGCTTCTCAATGTGTATTTTTTTAGATGGAATGTCCACTACTAGCAACGATGCAACAGAGGACATGGTGGTTACATGAGCCAAGGGCTCATTCCTTTTCTTTTCTAAATCAAAGCAGGAATGCAGCAGGCACCTACTTGTCTTTTTTTCTGAAGCCCACATAGATGCTACAATTGACAGCATCATGCTTAAGCTCTAAACTAAAGACACACTGAGTGTGGTAGTCTTTATAAAGAATGTGTATATGTCATGTACACTTATTAACCTTTTCTGAGATGTACACATGCCCTACAAATACACACACTAGTCATCCAACCTCACTCTGTGAAATTAATTATTCACCAAGACCATAATAACGTAAGTGTTCCTCAACATTGTACTTACCTGGCTGCTCTGGAACAGGTCAAAACACAGGACTGATAATGTTACAGACATAAGATGTACAAAGGAAGATGGCATGGGCAGACATCGGTTTTATACTGAGAATGCACTGATGTTCCAGTGTCATGACTTCTAGGGCATCCAGAAGGGGGAAGGGTGATATGCTTTGGAATTTTGGGCAAATCTTACACCTTAAAAAGCAGAAGTCCACTTAGTCAGCACTACTGCAACAATGATTCATGCAATAAACATCCACGGATGCCTGGCCTTTTCGTATCAGTGCAGTATCAAGCACTGTCCCAGGGTCTTTCACCTTTGATACAAATGCTAACTGGTTACCTCAAAATAAGACAAGAAAAACCAGAAATTGGGTCAGTGAGGGGCATACAGTAGTATGAATCATCAATGTCTTCCATGTTGTTAACATTCAGTTCTGGGAGAAGAAGAGGTACAATTGAATATCATCAGTACAGTAACGATATCTAATAAATCTGTTTTGCATGACCATCCTCAGTCAAAACATACAGTGAACATAAAAGGAACCACGATGGAGCCTGGTAGTACCCCACACTCCAAAGGTTCTCTCTCTGAGGAATTAGCCATAGGCATCACCTTATGGAATTGATCCAACAGCTAGGATATGAATCACTTGAGTACAGTGTCTCACAAACCGCATAAGTTCTGAAAGCACTCAAAAAGGATCACATAATCATCAGTGTCAGATGCTGCAAACACCTCAAGTAGGACCAAGATGGAATATAACCTCAGATACAAGGATAGGAGGAGGTCAATGACTACCCTACCAAGGGCAGTTTTAGCATGGTACTCTGACTGAAAACCAGAATGAAATGGATCCAAGAGATCTTAAGATGATAGATAAGAATTCAGATGTTTGTATACTACCTCCTTGATAATCTTCCTCCAACAACAGGGAGTTAGGAACTGGTCAGACATTCTTCTTACGAATGCAAATAATCAAGTCCTTTTTTAAAGGAACTAAAAATATTTTCCAAACAGATTCATATGATTTAGGGAATAACTGGATCAAGGGATTCCAAACAGGCATCTCACCAGACAAGAATACTGCCTTCTTAGGTGAAGTATCTGACTGGTATGAAACATAAAACCCATCCAGTTTAAGCCTATCCAAGTCTGTTGCACTCCCACCTTTGTCTTAACCTACGTAACTCATACAGTTCATGATTGAATCGCTGCTTCCCAGTTATAACAGGTTTAGGACATGCACCTTCTGGGGTGATGGAAACAAAACCTATAGTGAGTGGTGTGTTATAAACCACGGAGAGATGATCCTAGTCATCATCAGCATTCTCATCATAGAACTGGCCCTAAACAAGCACAAAATTACCGCATTATTATTCTGGAGAGACCTAGATTGGACATTCAGAAATAGGGACAGTGATGGGAAGATTCTAGAAGAAATGGTCCACAAAGTAGTCAAAGCAAAAGAACAATTTTACCATTGCTGCTGTCATGGCTACTCCCACTTGGAATATGTAAGTCCAGAATCTTCATGATTATGGGTCACAAATTAAATAATGTCAAGTGAAGTCAAGGTTTTCTGCAATATACAGAAATTCTGTGTCAAGTTTGCATGTTTCCTCATTGACTTAGGCACTGAAATCATACAAGATAACCATCAAGTGCTGCACTGACAACAATGCACATGAACACACACAAAATAGACCTGAGATCACTTGGAGGTTAGTGCACCAAGAAGAATCTGCAATATGTTCCATTTCTGCTTCAAAAGGGGAGGTAGAATAATTATTTTCTTTCATCAAATGAAAAAGTTCCTGCAGAAAGACTGCAACAAGATCACTGCCCAGCAGATTCTGAAAAACTATTTCTTATTATTAATCATCGCTTAGTCCTTTAACATTTAAAGTACTAGCTCTTAACACTTACAAAAATTACTTTTCCTTCTCTCTCTTTTTTCCTAGTTCCTTCTCCAGATTGTGTTACTTTCTTTTTTACTATCCTCCCAAATTTTCCTCATTGTGCAAACCTTGACGTCTATAACTCTGTTTAACCACCCTTCTCATCCCCATTTACTTGCTTTTTTGTACTACTTTTCCTACTTGGTAATATATATCTCTGTCCATCATCAGTACCTTCTACTGCCATAACTGTTACAGCTTCCTCTCATTTCCTTGTCTCTCTTTAAAAAAAATATTAAATTATCACTTAAGACATTAGCAAACATACATTAATAGAAAAGAAAGCAAACATATAACATTTTTACATTAACATACATTACACAACACATTTTCTTTCTTTATAACAATCAAGCAATCCAACATTACATAAACTGCTCAATTCCTACCTTCTCTTTAACCTCAACCCTCCTCCTGAACATTATTCTGTATGCATTGTTCCCACACTTTCCATTTATTTATATGTAATTTGCTCCTTCCCTTTTATAAAAATATTTTGATTCTTTTCTCTCTTTTACAATATTCAATACTTGAAATAAAGTTGGTTTAGACTTTGATTTCCATTTTCCAGTAACTGCTTTTTGGCAGTCAAAACTTAACAAGGCCTTACTATCTCTAGGCAATTCAGATCCTGTTTCCCAGCTCAAAATAATCACTTCCTTAGTTACAGCCACTTGCTCACCCAATATTTCTGACAAAGTACTCTGTAGGGAATTTTTTAAATTTGCCAACTCGTTACACTCCCACAACATATGTTCCCAACTACCTGTTTCTTCCCCACTACACCTCCAGCATTTGCAGTCACTTACATGTCTCCCTCTGAGGTTGGCGCTGTCTTTATTTGGTTCTCCTCTGGTTGATAAAAATACACCTGACCGGTACATAAAACTAAAGGGACTAAAAACATTTTCACTGCTTGTATCTCACTATGCATAAACAACTGCTTACAGTTTCTCAGGTTTTTGTATTATCTTTTGTTTAGTCTATTTCCACCTATCCTTAGCTGCTAAATGCTTCATCTTATCGTGTTCCCATAAATATGGGTATTGTTGAACCAATTTGTTTGTGGGTACATAATTAAAAGCTATAGCCTTTGTTTTATCTTTGTTAATTTTATACATGAAAAGACATGAAACTGTCTCAAACTGTTCCACAACACCGAGATGTCCTTTTCTGGATTTATCCCCATCACATTTTGATAATTTCTTTGTAGTACTTGTTCAACTGCATCATCATTCATAACATCCTTCCTGTTATACTACCTTCTCTCTCCTATTACTCTTCTTGACATATTGCTGCCTGAAATCTTTGATTTAACCCTTCTTCTGTGTATGTGGTATAAATACAACTGGAAAAGTAATGCCCTACTCCCCAGCAAAGTTACAAAGTACTTGTCTTTTACAAAGTTTTACTTACTAGTCACAGTTCTCCACAAGGCTACCATATTATTCACAACAGTTAAGTGTCAGTTCTTCCCCACACGGATGGGAAATCTTCATCTGGAAAAAATCCAATCTTTTAACTACAGTTTTATGTTAAGCTTCCAACTCTCTTTCCCATCTCTTGGACTTTATAATAATTTCCACCAGGTTCACTTATTATTTACATATTTATTTACAACTGGTAATTGGGTAGGTGAGTTAGTCCAAAGACCACTTTCAGCTATGACTTGTGCTAAAGCAAGAGAACAACTGTAAGATAAGCATGAATTATACTCACATAAATATCACATAGATTCACTATGAACAGATAATTAAACACAGAAGAGAAAGGCTGAAGGAATCTAAAGTATACAAAGTGGATAATTGCAGAAGAGTATTTGTAACATTTAAAAGTAAAGTCTACACTGTACATACAAGTTAACATCAAACCAGCAACAAGTAGGGTTTGAGAAGCTAGCTAAGAGCAGGATTTTGTTAGCATTTGTGCTGGACTGGGTTGTACTGGTGAGCATTTTATAAAGTGCATATTCTGCTAAACCAAAAATCAATTATTATTTACTTAAAATACCTTCTGCAACAGCTCTGAAACAGGTAGAGCCAACAAGAAAGCAATAAAGTATGTTTTAGTTTGGAATACTTCTACTACCAAAAAATCTACAATTGACAAAATGTGCAAAAGCTTATTTCATAAAAGTCATCCCCACCAATGCAATGTATGCAAGTCATTTAATGAGACAGCTCTCCCGAGCTCAGTCAGAAAAAAAAACGGTCCATGAAGATCATTGCACTACCTCAGTAAACAAACACAAAAAACATAAAAATGCCCTTCTCAAAACAAAACAAAACAAAAAAGCACTAAAACAATCCCTGTATCCCATTATGGTAAGCAATCAAAATGAGGTCTGTTTACACCACTGCCAATATCCTGCATCACAAAATATCCGCTGTACTAAAACCACACATGCAAGGCTGCAGAGATATCAACAAACCAACTCCAGCAATCCAAACTTGTGTTTTTGTTTTATTCAATTATAAAACTTGATCAGATAAACATAAAATTGCCTGACAAAATTTAAATACACTTTTAAAATATCATATGACCAACATTTTCAAATTATGTAAGCAACTTAAAATCATTGGACAGCCAAACCTCTGTGCAAATTCTAAGTCAAAGACAGTAAAAATCACCAAGTTAAAAAATAAATATACACAATAGCAACCCGAATACTTGAATAGATAGTTTTAAATAATTTAAACAATTTAAAACTCTTGTCACTTAAGGTTAATGCACACAAAACTACAGTCAGAAACATTTTAATAAAAATGCTTAATCATGACTGTATAAATAAATAAATCTGTTTGCAAACAATGGCAGCAGTATCATATTCGCAATGTTCTCAATTTTAAAAGGAATCTGATAGAAAACTAATCATTTATACCTGGCCAGGAACTTGCATTAAACGTAAGTTGCCAATATAACTCACGTTCTTCTTGTTTAAGGTGCCAAGGGCCAACACGTTCACCAAGTGTTACCTTTTCCATGATTATGAACTTAAACTCATGATCTGGGTGTTCTATTGAATGTTTTGCTAAGGCATTATTTATTTTTCTTTTTTGATGTCATATAAATGCTCAGCAACTCTCTCTTTAAACTTGCATTGCATTTTCCCTATTTAGAAAACCGAACAGTGTTGGCAACACGCCACATATACTACCCCACCAGTAAAGCAGTTAAATGCCCCTTTTATGTTAAATGTAAAATTCTTTATAATTATTTGTTCTCCCATCATAATGTAAGGGCAAATGGAGCAACAATCACACTTCAACATACGATGGGTTTTATGACTGGTGGATAATGATGTTTTACTAGGGTGTTCAATTACATTTTTAAGGTTACAACCCCTTCTACATGTAAAGGGTGGTGTCCCCCCCCCACCTTTTCAAGAACATGCCTGTCTTCCCTTAAAATAGCCCAGTTTTTCTGAATTATGCTGCTAATGGTTGTACTATCAATGTTACAGTTTGTGATAAAAGAGCTAGTAAAATCTTTATTTTGTACAGGGTGCTGTACAGATGTGAGGTGAAGGTAGATTTACCAGAAGGGGTAGTGCTGCTGACCATAAGATGTTATGTGATCCTATCTCGCCTACATTCTGAATGATGGGTTAAGTCTCTTATTGGCTGAGCTTACTATATCCCAGGATGCACCACCACCAGTCCCCAGATCTCGTTTGCAGCTTCCCTGAAGGCGTGGTCTCGAGCTGGCTGGGCTAAGTAGTTTATTAAACTAACTTTTCTGTCAGTTTTTGCTGTTTTGCTCAAAAGCTGTTTTAACAGCTATCGCTTACTTTGTGCGATTTGGACTTGAAATTGTTGTGTGTGATTGAGTTCAGTTTGTTTTCCCCCTCCATTCAGGGCCTTCCGGACTGTTAATATTTGAATTACAGGGTCTCTAATAATTGTTCAAGTTGGGTTAGAGTTACCTGTTCTTGTTACAGGAAGAGTTGGATTTATTTATTACTGTAAGCTTATATCAGTAGTTAAAATTTAGTGTACTTTCCTGTCAGAGTGACTAGATTTGTGTATCAACATGTCTCAACCACATAGGCCTTCGGGCTTTAAGAAATGTTCTAAATGTGCTTTTAAGATGTCTGTTACTGATGACCATCTACTGTGTGTATTGTTTAGGGTCAAAGCACTTGCAGGAGTCATGCAGCGTATGTCACGCTTTTTCCTCCAGGGTCCTCCAGGAGAGGAAAAATAAATTGATTCTCAAAGGCTTGATTAAACCCTCTTTCGAAGAAGCCTTGGCTTCCTCTCCGACTCCTGCCAAAAAGATAAGGGCTTCGGCTCCGACCAGTCCGTCGGACCCGACTGCCAAGAGACCTAGGCAGGCCTCTGTCTGCCTCGATGCCTCCAGTATCGACTCGATGGCTGGGGCATCGAGGCGGGTCTCCTTCGTCGGCTCCACTGCTCTCGGGCCGACAAGCTCAGACACTTCCTCCTCGGCGAAGTCTACCTCGGCACCGATGGAATCTGGTGTGTGTTCCTCGGCGCCGATTCTCGATCGCGGAGGCGGTCAGTCCCTAGTCCATTGGGGCCGAGAGGTCTTCTCGAACCCGTTCTGTTTCCTCTCGGTCTTGAGAATGTCGGATTCTGATATAGACAGGGTGCTCCAAAGACTTTTCCAGTCTCCAGTCTTCCAAAAATTTGTTTCGGTTCCGACCCAGTTGGCCTCGGGCCGATGACCATGACCCACCCATTGCCATTCCTCCTCCGACTGCTTGGCTCCGTGAGCAGGTGCTCTTGGAGCCGGTGGAGATCTCAGGGTCGGCTCCGACCCTTACTCCAACCAGGCCCTCGGGTCCACTTCTTCGGCTGGACCCGAGGGTGATGTTTGGGACCTTTGCTTTCGGTTCGAGCCTCCCTCTCGGGACTTCCGTCTGCCATCATGGCCCGGAGACGGATTCTCCCAGGATTCTGGGGTCCGGCTTTCAGGGCCATGAGTCCTCTTGCCATCTCCCGGTTCTACCAGCACCTTCCTGGGCGTGGAGACTGGGTCTTTGGCAGTTCCTCTGTCCCGTAGCGGAGCCCGAGGCCTGAGGTTACCCCAGTGGGGTTCCCCTCTTCCTGAGGGTTCTTGAGTCATCTCCAGAGGAACCCCAAGGAAGAGATCGCAAGAGGAAGCACGTGGACTCCCCGAGTCTATTACATCGGACACGGATATGGATGATGCGGAGGGTCCCCTAAGTCGTCCTCGGACGATGTCTCCTTTGCAGACATCTTAGAGATCCTCAAACAAAGGCTGGATGTCCAAACCCCCTCTGCGGACGAATCAGTGCTCCTCAAGGCCTTTGGGGCTCAGCCCTCCGCCTCCTGGGTGTCTCCGCCCTTGACGAGCTTCTGGATTTAGTTTGTCGAAGGCGCCGGATACCGTGGAACCAGTCCCTTCGCCCAAACAAATTCTTATCTGCCCCGAAGGAGTTCCTTACTAAAGGCGTGGCTGTAGATGCCATGGTGGTGGCATCTGCTACACAACAGGGCGTGGCAGAGGCTTCAACGTCCATCCATCCTCTAATAAGGAGTCTAGGAGTATGGATAGATGCGGGCGCACCCTGACTTCAGCGGCCTTTACCTTAAGGTCTCTGAATTATTTGGCACATTTTACCAGGCTTCAGAGGGATCTGGTCAAGGGTTGTCAGACTCCTCTCGGGTAACCTACCTGAGCAGCTAGCCCAGTCCGTTAGCTCTCAGTTGGCTATCCTTCGTCAATTGCTAACTCGTCCATGAGGCTCATTTCTTCTGCGCCGAAGGGGGCGGGTAAAAGCGGGCAGGCACAGGCGTTGCTCTCGTAGACAAGCCTGGCTCCGCTTGTGTCAGTGAGGCCTTCAAGTCTTCGCTCCTTTGATGGGTCCTCATTGTTTGGACCCAAGGTGAAAGACACCCTTACCCACTGTGAGCAAGAGGAAGCGTTATCTGCCGTAGGGGCCGTTATTCCACTCTTACCCCAAGGCCAAAGGAGGGAAAATGTGGTTCGAAAATCTGCAAGTTTTTCTCCCAACAGCAGGAAGATTCCCGTCCAGAGGCAGAGGCGGGAATTCTGGAGAAATTTCGTGGCTCTTCAGCCTCCCACTGACATGAGGTATTGCCCGGCTGTGCTGCTCGGAGCCAGTCGGGTGTCGTTGCCAAGCACCTAGAAGCCTGGGAGTCAATCACTCAGGACAGATGGGTGCCCGGATAATGCGGAGGTTACACCATCCCATTCAAGTCCTCACCCCCGTCCAAGAGAATCCTGGACCCACCACCCAGTCAAAGGGAAATAGCAGCGCTTCAAAGCTGCTAGAAAAGGAGTCATCCAACGGTCCCCACAGACCAAATCGGATCAGGAAATTACTCAAGGTTCTTTTAGTGCCAAAAGACAGGGGACCTGAGACCAATATTGGATCTCAGCAGACTAAACCTATCCGTCCGCAATCCAAATTCCAAATGGTCACGTTGCAATCCATTCTCCCGTTGTTGGAGAAGGATGTTTGGATGTGCTCCATAGACCTCAAGGCGCCTATTATCACATACCGATACATCAGGCGTCCAGAAGGCTTCAGCCTGGGAACCAGTCATTACCAATTTTGTGCTCTGCCCTTTGGTCTCACCACAGCCCCAGGGTGTTCACCAAGTGTTTGGCAGTAGTGACGGCTCACCTGAGGAGTCTTGGATTCCAAGTGTTTCCCTATCTGACTGGCTCCTGACTGCCACCACCAGGCATCTACTTATGGACAACCTCAAAGCCACCATCTCCTGGGTGTTTCCCTAGGGATTACATTCAATTGGTCAAAGTCTGTCTTGCTGCCCTCTCAGCGCATAAAGTTTATAGGAGCAGAGATAGACTCAAGATTGATGCGTGTCTTTCTTCCTGCCGAAAGGATTCGAACTTTACAGGGCCAAGTTCTAGCTCTGATCTCAAGATCCAAAGCCCCAGCCAGGATGGTCCTACAGGTTCTAGGCTCAATGTCTGCCACGGTGCTGTTAGTTCCTCTAGCAAGGTTACACATGAGGATTCTTCAGTGGCTCTTATCAACTCAATGGTCCTTTCAAGATCTTCCCTCAATCATCACATCATGATTACGGAAATATGCAAAGGGACCTTCGCTGGTGGCTTCAGACATCCAACTTGGATCAGGAAACCCCTTTGTTCTCCCCCCTCCAGTGGCTACCCTGACGACCGATGCCTCCCAGATAGGGTGGGGGGGGGGCATTGTCTGGGCAGGCTAGTTCAGGGATCCTGGCTTCTCTTCTCCACATCAACGTGTTGGAGATGAGGGCTGTACTTCTATCCCTACAGGCCTTACACAAGTTCCTTCCTCACGGCATCATCGCCATCCACACAGACAACATGTCGGTGGTTTGGTATCTGAACAAACAAGGAGGGACCAGATCGTATCCTTTGCAGAGAGGCCATGAGAGTGTGGGAGTGGGCTTTAGCTACCAACCGCTTCTTGGTAGCGACCCACATCCCGGAAAGTCAAATGTATTGGCGGACAAATTAAGCAGGACAATTCTCTCTCCTCACGAATGGTCTCTAAACCGTGCAGTAGCAGCCCAGGTTTTCAAGAGATGGGGGCGCGACCTATTTGCGACTCCACAAAACACCAAGTGCCAAAGGTTCTTCTCCTTGATTCCACATCAGGAAGTACCAGCCATGGATGCTCTAGCACAACCTTGGCCAACAGGGTTGCTTTATGCTTTTCCCCCAATTGCACTCCTTCCCAAAGTTATTCAAAAGCTTCTCAGCTAGGGTCTTCAATGATTCTGATTGCCCCATACTGGCCTCGTCAGATATGGTTTCCTTACCTGAAAAAGCATGCAGTGGGCGATCCGTGGACCTTAGACATGATCCGGATTTGCTAATCCATCAGTCGGGACATTGGCATCAGTCCCTTCAATCTCTGAAATTGACAGCTTGGCTCCTCCACTTCCAACCTTAGTTAGAAGTCACACACTAGACCGGAAGTTGTTCACATTTTATCTTGCCCACAAACCTACCACTAACAAATTGTACCTCAGTAAGTGGAAGAGGTTTGCTATCTGGGCTCAACTCAAGGGCTTAGACCCTATCACTGCTCCTGTCCCAGAGGTTTTGAAATTCTTAACATCCCTATTTAATCAGGGATCTTCTGTCTCAACTATTAAAGTTCAACTAGCTGCTATCTCTAAATTCCATGAATCCACGGATCCTCCCTTGATGAGCAGCAGATTATGCAAAACATTCATTAAAGGTGCGAGCCTGTTAAGACCACCAGTTTTTCATCCTGCACCTCCGTGGGATCTTGATTTGGTGCTGCGTGCATTAACATCTCCCCCCTTTGAACCGGCTGCTACGTGCGAGTTAAAATATCTGTCATGGAAAACGGCATTTTTAGTGGCTATTACTTCTGCAAGAAGGGTCTCAGAGCTTCAAGCCCTGTCTTTTAAACCACCGTATTTGATTTTCCACAAAGATAGAGTATCACTTAGGCCTAATCCATCCTTTGTCCCAAAGGTCTGCTCTAGTTTCTGTCTTCAACAATCTCTAGAACTACCAGTTTTCTTTCCAAAATTCTCTAATGAAGCAGAATACACTCTCCATAAATTGGATGTTCACAGGCAATTACGCTTCTATTTAGACAGGACTCAGCAACCGTAAGTCAGACCAGTTGTTTGTGTCCTTCTCAGATAATAAATTGGGCCAAACCATCACAAAAGCTACAATCTCAAAATGGATCAGAGATTGCATAACTCAGGCCTATTCTTCTTCGAATAAGCAACTTGCATCCTCTATCAAAGCTCATTCTACCAGAGCTATGGCTACTTCTATAGCTTTTCATTCCAAGCTCGCTATTTCGGAAATTTGTGCTGCGGCTACTTGGTCCAACCCGTTCATTTCCCACTACAAATTGGATGTGGCATCGAAAGACGAGCTTCATTTGGTTCCACGGTACTCAGGAGTGTTTTCCAGTGAGCCACCCAGGATTCAGGTGCTAGGGCGCTGTCCCATCATTCAGAATGTAGGCGAGATAGGATCACATAACATCTTTTAGTTATGTATTCACCATAACTTCAGATGTTTGGGATCCATCTACCCTCCTTCCCCTGCCTTGCAGATCAGAAGAGATTGAGCGGTTTTGAGCTCTACTGTTTTTATCTTGTTTCATCTGACGATGTTATATAAGCAGGGTATGCATGTGTGCATGTATGCGGACAAACTAGATCTGGGGGACTGGTGGTGGTGCATCCTGGGATATAGTAAGCTCAGCCAATAAGAGACTTCGCTCTTTGGCATGAACCCATCATTCAGAATGTAGGCGAGATGGATCCCAAACATCTGAAGTTATGGTGAGTACATAACTAAAAGTTCACCTATCTGTACAACACCTACTGATGTTTCATGATGACTTAAAACAAAAGAGAAAGGGTTTTTCAAGCCAGTTTATTACTTCATACAAAAGTTGGTTTACAAAAGCATGGGTGTAACCTCTAACCAGGAACATGCCCTTAATTTTCCTCACATTCATCTAGAAAATTGTCAAACCTAGATGCCATACGTGCTGCTCTTACTAACTGGCCTTTGACCACAGCATGTTTTTGGTGGGGGGATGTAAACTTGAATAATGCAGATAGGTGTTACAGAATGTGGGTTTATGGTAAATCTGAGCATAAAATTCTCCTCTATTGTTGCCTTTAGATAGAAAACTCTCTAGATAAGAAATGCTAGATTCACTAGCCTCAAATGTAAACTTCAAAAAATTAGTGGTTGTATTGATGTAATCAAAAAAAACTTTTAAAACTGTCAAAATCATAGTTCCATACAATAAAAATGTCATCTAAAAAATGGGCGTACAGCATACAATTTTTCATGAACTCTGAAATGAACACAAAACTGTGTTCCCATGTTGTCATTACAATATTTGCAAAAAGTCCACCAAACGCGGAACCCATTGCTACACCTGTGCATTGATGGTAGTACTTATGTTCAAACAATATAAAATTATTGTTTAACATAATTTCAATTAGATTTCATAGGTGTTTATATTGTCCTGGCCTATACAATTACATATCAGGTATTCAGAAAACCATTCAATATCTTGCTTGTGAGAGATCACCGTATACAAGTCCTGAACATCTACAGTTATAAGTAACAATTTCTATTGAACTCAAGAAGATTTATTTTCCCCAAAAAAGTCCCAAGAATCTTTACTAATGTGTTTTTCTTGGGTGACCAAATGTTAATTTTTATCGAGGAACTTGGCACATGAATGTGTTATCGAACCTCTGGTATCCACGATCGGTCTCATCAGTGGCTCCTCAAAATTTTTATGAATTTTTGGGATGCCAAAGATTGAGGAAATAATAGGTGCAGTGGAGTTTAAGTAGTTGTATTCATTCAAGTCAATCTGTTTATCTATAAATAAATCATTAAGGGTGTCCCTCACTTTATTGTAGGCTATATTAAGTTCATTCAATGACACCTTATTGTAAGTAGCTCCAGAAAGCATAGTAAGGATTTTTTGTTTATAGTCATGTGCTTCCATCACTACCAGACCACCACCTTTGTCTGGTTTCATCAACCTTAAGTTTTGGTTACTTAGTTCTCTTAGAAGTTTGTTCTCATCAAGTAGTAGGCTGTCATTTAAGAATGATTTTTGTTTGTTGTTTTTCAACAGTGCCCAAAAATCCAGTTAACATATCTTTTCAAAACACTGAATCGTGGGGTGAAGTGGAGGGCTGAAAGTGCTACATACCCTGAGAGTATTTGAGAAACGTTTTATAAAATACAAGCAGGTTTCAGGAACCTACATAATACTGGAACCATACTGCAGGGAGAAAAGCAACCTATGACTTGAGTTAAACTAATTGAGAAGGTGGACTTTTCCTTTAATAACAGCAAAAAGACTATACCTTAACAATAACTGGGCGCAGCTGCCTTGGGTTGGAATTTTCACTCTGTGTGTCCTTTCTATTCTAATATCCAAACCAATCCATGAACTACATTTTTTCTTATAGATTCACTACAGCCTCTCTCTTCCTCCTATTCTTGCACTGTGGTAATCCGTAAGCTCTCTCTCTGAGATCTGTTTTTCATAAATCAACCAGTTTCTGTGCCATTCGCAAATTTACCCCTGGTCTGGCCCCCCATGTCTCTGATGGACAGAGGTTGACAGTGATAAATTAATCCTCAACTAACATACCTCCCTCACATAACCTTTAGCTACTTATTTAATAACATACCCCACCATATAGGCATTCAAGGAACTCAGGGACAAAACTGTGTTGGGTTGCATGGGTAGGCCTGTAAAGACCATGGTGGTCATTAGCCTAGTATAAACCTATGAACCTATTTGTTCAGCTTTTAACTGTTTTTCTAGTACTTTTTCCTCCAACTCCTTCTCATTCTCTCATAATGTCAGTTCATTCAAGTGGGAGATAAACGCACATTCCATCTCCTGAAGTCTTCGACTGTTTGATTCCATGTTGTCCAGTAAAGAACTGCTTATTTTAAAGATCTCTGAGTGTATTTTATCAATTTTAGTTTCTGAACAGGCTGATGCAGCTCCTCCTTGAGCTACTTTCTGACTATTTTTTCTGCTCGGGCAACACACTCTCATTACACTTTCATGTATTTTTCAGCAGTCCCTGCTTTTGCTTCCTTGTTTTCTTTTTTGCTGACTTTTTCTTGGTCATATGCAGTTCTTGCATCAATCTCACTTTTGCTGAACAGTAGTTGCTGGCTTTACTAGATTTAATGGTTCCCAGGCTGGAGCTCTCATCTTTAGCTGTTTACATCACTGTTGCCTTCTCCAGATTCCCACAGTTTTTACTCATTGACAGTACAGAGAACTATCAAGAACCATAACACTAACCAAAGTACCACAACAGATATGACCTCAAAACTGCAGGTACACAGCTGCACTTCAGGCTGAACAGGGTTTGCCTGAGAGTTCTGAGTAGTTATCTGGTACCCTGCTTTAAAGTTACCCCAGCCTCTCAGCACTAGTTAGCAAAGTGTTCCAGAATGAAAAAAAAGTGCAACACGCCAACCAAATAATAAATCAAACAGCATAAACCTTACAATGTAATGGAAATGTAACGTTCTCAAAACAAGTAGTTCTATGTCATATCTGTGAGAGTACATAGGAGACATCCGGGGTGAGAAAACAGCAAATTAAGTAAAATATTTCTCCAGTTTCATCTTGTGGAAAAATGACATATGAAAACTCCAAAACACACGTCAAATAAAATACCATGCTACCTGTGATCCACAAAAGCAACAAATACCCAACTCAAATGACTGTTTGACAGCTTTCCTGTGAGAAAAGGGGGTTGATTTTAGAGATGTCTGTGTTTAATGAAATTGCATTTTGTTTTTAAGCAGATCATGTACACCATCTGTGCTACTTAGCTTGCATACACCTGGCTAAAGGGGGAATGACCTATTAACCAAAACAACAGTCACTCTGCACAAGCATCACACACTGAAATTTGACACTATTTTTGTAATGATCACACAACCTTCCAAACAGCATTATCTAATCTTTCAATTTACAGCATGTGACATTTGATAAGTCACTTGGGTTTGGCAGTAATAATGCAAATACAGAAATGTTGCACATTTTCATAACAGCTATCAATATCTTTAATGTAGCGCATTCTGTGGGGTCAATGACAGTGCATTTTTCTGTTTATCTCAATACCACACAGTAATACATCACACACCTATTTATAAAACGAATGAAAATCCACATAATAAGTTCATAGGTTCATACTAGGCTATCTGCCCAAGGGCATTTATAAGCCTAGCCCAGAGTTTTGTGGCTTTCGCCACCCCTTTAGTTTGAAGAAAATTATGCCCATTATTTTGCTGTGCCTCTGTCAAGCATTGACACTGAGGTAATCCCTGGGGTATATCTGCGATCTCCTATCCATTGGTCAAGATTTCTCTTGAACAAGGCCAGCGAGGTGCTCTGCCTCACATGTACCGGGATTTTGTTCCACAGCATAGGGAGTCTCTGGGTGATGAATCTGTCCCTCCAGCACGTCCTATTAATAACCGTGTCAAGGTTTAAGTCTCCTGCCCTTGTAGTTCTGAGGGATCTAGATTTTTTGAGGTGAAGCATGTTCATCAAATCTGGGTTTGACATGGCCTTGTATGTCAGGCACAGGTCACCTCTGAGCAAACGGTAAGCGACTGAATAGAGTTGGAGTTCTTTCAGTCGGGCGGCATAAGACATATTTTTGAGACCCTTTATCCTTTTGGTGAGGAACTTTTGGGGCCTTTCCAGCTGCTGCAGGTGACGGGTCAGATACATTCCGAATGGGGCATTGTACTCCATCATTGGTCTGATGAGCGATGAGTGATGAGTACAGGGGGACGATGACCTCCCTTGATCTAGATGTGAATCCCTTCATGATCAGGTGGGCAATGTAGAAGGTCTTCCTAACTACTTTAGCAATGTGAGTGTCAAATGAAAGGTTACTGTCAACCTGGGTCCCCAGATCCCTGATAACTTCTTCTGTGCTCAGTGGATTGCCACCTATATGGTAGCTAGGGGTAACCTTGTTTTTCCCGAAGGGTATGACTATGCATTTCTTGGCGTTTAACTTTAGGCCATGGCTCTGGCACCAGTTATCCGTTTCTGTGAGACCCTTCTGAAGGATATCTGTGTCAGATGTGTTTTCGACTATAGCGCCCAGTTTGCAGTCATCTGCAAACTTTGTCAGCCATAACCCTCCTGTGTTTGCTTGTACTTCAGAAAAGTAGATGCCGAACAAGAGTGGGCCCAGGACTGAGCCCTGTGGGACACCACTTGTGACGGGCTTTGAGTCTGACATGGCGCCAGCAACTCTGACCCTGTGGGTTCTGTCACTTAGCCAGTTTGCAACCCATCTTGTGATGTATGGGTTTACATTTAAGCTGATGAGTTTTTCAATGATACCTGAGTGGGGTATTGTGTCGAAAGCCTTTGCCAGGTCGAGGTAGGCTGTATGGACTGCCTTTCCCTCATCAATGGCCTTGGTGACTGTTTCGAAAGAGTCAACCAAGTTTAAAAGGCATGATCTGCCTTTGACAAAGCCAAACTGGGTTGGATCCAAGGTCTGCAAGTTCCCTATGTCTTTATTTATGAGTTCCATTATGATCCTCTCCATGGCTTTGCAGATCAGGCTTGTCAAGCCGATGGGACGGTAATTTCCAGGGTCGGTGGAGGCGCCACCTTTGTGAAGTGGGACCACAGTTGCCGTGCGCCACTCCTTGGGTACGTATCCTGAGGTGAGGCTAAGATTAAACAGCTGTCCTAACTGCGGGTTTAATTCCTCATTGAGTTCGTGGAGCACACAGCCGGGGTCACCATCCGGTCCCATGGATGCTGTGTTTTTCGCCTTGGAGAGAGCAGTTCTCACCTGGGCATTAGAGATGTTTGGGGGGCTACAATCCTCTGGTATAGATATCTCTCCTTTTGGGGGGGGAGAAGTTTGCACTGAACCTGTCAGCCAGTATGTTGGCAATGTCTGTAGGTTCAGTAATTTTCACATCATTTTGAACTAATTCTGAGCATATCTGGGAGTTTCCTCCCAGGTTTCTAACATAGCTAAAGAAGGCCTTATGATTGTCTTTTGAGTCCTTAGCGATTTTTCTCTCAAAATTTGCCTTGGATGATTTTATGAGAGCTCTTAGTTTTTGACTTATAATGATCAAAGGTGTCTTACCTTTTAAGGATTTTGCTCTATCTTGTAGTAGCTTCCTCCTTTTGCTGTAGAGCTTGTTTATGGCTGGGGTCCACCAGACTGGACGCTTGCCTTTGGTACAAAGAGTCTTTGTTTTGTTTGGGATTGCCTGATCCATGCAGTCCTGTAGGTGCTGGTAGAAGGCATTTGTGAGTGATTCAGCGGCTTGCGTAATGTTTACCACCGGCTCGGGGGCCTTGAAGGAGACCACACTAGTCTTTAGAAGTGTGAAGTCGGCTTTTGAGAAGTTCTTCACTGTGGTCTTTTTTTATCTCAGGTGGGGGCGGGATGAGGACCTCTAGTGAGATTAGTTTATGATCTGATCTCACCAGTGAGGGGTATACTTCCGGTGTTGAACATTGTGATCCCATGTTCGTGATGATGAGATCAAGCATGTTTTCACCTCTTGTGGGGATGGTGACTAGTTGTTCCATGGCATTTGAGTTTATGAACTCCAGGAACCTTTGGGCTAGAGTGTTTGGGCTTGAGTAGTGATCCCAGTCTATATTTGGGTAGTTGAAGTCACCTAGTATGACGGTGTTTGGAGATACATTTATCCCCTCCAGTGTTTTCAGGAAAGCTATGTGAGGTTCCTGAGTTTGAGAGGGTGGCCTGTAACATACTACAAATTGCAGAGCAGTCTTGCCTATGGTTAATTGCACCTGGATGGTCTCCGATGCATCATGCGTTGCCACCAACCTTGAGGTGTGGGTGTCCTTGATGAATATGGACACCCCCCCTCCTTTCTTGGTGTTGTCCGGATTTTGGGGCCGGAACACATGATATGAGGTATAACCTGATAGTGCTGGGGTGCTCTCAGGAGCCTTGAACCAGATTTCAGTCACAGCACAGACATCGATGTTCTCCATACTGAGAAGGGCCTCGAGTACGTGCATCTTGAGGTTGAGACTTCTGGCATTGAGCAGCATTACCCTTAGTTTTTTCCTTTTTTGTGTTCTAGGGTGGTAGGTTTAGAATTTGAGCCTTGCCTAAAAAAGGCACTATGGGGGTGGCAAGACCCTTTGCCAATATCCGGAAGCCCAGGGGTGACAGGTGCAAGCCGTCCCTTGCGAAGCAGCGTGGCTTGTCCAGCATGTCATCCCAGGCAGACAGACATTGGATCCCCTTTGAATGACACCAGAGTTTAAGCCAATTATTAAAGCTGATCATCTTATCACTGTATTGTGGCATCATTCTTGGTGAAGGTGGGATACTGCTCAAGGTCAGGGTCATACCTGCCTGGGCTACATAATCAGAGAGCTCCTCAATGTCTCTTTTCATGTAGTCCAAGGAGGTACGTCTCAGGTCGTTTACACCAGCGTGGACAATGACTGAGTCGTACTTGTACCTGCTGTTGAGAGACCTGAGTGCTTGCGTTATGTGGTGGATTCTAGCGCCCGACAGGCAGCTTACTGTGACCTTCTCCTTACTCAATCTGGTGAGCGGGACGTCAGTGTGTCTGACTATGGAGTCACCAATGACGAGTGTGTCTGGCATTGTGTTTGGCCTTAAGGGCTGTGACTGTTTGGCACACTGACTGTGTGGTCTATGTGTTGCATGCGTTGTGTCCTAAGGTGGTAGTTGTTTGGGTGTCTGCTTTGGTGGCCTCTGCTGTTTTGGTAGATTTTTGATCAGAGCCTCCGAGTATGTCTTTGTGTGTTTATGTGTATGATTTGAAGTTGTGATACTGCTATGTGAGACTGAGTATGTGGTGTGTGTGGTTACCTTCTCCTCCTGTCTGGTCTTGCCAGTCCTATGTTGAGAGAGCTCAGCCTCCAGTTTGGCTGTATAGTTGCATCTCTCGCATGTATTTGTGTTTTGTGGGAGAAGGAGAGGGTTGTCTGTGTACATGAGGCAATTGTAACATTGCCTCAATATTCCCAGGTTCACCAGCTAAGCAGGAGAGGACACTAGCAACTGATTCCTCGACATGCTAGAAGGAATAGACAAAAAAAACTTAAAAAAAGACTCCGGGGGATGTGGGTGATCGAGGAAAGGGGTTTTGGGCTGGTGGGGTACTATCTATAATAAAAGTGCTATATCAAGGTGAAAAGTACTGTAGGAGCAAGTGCTAGGCTTTACAGATAGAGAATAGTCTACTTGGGAATCAAGTAGAGATGAACTTATTAGTTATAGGATACGCTGGTTAGAGCAGTAGTACAGCTCAAGGAAGGCTGTTTTAAGGGAAAATTTGAAGAGTGGACTTTAGGCAGCCCGAATAGTTTAACCTTGATTAACCGCCGCTGCTCTTGTGTGCTCCTGTAGCAACTCCGCGCTAAATTGCGCTAACGCGCGTTTTGCGTGTTTTATAGCAGGGGGCTGAAAAAAGCTAGGAACTGGCCCAAAACGGCCAATGGACTACTAGTTTCTGGCTGAAACCACACCAAATTGGACAAATAGGCTGCTCAGTGCTTCCCACTCCCACTGGTAAGCAGAGAAACTTCCTTCCTTCCAAATAAGGATGTGTAACAGTAACAGGAACTAAAACAAAGCCCAGGGATCAGCAAATTCTGAAACTGGACTACTCTAGTTCAGTAAGGCGGGAAAACAAGAGATATATATATATTTTTTTTGTCAGAAACAAGGAAAAAACAGACAGTAAATGCTTTAAATGCTATAAATCAGCTAGCGCACTTTAGTGTGTAGCCTACTAATACAATTTGCAACAATTAGATACTTTAAGTGCAACAACCAGTAAAAATGCAGAAAACTCTTATAGATGTAGCAGCAAAACAGGCGAAATGCAGTCGCTAGGTTTATAACACAGGAAAAGCCACAAAAAAATACTTATATCAGTTAAAGTCCTTCTTTTTGCTCTCTGCTGCTTGGATCACTCTGCAGGCCACCACGAGGATCTGTGCTGAGTTGGTACAAGCTGAAAACGCGTGTTTAGCGTGTTTTATAGCAGGGGGCTGAAAAAAGCTAGGAACTGGCCCAAAACGGCCAATGGACTACTAGTTTCTGGCTGAAACCACACCAAATTGGACAAATAGGCTGCTCAGTGCTTCCCACTCCCACTGGTAAGCAGAGAAACTTCCTTCCTTTCAAATAAAGATGTGTAACAGTAACAGGAACTAAAACAAAGCCCAGGGGTCAGCAAATTCTGAAACTGGACTACTCTAGTTCAGTAAGGCGGGAAAACAAGAGATACTTTTTTTTGTCAGAAACAAGGAAAAAACAGACAGTAAATGCTTTAAATGCTATAAATCGGCTAGCGCACTTTAGTGTGTAGCCTACTGATACAATTTGCAACAATTAGATACTTCAAGTGCAACAAACAGTAAAAATGCAGAAAACTCTTATAGATGTAGCAGCAAAACAGGTGAAATGCAGTCGCTAGGTTTATAACACAGGGAAAGCCACAAAAAAATACTTATATCAGTTAAAGTCGCTCTTTTTGCTCTCTGCTGCTTGGATCACTCTGCAGGCCACCACGAGGATCTGTGCTGAGTTGGTACAAGCTGAAAACGCACGTTTTGCATGTTTTATAGCAGGGGGCTGAAAAAAGCTAGGAACTGGCCCAAAACGGCCAATGGACTACTAGTTTCTGGCTGAAACCACACCAAATTGGACAAATAGGCTGCTCAGTGCTTCCCACCTCCCACTGGTAAGCAGAGAAACTTCCTTCCTTCCAAATAAGGATGTGTAACAGTAACAGGAACTAAAACAAAGCCCAGGGATCAGCAAATTCTGAAACTGGACTACTCTAGTTCAGTAAGGCAGGAAAACAAGAGATATATATATATTTTTTTTTGTCAGAAACAAGGAAAAAACAGACAGTAAATGCTTTAAATGCTATAAATCGGCTAGCGCACTTTAGTGTGTAGCCTACTGATACAATTTGCAACAATTAGGTACTTCAAGTGCAACAAACAGTAAAAATGCAGAAAACTCTTATAGATGTAGCAGCAAAACAGGCGAAATGCAGTCGCTAGGTTTATAACACAGGAAAAGCCACAAAAAAATACTTATATCAGTTAAAGTCGCTCTTTTTGCTCTCTGCTGCTTGGATCACTCTGCAGGCCACCACGAGGATCTGTGCTGAGTTGGTACAAGCTGAAAACGCGCGTTTAGCGTGTTTTATAGCAGGGGGCTGAAAAAAGCTAGGAACTGGCCCAAAACGGCCAATGGACTACTAGTTTCTGGTTGAAACCACACCAAATTGGACAAATAGGCTGCTCAGTGCTTCCCACTCCCACTGGTAAGCAGAGGAACTTCCTTCCTTCCAAATAAGGATGTGTAACAGTAACAGGAACTAAAACAAAGCCCAGGGATCAGCAAATTCTGAAACTGGACTACTCTAGTTCAGTAAGGCGGGAAAACAAGAGATATATATATATTTTTTTTTTGTCAGAAACAAGGAAAAAACAGACAGTAAATGCTTTAAATGCTATAAATCGGCTAGCGCACTTTAGTGTGTAGCCTACTGATACAATTTGCAACAATTAGATACTTCAAGTGCAACAAACAGTAAAAATGCAGAAAACTCTTATAGATGTAGCAGCAAAACAGGCGAAATGCAGTCGCTAGGTTTATAACACAGGAAAAGCCACAAAAAAATACTTATATCAGTTAAAGTCGCTCTTTTTGCTCTCTGCTGCTTGGATCACTCTGCAGGCCACCACGAGGATCTGTGCTGAGTTGGTACAAGCTGAAAACGCACGTTTTGCATGTTTTATAGCAGGGGGCTGAAAAAAGCTAGGAACTGGCCCAAAACGGCCAATGGACTACTAGTTTCTGGCTGAAACCACACCAAATTGGACAAATAGGCTGCTCAGTGCTTCCCACCTTCCTCTGGTAAGCAGAGAAACTTCCTTCCTTCCAAATAAGGATGTGTAACAGGAACTAAAACAAAGCCCAGGGATCAGCAAATTCTGAAACTGGACTACTCTAGTTCAGTAAGGCAGGAAAACAATAGATATATATATTTTTTTTTTGTCAGAAACAAGGAAAAAACAGACAGTAAATGCTTTAAATGCTATAAATCGGCTAGCGCACTTTAGTGTGTAGCCTACTGATACAATTTGCAACAATTAGGTACTTCAAGTGCAACAAACAGTAAAAATGCAGAAAACTCTTATAGATGTAGCAGCAAAACAGGCGAAATGCAGTCGCTAGGTTTATAACACAGGAAAAGCCACAAAAAAATACTTATATCAGTTAAAGTCGCTCTTTTTGCTCTCTGCTGCTTGGATCACTCTGCAGGCCACCACGAGGATCTGTGCTGAGTTGGTACAAGCTGAAAACGCGCGTTTAGCGTGTTTTATAGCAGGGGGCTGAAAAAAGCTAGGAACTGGCCCAAAACGGCCAATGGACTACTAGTTTCTGGCTGAAACCACACCAAATTGGACAAATAGGCTGCTCAGTGCTTCCCACTCCCACTGGTAAGCAGAGAAACTTCCTTTCTTCCAAATAAGGATGTGTAACAGTAACAGGAACTAAATCAAAGCCCAGGGATCAGCAAATTCTGAAACTGGACTACTCTAGTTCAGTAAGGCAGGAAAACAAGAGATATATATATTTTTTTTTGTCAGAAACAAGGAAAAAACAGACAGTAAATGCTTTAAATGCTCTAAATTGGCTAGCGCACTTAGTGTGTAGCCTACTGATACAATTTGCAACAATTAGATACTTCAAGTGCAACAAACAGTAAAAATGCAGAAAACTCTTATAGATGTAGCAGCAAAACAGGCGAAATGCAGTCGCTAGGTTTATAACACAGGAAAAGCCACAAAAAAATACTTATATCAGTTAAAGTCGCTCTTTTTGCTCTCTGCTGCTTGGATCACTCTGCAGGCCACCACGAGGATCTGTGCTGAGTTGGTACAAGCTGAAAACGCACGTTTTGCATGTTTTATAGCAGGGGGCTGAAAAAAGCTAGGAACTGGCCCAAAACGGCCAATGGACTACTAGTTTCTGGCTGAAACCACACCAAATTGGACAAATAGGCTGCTCAGTGCTTCCCACTCCCACTGGTAAGCAGAGAAACTTCCTTCCTTCCAAATAAGGATGTGTAACAGTAACAGGAACTAAAACAAAGCCCAGGGATCAGCAAATTCTGAAACTGGACTACTCTAGTTCAGTAAGGCGGGAAAACAAGAGATTTTATGCTATAAATCGGCTAGCGCACTTTAGTGTGTAGCCTACTGATACAATTTGCAACAATTAGATACTTCAAGTGCAACAAACAGTAAAAATGCAGAAAACTCTTATAGATGTAGCAGCAAAACAGGCGGAATGCAGTTGCTAGGTTTATAACACAGGAAAAGCTACAAAAAAATACTTATATCAGTTAAAGTCGCTCTTTTTGCTCTCTGCTGCTTGGATCACTCTGCAGGCCACCACGAGGATCTGTGCTGAGTTGGTACAAGCTGAAAACGCGCGTTTAGCATGTTTTATAGCAGGGGGCTGAAAAAAGCTAGGAACTGGCGCAAAACGGCCAATGGACTTAAGCAAGAGGCCATTTTCGGGATAGACACAAGGAGTATACAGTGCATCTTGTAAATAACTAATAATCTGCATAAATAGACTGACATAGCAAATTTATTTATTTCAATTTGTACTCTGGGTAAAAGAACTAGTCTACTGACCCTTTTCAGTCATGGCCAGGGTGTAAAATTACAACAGTTCTCATACAAAGCAGAGAGATATATACAAAGAGATATACACAAAGCACACACAGATAAAACAAATATATGCATGTTATATATATATATATATATATATATATATATATATATATATATATATATATATATATATATAAGAACTATATACAGCAATCATAAAATTCATATACAAATTTTATAACATAATGCAATTTACATGATCATTTACATCTTACAACACTGATATGTTTCAGGATGAGTAAGTTGTGGGCAAACTGTAGCACTCAGCTTAAAATATATTTTCTGAAGGATATAAAACCTGACACTACACCCCTCATTGATTTGTCAGAAAACCTCAAGTTTTATGAAGAACAGACCAAAAACATGACACAAAATCAGTGACAGCCATGTTCACCAGTATATTAATCATAAATCAAGCATTATCAACAGATACAGATTGAGAATCAAATAAAACAATCGGAAGTATCTGACTTAATCTACAAAAAAATAAAACCTATCACTTACATTCGTCCACTGACAGTACCGGGTACCTTGACAAGCCACATGGAATAAACCAAAATCTACCCACCCCCACAACACACAATACTGGACCAACGCAAAGCAAAACATATCATTTTTTTAAATCCTTAAAACGTGCTACTTGAAAAGAACAGCAAGCATCCTAATTTACAAAGCTGGTTGCAAGGTCATTTGTCTCTTCCTACAACAAATAAATAATAATAATAAAATAAAAAAATGTTATTGAACCAAGCTTCACCCTCATGATCAAACTACTTCTTCACAGTTACTTAACAGGACATGGACCAGTACTCACATGACATATAAAAGCAAGCAATCCACAAGAATTCCAAATTAATTGCTTGTTTTAACCTCTTGATCAAACTACTTGAAGTGTGCAGACCCTGCATTACCCATACACAAACCTGTTATAACGCATGAATATATCTTATAGAGGGCAGCTTCCAATTACTGCTAGCAGTACAGAAAACATGAAGAATCACTTGCCAGTAGAGCAATGATGTTCAGCCATTGCCCTTTTTGTGGAAATGCTAGCAGGACGCTAACTAGTAGTTCAGTGTTTGAATACCACACCTGCATGTAAATATTCTATTGGAGTGGGAGGGGACAAGCATTTCCATTCCCATTTGCTGCAGTTTTAGATTAGTAACTGCCTGAAATTAATTCATTTACCTAGGGAAAAAAATTACAGGTTTGTTTTTAACCAAGTGCCTTTTCTTATGACAACTCTGCCTTATTTTATTTATTTTTTTGTCTGGGGGAAGTGTTTAATTGTAAAGAAAGAACGAGCTTAAGAAGTAACTGAAAATATAACCACAATTAAAGTCAGCTACAGTCACTGAAATTCCAGTATGGATGGTTGGAACTGTCCAACTGGGGCCCCTTTTTTACTCATGACCTTGCAGCTAAAATAAGTACATTTTTACCAATCTATGAGAAAGACTGTCTACAGGAAAAAAAATACTGGAAGTACTTAAACGAAAATACTGGGACAGTGGCTCCTCAATGACCTGCTGGACTGCATGCTAGTAACTATCTATGAGCCCTCATTCTCTGACATTACTCATGTCACTCTTACAGATAAAAAATGTATCATATTATGTTCTAAAACTGATATGTAACACATTATGGGTTATGTTATTGCATTATATTGAAAGTGATTGTATAGAACTTATGTGCATTGTATTGAAGACAGTGATCACATACAAGTAATGTACCTTCTGCCCAGGTTGCAGTGTAAAAGGGTCACTAGATTAGATCACTTATCTAGTTATCACTTAGTCAAATAAACTATAAGTAAATAAAATGCTGATGGCTGATGCTTACTTTATTTTTTCAACAGAATAGTACAGTTGTTGTCTCTGTTTTTAATACAGTTTCCCAAATATACCATTCATTCAATATTGACCAAAATATGTGCATAAATCATGTTTATACAGACGTTAAACAAAGCTAAACAATAACTGAGGTTGTGATTTTTTTTTAGTAAACAACATGCAATGTAGAATGTTCAGGATTTAAAAAGTTTCATTTTACTGTGCTTGAACAAATTATAATGGAGAAGTTTGTATTTCAGCTGTAATAATGTCCTAGAAATAAGATAATACAATGGCAAGTGTTTTGAGGGCTGACCAAGCACCAGGGTTAAATGGACATTTAAATTTGAAATGTCTGTTGAAACTTAAAGTTATATAATTGTCTTAAATATAACAAAACATTATTGGCAAATGTTTTATTATTATTGTTTTCGTATTTAATTGTTTGATGCATTTTTTACTTTTGTATGTTCAAAGTTTTTCATTATGGGAGATATGGTATGTGACTTTAAAGACTTTTAACAGGCTTAGCATGTTTCTTTAAAAGGAATTGATGTTACAAAAGGAAATTATGTTTTAAAAGGAAGCAATGGTATGAAAGTTACAAAAGGAAGTGATGTTTCAAAGGAAACGATGCAACATTTTTGGAGGGCTATTTAAATGTGGTGGTTTTCATGTTTGTTTTTTTTCTGAAGAAGTTCCACATTATTAAAAAGGAATGAAAGCACTAAAACAATTGTGTGGTTCTTTACCAGGGATTTGAGCCATTGTGCAAAGGTTTTTGTTCTAACACGCAGTATATGCTGTCTGGTTACTCTGTCTCATCACAACACTTACATGCACAGTTCACTGTGCTGTAGTGCTGTTACATTTCTCATAATAGCACATACAGCAAATGTAACAGGAATAAGCACAAATTAACATGCACTCACCTTACCTGGGCAGTGGAGAACAATACACCGTACACCATCCATGTTGTGTACAGAATTAGCCACTGTACTTCATATCAGAAGCACAGTGAAATAACTTGTTCCCAAAAAATGTCTGACATCACATCTACATGAAAAAGGCAGAAGTACTAAGTCCCCATAAATGCGCTGGAACAGGAAGAGAAGAGAGGAACACTCAAAGTGCAAGTAAACAGGTTTGTATTCTTTGCCAATGCAGTACAGCACACATGCCAATTTGATAACTCAGACTGCTGATTGCACTACATACTCATTAACTGTCAACAGTCAAAATGTGTGTTAACTTTGGGTTTTTTTTTACATGGCATGACATCTTTTGTCATTACAGGCCTGCCAAATGCAGTGTATTCCCATTCCCAAAATATCAGAAACGTACAAGCATGTGTAATGCGAGAAAAGCAAATTGAACTTT
The DNA here is from genome assembly GCF_019279795.1 of Protopterus annectens. Classification (NCBI taxonomy): domain Eukaryota; kingdom Metazoa; phylum Chordata; order Ceratodontiformes; family Protopteridae; genus Protopterus; species Protopterus annectens. The sequence goes on from NC_056732.1 coordinate 1,490,595,303, forward strand.
AAATATACTACACGTTTATTACATTATACAATAATATAATCTGTCTGGATATCTCTCTCATAAAAATATACAACGATATTTGCTAAGTATAACAAAGCATGCCAGATTAAGTATTAAAGGATTTTGTGAACTTTCCATGGTACAAAGACATTCAGTTGCTGATGCTTTGTCTTACTATGATCCTAATATATACACTACAATCCATCAATATATGACATGGTTAACAACTTTCGAAGAAGAATACACACCTGTTTTGAACAGCAGTCAGAAGCTGAGGAACATTAACTTCCCTCCTTTTCAGCAGTCCAAATGAAGACTTCACTTTGATACTTCTCTTCCCATTAGCACCAACTTTGCCATCTAAAACATTAGCCTCTGCATCTGCAGCAAAACTGTCTTCATAGCTACCCTCAAATGTTGTGAAGTCTGATTCTTCCACAACTAGGAAGTGAAAAAATATTTATTTTTCCACACATTTACAATAACAAAACATTTTACCAGAAACACAATATTTAATAGCCTACCAGAAACAAAATATTTAAAAGCCCAAATGTATCACATACAAATATGTATCTAAGAATAAAATAACATTTTCAGCAGCTTTTATTATCTCCAATAAGAAATGCATGGGAAAAGGCAAACACTTACCATTAACCTACAACTGTTCATTACAAACATCACTTTTGAGTCCTGCTTTGGTGGGAAAGGGGATACTCCAGTCTTCGTTCCCAGATCTAGCTCATCTTATTAACATCTTCCTCCATACCCAGGAATTGGTACCATGGCAGTCATTTACTTATACACTTCTGTCTAGCCTTCCATTAAATACTCCTTCTTCATCCTCTGCTAAGTGTGATTTGAAGGAATTAAATTTTTTTTATTTATTCTCAGTTGGTTAGGTTAGTCCCACTAGGGCAGTAACCTCTTTTCAGGGAGCCCCAAGGACCCAAGTTGGTACTTCTACTACTATAGGAAATTTGGCCAGGCCACCTGGAAATTTCCTGTACTCATTTTGATAGGTGTGGTGGGATCTTTTACATCCACCTGAGATACCATCAACTCAAACAGATGGGACCTCAGTCTCATCCAAAGGACAACACAGTCAGGAGTGCAGCAACAACCCCCCCCCCCCAATAATGCACTGCAGTGTCAGCAGTCCAATCACCTAGAGAGGGAAAAGAACCCACAACCTCCTGTGTGCTACCTGTTGCAACACTGACACTGCACATAATTCTTCTATTAATGGATTGTTTCTCACCTTCCAATATCTCATAATTACTTTCTTTGCCAAAAGCAAAATCACATTCATCAAAACTAGAATGGACTGAGGCAAACTTATATATACATGGCATTAGGGACAATAATTCTACAATATCAAATATCTGATTTTATATTTGTTAAACATTAGATTTATAGTTTGGTAATCATTGGCAAGCCTAGGATACATGCAATCAGTCTCCTTCAGCCTCATCCTCGTCACTTCTCTTACAACCACTGCTCACAGTTGGAAATGTATTGCCTAACCTTGGTGGTGTATACAAATACTACTACAAAGACTGCAATGTGAAAATCTCTAAATTATGGAATTTCAGTGTACAGATATTGAGGTTAAATGTATTTGCTCCAACATCTCTCTATCATATTGAGAGTCTAATGAGTGAGGCCAATCATCCCTCACACCCACCTTCAATTTTACCTTAAAGTCTACAAGTACTTTGTAAGCCTGCCCTAGATTGTCAGTTGCTTTTTAATACATCCAGTCAGTTCAGGTTTCTCTACATTTCCCATAACCCTTAGTCACTTTCTGGATCTGTTTCAAGAATGCATAAACTTCTGTTCTAGCGATTTCCTTAAGCTGTAACCCCCCACTGTACACCCTCCCAAGATATTACTCCCTCCAAATTCCTCAGATGACAATATCTTATGTTTGTCTCTATCTGTAAAACACATTTCCCAATTTTTATTGGTCATTCTTCAACTAAAAGGTATCATTTCTTCTAAACATCATATAACCAGTCTTTGCATATCATCTAACACACTTACTTTTTAAACTGGTTTAGCACATTACTTAATATAAAAACTCTCACAACCTTCCTTCCTACACACCACTGCCCTAAAACACCAAATGCATGCTCGACTTTCATTAAACCTTTAATCAGCAATTTACAATACAATGTATAATCCCCAAGATAATACATTTTTAAGTGGACTGCTTGAAGATAATCTGCCATGTCTGGCCCCTTTTGCTTAAATAACAATTTATCTTGGCTAACCCTGTTCAGCTAGGAGGGACACAGTCTGAACAAGTAAGTGACCCTCCCTCCCCAAAGTGATATAAACTGGGAGTGTGTATGTGAGTACGAAAGAGAAGAGAAGGGGGGATAAGGAGGGAAGGAAGGAATACTACAACAGTGATCAGTAGGACATCAACTGTTATGGTAAATTCTTACACAACTGTACTATGAACTGACTGAAATTACTGTTGCAGTATTCATAACAGATGAGTGATTTCCAGAACTGGAGAGAGAAGAAGGGTGAAATACTAAAGTGAGGCAGTAGAATCCAGGAGCCTAGACAGAGTAGTTCTGGTGAAAGCCAGCCTGGACTTAGAGAGGACGTCTAACTTATAGTATTTAATGAAGTTGTGGACAGAAGACCAGGTGGCAGCTTCTAAAATAGATTTGGTATCCACCCCCTTGTAGAAGGGGCCTGATGAAGCCACTGCCCAAGTGGAGTGGGCTTTCAGGCAGGAGGACAAGTTTTTTCCATGGTGTGAATAGCAGAAGGAGATAGCCTTTGAAATCCAGGACGCAATAATTTGTTTAGAAACTGGTTGTCCCAACTTGGAGACCATGAAGGAAACAAAAAGCTAACTGTTTTCCTAATATCTTTAGCTTTATCTAGGTAAAACTTTAATTGCTCGTGAATATCTAAAGTGTGCAAGTTTAGTTCCTCTCTGTTTTGGGGACTGGGAAGAAAGTTGGCAGGTTGAGGGTCAACACATTAACTGTATTAGGCATGAAGGAAGGATTGGCCCCAAGGCTTACCCTGTCTTTATGCAAGATGAGAAAAGGGGGAATGGCCATGAGTGCATGAAGTTCAGAAACTCTGTGAGATGAGGTATGGCCAGAATTAGAGTGGTTTTCCATGTGCAGAATTTAAGGATAGCTGAAGGTGCCAGCTCAAAGGGGGTAAAGTAACTTTTTGAAACACAAAGTTTAGGTCCCATGATGAGATGATAGGCTTCCTTGGAGGTTTAAGGTGCAAAACCCCTTCAAAACGTCTGGCCTCTGTCCTGGACATGAGAGGGAGCTCCAAAGGTAAGCATGTATTTTTTAACACCTTTATTGAATGATCACTTGTGATATAGGCAAATTTACATTTATATAAAAGCAATCAAACTCTATTAACAAGTTCACATTTAGAAACATTACACTTCACATATATTGCTATACATCAGGTGGGAGGTTGGCATAATGGTTAAGGTATTTATCTTACAAACACATGCTGCATGATTTGATTCTCACATGTGGTAACTAGCTAGGCTTAAAATGACCTACAAGGGCAGTTAGCTTAGTACTAATCTATAACCTAAGCAACATTACATAACTTATTCAATTCCCACTTTATTTAACAAGAAACATCTTTATTAAACCATCACTTGAAAAATAGGCAATTCATACATTTATATGAATGAAAACAAACCACACCAATGCAATCCTAAATGCAATCATTTTACATCACAAACCATACTGACACACTCTCAGTTGCAAACATTATACAATGCTTATAATCTACCCAATCATTTTCACTCAAACATTACATACCTCATTTAAGTCCTACCTTCTTTTAAACCTCATTCCTCCCCTGTATGCATTGTTCCAGCAATTCTCATTTTTTTAATGTAGTTTGCTCCTACCCTTCCCTAAAGATATCAATTCCAATTGTTCTGTCTCTTTCACTATATTCACTACTTTTAGTATAGCTGGTTTAGATTTTGATTTCCATTTTCTAGTAATTGTTTTTTGGCAGCCACCATAATTAGACTAATTAGACACAGCAAGGCATTACCATGTCTAGGCAATCCCGATTCTGTATCACAGCTTAGAAAAATCATCTCCCTCATCACACCAATCTGCTGGGTCTATATTAGAAGAACAAAGAGACTAAAGAGCAAACGCTCTTTCGTCGACACATAAAACCCAAAGTCTGAAAATAGCAACGTTACGGAACAGCAATTTTTTTCCCAGGGAAAAAAATTGCTGGGCCATTCTCGGGACTTTTTTTTCTCCACTGTGGTGCGATCTCGGAGTTGGTATATTTAAGTAGGGGGGCACCCCACTTTATTTTGTCTTTATAATTGTTTTTTTTTTTGGTACAGCAATTTTTCCCCCTGGAAAAAAAAATCGCTGTTCCGTAACTTCGCTGTTTTCAGACTTCGGGTCTTACGTGTCGACGAAAGAGCATTCACTCTTTCTTCATTTTGTTCTTCTAATATAGACCCCAATCTGCCCACCAAGCATCTCCAACAGAGCATCCCGCAGGGAATCCTTAAAGTCTGACAACTCACCACACTCCCAGAAAATATGTTCCCAATTACTGCTTTCTTCCCTGTCACAGCTCCAACATTTGCTGTCTACCGGAGGAAAAAATCTCCGGAGTCAACTTGGGGTATAAAAATATCTGTGCAAACATTTCCAAGCAAAAATCTTAAATCTTCTAGATTTTGTTGCATATTTGGAAAGATATATATTTTATATATATATATATATATGGGTCTACTGCTTTTAGTCGAATTTCATTTGGTCAAAAATTATTTCAGGCAGCCCACTTCACTGAAACCTCATTTGACTGAAAGCACATTTGGTCGAAAATGGTATTAAGCCCCTGCCCCACTGCAGTGCGACCCTGGAGTAAGAATATAAAGTTAGGGGGTAAGCCCCCCACATTTTGCAAAACATTTTTACTTATGTTATATGTTTTAATGTATTTTTAATGGATAAACATGTATACAATAGTGCATAAATTGCAATTATGTGGGGGGGGCTATGCCCCCACACCCCCCCAACTTTATATTCTCACTCCAGGGTCGCACTGTAGTCGGGCAGGGGCTAAATACTATTTTCGACCAAATGTAATTCGACCAAATGTGCTTTCAGTCAAATGAGGTTTCAGTGAAGTGGGCTGCCTGAAATCATTTTCGACCAAATGAAATTCGACCAAATATAGTAGATCCATATCTATATATATCCTCCCATTGTTTCTTTGTGAATCGCTTATCCAATCTCTCTTCCCAATCCTTTCTAACCTCTTCTGATTAATTCATATAATTATGCAATATTTTATATGGTCTACTAATTATTCAGTTTTTAATGGCGGCTTCTGTTCTAGATTTTACTAAAAGCTCTACCAGTGCTGGTCTTTCATTTAGGGTCTCTGTATTTCTTTATCTTTGCCTACACTCTGATATCAATTTTTGATAGGGAAGGCAATCTCTAACCTGCAGTCCAAATAAATTCTTGGCATCTTCCCATTCTATCATATTTTCCTCTCTAGTTATTTGCTCCCAATACCTTGGTTCTTTTGCCAGTTTTCTCCAATAAATTCCAGCCCCCTCTTGCCTATATCCCTAATTGCAGTCATCCCTATCGGCAGAATCTCCTTTCTCGATTCCCATGCTGGCTTAGTTCTTAGGATACTTTCTGCAATTTTATGGATATAATATTCTGTATAATTATTGCTATTCTCATTAAAGTCCTGCATTCAAAATCACAGTCTCTCCTTATTTCTTGGGCTTCCCCCCATTTCATCATCATCCTTTTCCACTTTGAATTATAGTTTTCTGCTTGTGCTATGTACAGGGGCCTTAACTGTGTAGCTCTGAAATACCCCTTCAAATTGGGTAATCCCAATCTGCCCTGTTCTACTGGAAGAATCATCTTATCCCACTCGACTCTTGCCATCTTCCCCTCCCAGATAAAGTCCTTCAGCTCTTTATTAATTGCTATCCACAACTTCTCCTCTGGTTGATAAAAAAATACCTGACCTGTGTATAAGACAAATAGGACTAAAAACATTTTAACTGCTTGTATCTTATTATCCATATCTATATAATAAAGCTTACATTTTCTCAGGTTTTGTATTATCTTTTTAGTCTCTTCCCACATATCCTTAGCTGCCACACCAGAATCATTTTTAATCCATACTCTTAACTACTTTATTTTATTATGTCCCCATAAATATATATATTGCCAAACCAATTCATGTGTGGGTATATAATTTACAACTATTGACTTTGTTTTAGCTTCATTAATTTTGTATCCTGAAAAGATCTGAAAAGTACAGTTGTTTACACTTACCATAAATGTAGATGTTCGAGTGTATTCACTGTTGCAGTCATTACAATTGGGTTATCCTGCTGGCAGGCTACCCTCAGTCGGCCTGAATTCCAAAGTCTAGGTCCGGCGTCGGCTGCTGTCACCTCTTCCCTGACGTCAGCGCGCCAGGGGTATAAAAGTTGCAGCCGACACCATTTTCTTCAGTTTTTCTTGCCCCAGATGTCAGGTGCCCCCAAAAGGGTAGGCTAAAAATATGTCAATAAAACATGCATGCACCAAAGTATACATTTAGCCTTCATCTACAAGCAAATACACCACATAGGTTGTATAGAATAGAGAAGTACAGATAAGTTCCAGCAAAGAAATGGGGGATGATGGGTGGGTAACCTGGACTGCAACAGTGAATACACTCAAACATCTACAGTTATGGTAAGTGTACACAACTGTACTATGTTCTTCATGTTTCACTGTTGCAGTCATTACAACTGGGTTGAATCCCAAAGCTAAGGTTGGGAGGCTGGAGCTAAACAGCATTAGGGGCGGCTATTAGGCCCTGTAGAACAGCAGTGGCAAAGCCTGCCCTGGATTTAGAGTAGAGTGGTAAGTGATAGTGTTTTGTGAAGGTGTGCACTGAACTCCAAGTAGCCGCCTCTAAAATTTCTTTGGTTGGTACTCCCCTGATGAAGGCTGCTGAAGTGGCTGCTGCTCTGGTTGAATGTGGCCTAATGCCCTTAGATACTGGCTTGCCATGTTGTGAATGGCAGAAACGAATGCAGTGGCCTATCCACTTTGAAATAGTCTGCTTTGAGATAGCCTTTCCTTGTGATCCTGCAGCATATGCCTCTAGTAATTGCTTTGTCTTTCTGAAAGCTTTGGTTCTGTTCAAATAGAAGCGTAGCTGTCTGTGTATTTCCAAAGAATGCAGAATTCTCTCCCCCTTATTCTGTGGGTTTGGATAAGGTAGGCAGATGAATAGTTTGGCTAAGGGCCACACTGGACACTACCTTAGGCATAAATGTCGGGTTTGTCCTCAGAGAAACCCTGTCTGGATAAAAAATGATAAAAGGTTCCACAGCCATGAGTGCCTGTAGCTCTGAGACTCATTTCGCAGAAGTTATTGCTAGGAGCAGAGCTGTTTTCCAAGATAAAGCAAAGAAAACAAACTGAGAAAACTGACTGAAGGTCCACAGAGTACAAAAAATCTTTAGCGAACAAACCAATGTAGACCACCACAATCCTTCGATAAAACACTAATTTAATATGACAAGGCAAAATTCAACAAGCAGTTTTTAACACAGATAAGCGCTTTCGGGCTCTGCCCTTCTTCAGATGAAATAAAAACAATCTTAGTCACATTTAAATACCTAATTCAAAACAGTTTCCAACCAATCAAAATTGATACTGCACCCTCCTATCTTTGAGGGCGGGTTTCATAGGAACAAATTCATTTAGTCCTGGTGTCCTATGAGCTAACAGCTCAATTATCCACTTTGCTTCTTCTCTCTCAGTGGCATCTACTAGGCTACCCTTTCTTATACTAGGAAATACATTTGCAATAGCTCTAAATCTAAACTGATGGTCATTATTTACTTCTATATGTTTATAAAGTGCATTGTGCATATTTCTAGTTCTTATGCATGAAAGATGTTGCAGAATTCTAACTTTAAACATATTATTTGTTTTTCCCACATAAAATGCTTTGCATTGCTGACACTCAGCTAAATAAATTATATTCTTTGTTCTACAATTGGCTTTTGCTTTAAAATGAAATAATTTCCCTGTTACTGGATGCTTAAAACAATCTCTTTATTAATACAGTGACATGCTTTGCATAGCCCACATGGTTTTGTACCTACTTGACAAATGGAACTTTTCTTGTGGTTACTCTTTTCTTGTGTTAAAATGTCTTTCAGATTTTTATTTCTTCTAAATCCAAATTTGGGTTCAATCCCTACTATTTCTTTTATTTTATCATCAGATAAAAGTATATGCCAATTTTTCTTAATAATGTCACATACACCATGTATATTACTACTATACGTGAATGTCATTCTATTAAATGCAAATTTATGGCCATGTTGCTCTTCTGATGAAATTGTCTTTAATGAAGATACAGATTTTCTATGTATATTACCCTGACCTAATTCGCTTACTATCAACCTCTCATTATAACCTCTATTTTTAAAAATATGTTCCATATTCATCAATTCTTCCTCAAAATCACTATCTTTAGTACAAAGCCTTGAGGCTCTACTTACCTGACCCCTTATTATATTCTTATATGTATGTCTGGGGTGCATACTATCAAAAGTAAGTAAATTATTTTTCCAGCATTCTTTTCGAAACAAGGAAGTAACAAAGCCAGATCTTTCTTTTTTAATTCTGACATCCAGAAAATCTATAGCTTCATCTGAGCATGTGAGAGAAAATTTGAAAAAAGTTGTGGTATGTTCCAAATATTCTATGAAAAGTACTAGTTCTCTCTTTTCCCCTTCCCATAAAATAAAAACATCATCCACAAAACGTCTATAAAGAAATAGATGCTTTTTCCATCTGTTTTGGCCCCCTAGCACAAAACAACTCTCCCAAAATGACAAAACCAAATTTGCATATGTATTAGCACAGGGGGTGCCCATGGCTACCCCCTGTGTTTGTCTATATACATTGTCATTGCATATAAATACATTGTTAGATAAAACCAAATTCAAGCATTCTCTTATTGTAAATAATTTCTTATCATCTGATTCACCCATTTCTTTGCATAGTTCACAAACAGCATTCATGCCATATTCATTTTCTATCACTGTAAACAAATTTACAACATCTAAGGTGACCATTAATACTTCTTTTCCACATATATCAACATTTTTTATGGCTTCCAAAAATTGTTGTGTATCTTTCAAAATTTCTATTATTCTTGTTGTATATGGTTTTAAAGTATATTCTAACCAAATAGATACATTTTCAGTTACCCATTTTCTACCTGAGACGATCGGTCTCAGTGGGGGATCTTTATAATTTTTATGTAACTTGGGTAGTGCTTTGAAAATAGGTGTTACCGGATATTCTATTAATAGAAATTCACTAAGATCTTGGTCTATAGTATTGTTATCCAACATACATTTAATACTGTTATGAACTCCTGTTATGATGTTGTTAAGTTCTAATGGACTAATTTTCAAGTAGGTATTACCTTCTATTAATAAATTATTTAATTTAAAATAATAATCATCCTTATTTAATATAACAACCGCTCCACCTTTATCTACCTGTTTTATTATGATATTATCATTGTTCTGTAAATTTATTAATGCTTGTTTTTGTGTTTTTGTTAAATTAAAATATTTCTGATTTTTACCTTCTTCCAAATATTTATATAAATCAGCTTCACATACTTTAAGAAACATTTGCATGGTAGAATTGAGTGGTGGCATGAATGTACTAGGTTGTCTCAACATATGCTGTCTATTTTGTTGGTTAAATAAACTTTGCAACATTACTTTTCTACCATAAAACATCATATCCATGACTATGTCATTAAAACAGCTTTCTCTACTTGGTACAAAGGACATACCTTTGTTTAAAACAAATAATTCATCATCATTAAGAACATAGTTAGACAAATTATAAACAATATTATCACCAGTCAATTTGATGTCCTTCTCTTTTTTGCCCCTCTGCCTTCGCTGCTGGCTCTCTTCCATTCTCCTTTTTTCTTCATCGGAGCTGGCAGTTGGGCTAAAAAATGCTCACCCTGCTGCATTGCTTCATTTGTCTTGGGCCTTGCACCCAAGTCCTTAGATTGGGTAACTACTGCATTTGGAACAACAGTTACTAAAGAAACGTTCGTTGTTTCTTCTGATTCAGAACGTTGTATAGTCCTCTCTCCCACAGGTTCCGTAGTTAAATTTGAACTCACTATTTCCACCGAGTTACTTTGTTTAGACCTAACTAATTGTTCATTACTGTTGGTCAAACGAAAAGTCTCTTGCGCTCTTCGAGCGCTATTCAGCGTGGTTCTACCTCGCATCACTTCCGCATATGACGTGTTGGTCTCAGTTAAAGAGACATTGGAACGGATTTCTCCTCTTTCCTCTCTCGGCCATATGAAGATGTTACCGGTCGTGAAATCTTTATAGTCATGCTGTAGCTTTTTTACTTTTGTTTGTTGTAACCTCTGGTCAGTCATTGAAAAAGCACAGTATAGCTCGTCTAGTTTTTTAGTGAATCTTTCTCCTTTAAATTCAGTCTCTAATTGCATTTGTAAAACACCCACTTCTGCTGTGAGTTTCTCTTCGCTGGTGCAAAAATTCCAGAAGTAATTTCATATATGAAAAGCCTGTATTTATGTTGATACGCTGCCATTTGGCTAGTAACTCTGGATAGTGTTCACCTTGTGAGGGCATACAAAACACCCTCATTCCTCTTGGTACTATGCCAAATTTTAAACAGGCTTCGAAATGATTTCTCTGCCATTGTAACTTTTTTAACTTATTAACTTTAAATGTAAAGTCTTTTATGATTTCTTCAAATTTTAAATCATTACTTGTACTCACTTGATGCAATGTACATCTCTCAGGTGCTACATGTAGTTCTAAATTCAGCAACGGATTTCCTTGATTAGTTAGGTCTCTCCTTATAGAAAAGGTTCTCATTCCCATGGAAATAGCAGGTGAAACACCAGATTCTTCCCTTATAGCAGTTTCAGAATGTTCCATTGTGTGTCAGTTCCCCAAATACAAAAGCAGCAGCAAAGAAAACAAACTGTGAAAACTGACTGAAGGTCCACAGAGTACAAAAAATCTTTAGCGAACAAACCAATGTAGACCACCAAAATCCTTCGATAAAACACTAATTTAATATGACAAGGCAAAATTCAACAAGCAGTTTTTAACACAGATAAGCGCTTTCGGGCTCTGCCCTTCTTCAGATGAAATAAAAACAATCTTAGTCACATTAAAATACCTAATTCAAAACAGTTTCCAACCAATCAAAATTTATACTGCACTTTGAGGGCGGGTTTCATAGGAACAAATTCATTTAGTCCTGGTGTCCTATGAGCTAACAGCTCAATTATCCACTTTGCTTCTTCTCTCTCAGTGGCATCTACTAGGCTACCCTTTCTTATACTAGGAAATACATTTGCAATAGCTCTAAATCTAAACTGATGGTCATTATTTACTTCTATATGTTTATAAAGTGCATTGTGCATATTTCTAGTTCTTATGCATGAAAGATGTTGCAGAATTCTAACTTTAAACATATTATTTGTTTTCCACATAAAATGCTTTGCATTGCTGACACTCAAAATAAATTATATTCTTTGTTCTACAATTGGCTTTTGCTTTAAAATGAAATAATTTCCCTGTTACTGGATGCTTAAAAACAATCTCTTTATTAATACAGTGACATGCTTTGCATAGCCCACATGGTTTTGTACCTACTTGACAAATGGAACTTTTCTTGTGGTTACTCTTTTCTTGTGTTAAAATGTCTTTCAGATTTTTATTTCTTCTAAATCCAAATTTGGGTTCTATCCCTACTATTTCTTTTATTTTATCATCAGATAAAAGTATATGCCAATTTTTCTTAATAATGTCACATACACCATGTATATTACTACTATATGTGAATGTCATTCTATTAAATGCAAATTTATGGCCATGTTGCTCTTCTGATGAAATTGTCTTTAATGAAGATACAGATTTTCTATGTATATTACCCTGACTTTAAAAATAGAGGTTATAATGAGAGGTTGATAGTAAGTGAATTAAGTCAGGGTAATATACATAGAAAATCTGTATCTTCATTAAAGACAATTTCATCAGAAGAGCAACATGGCCATAAATTTGCATTCAATAGAATGACATTCACATATAGTAGTAATATACATGGTGTATGTGACATTATTAAGAAAAATTGGCATATACGTTTATCTGATGATAAAATAAAAGAAATAGTAGGGATAGAACCCAAATTTGGATTTAGAAGAAATAAAAATCTGAAAGACATTTTAACACAAGAAAAGAGTAACCACAAGAAAAGTTCCATTTGTCAAGTAGGTACAAAACCATGTGGGCTATGCAAAGCATGTCACTGTATTAATAAAGAGATTGTTTTTAAGCATCCAGTAACAGGGAAATTATTTCATTTTAAAGCAAAAGCCAATTGTAGAACAAAGAATATAATTTATTTAGCTGAGTGTCAGCAATGCAAAGCATTTTATGTGGGAAAACAAATAATATGTTTAAAGTTAGAATTCTGCAACATCTTTCATGCATAAGAACTAGAAATATGCACAATGCACTTTATAAACATATAGAAGTAAATAATGACCATCAGTTTAGATTTAGAGCTATTGCAAATGTATTTCCTAGTATAAGAAAGGGTAGCCTAGTAGATGCCACTGAGAGAGAAGAAGCAAAGTGGATAATTGAGCTGTTAGCTCATAGGACACCAGGACTAAATTAATTTGTTCCTATGAAACCCGCCCTCAAAGATAGGAGGGTGCAGTATCAATTTTGATTGGTTGGAAACTGTTTTGAATTAGGTATTTAAATGTGACTAAGATTGTTTTTATTTCATCTGAAGAAGGGCAGAGCCCGAAAGCGCTTATCTGTGTTAAAAACTGCTTGTTGAATTTTGCCTTGTCATATTAAATTAGTGTTTTATCGAAGGATTGTGGTGGTCTACATTGGTTTGTTCGCTAAAGATTTTTTGTACTCTGTGGACCTTCAGTCAGTTTTCACAGTTTGTTTTCTTTGCTGCTGCTTTTGTATTTGGGGAACTGACACACAATGGAACATTCTGAAACTGCTATAAGGGAAGAATCTGGTGTTTCACCTGCTATTTCCATGGGAATGAGAACCTTTTCTATAAGGAGAGACCTAACTAATCAAGGAAATCCGTTGCTGAATTTAGAACTACATGTAGCACCTGAGAGATGTACATTGCATCAAGTGAGTACAAGTAATGATTTAAAATTTGAAGAAATCATAAAAGACTTTACATTTAAAGTTAATAAGTTAAAAAAGTTACAATGGCAGAGAAATCATTTCGAAGCCTGTTTAAAATTTGGCATAGTACCAAGAGGAATGAGGGTGTTTTGTATGCCCTCACAAGGTGAACACTATCCAGAGTTACTAGCCAAATGGCAGCGTATCAACATAAATACAGGCTTTTCATATATGAAATTACTTCTGGAATTTTTTGCACCAGAGGAAGAGAAACTCAAAGCAGAAGTGGGTGTTTTACAAATGCAATTAGAGACTGAATTTAAAGGAGAAAGATTCACTAAAAAACTAGACGAGCTATACTGTGCTTTTTCAATGACTGACCAGAGGTTACAACAAACAAAAGTAAAAAAGCTACAGCGCGACTATAAAGATTTCACAACCTGTAACATCTTCATATGGCCGAGAGAGGAAAGAGGAGAAATCTGTTCCAATGTCTCTTTAACTGAGACCAACACGTCATATGCGGAAGTGATGCAGGTAGAACCATCGCTGAATAGCCAAGAGCGCAAGAGACTTTTCGTTTGACCAACAGTAATGAACAATTAGTTAGGTCTAAACAAAGTAACTCGGTGGAAATAGTGAGTTCAAATTTAATTACGGAACCTGTGGGAGAGAGGACTATACAACGTTCTGAATCAGAAGAAACAACGAACGTTTCTTTAGTAACTGTTGTTCCAAATGCAGTAGTTACCCAATCTAAGGACTTGGGTGCAAGGCCCAAGACAAATGAAGCAATGCAGCAGGGTGAGCGTTTTTTAGCCCAACTGCCAGCTCCAATGAAGAAAAAATGAGAATGGAAGAGAGCCAGCAGCGAAGGCAGAGGGGCAAAAAAGAGAAGGACATCAAATTGACTGGTGATAATATTGTTTATAATTTGTCTAACTATGTTCTTAATGATGATGAATTATTTGTTTTAAACAAAGGTATGTCCTTCGTACCAAGTAGAGAAAGCTGTTTTAATGACATAGTCATGGATATGATGTTTTATGGTAGAAAAGTAATGTTGCAAAGTTTATTTAACCAACAAAATAGACAGCATATGTTGAGACAACCTAGTACATTCATGCCACCACTCAATTCTACCATGCAAATGTTTCTTAAAGTATGTGAAGCTGATTTATATAAATATTTGGAAGAAGGTAAAAATCAGAAATATTTTAATTTAACAAAAACACAAAAACAAGCATTAATAAATTTACAGAACAATGATAATATCATAATAAAACAGGCAGATAAAGGTGGAGCGGTTGTTATATTAAATAAGGATGATTATTATTTTAAATTAAATAATTTATTAATAGAAGGTAATACCTACTTGAAAATTAGTCCATTAGAACTTAACAACATCATAACAGGAGTTCATAACAGTATTAAATGTATGTTGGATAACAATACTATAGACCAAGATCTTAGTGAATTTCTATTAATAGAATATCCGGTAACACCTATTTTCAAAGCACTACCCAAGTTACATAAAAATTATAAAGATCCCCCACTGAGACCGATCGTCTCAGGTAGAAAATGGGTAACTGAAAATGTATCTATTTGGTTAGAATATACTTTAAAACCATATACAACAAGAATAATAGAAATTTTGAAAGATACACAACAATTTTTGGAAGCCATAAAAAATGTTGATATATGTGGAAAAGAAGTATTAATGGTCACCTTAGATGTTGTAAATTTGTTTACAGTGATAGAAAATGAATATGGCATGAATGCTGTTTGTGAACTATGCAAAGAAATGGGTGAATCAGATGATAAGAAATTATTTACAATAAGAAAATGCTTGAATTTGGTTTTATCTAACAATGTATTTATATGCAATGACAATGTATATAGACAAACACAGGGGTAGCCATGGGCACCCCCTGTGCTAATACATATGCAAATTTGGTTTTGTCATTTTGGGAGAGATGTTTTGTGCTAGGGGGCCAAAACAGATGGAAAAAGCATCTATTTCTTTATAGACGTTTTGTGGATGATGTTTTTATTTTATGGGAAGGGGAAAAGAGAGAACTAGTACTTTTCATAGAATATTTGGAACATACCACAACTTTTTTCAAATTTTCTCTCACATGCTCAGATGAAGCTATAGATTTTCTGGATGTCAGAATTAAAAAAGAAAGATCTGGCTTTGTTACTTCCTTGTTTCGAAAAGAATGCTGGAAAAATAATTTACTTACTTTTGATAGTATGCACCCCAGACATACATATAAGAATATAATAAGGGGTCAGGTAAGTAGAGCCTCAAGGCTTTGTACTAAAGAGAGTGATTTTGAGGAAGAATTGATGAATATGGAACATATTTTTAAAAATAGAGGTTATAATGAGAGGTTGATAGTAAGTGAATTAAGTCAGGGTAATATACATAGAAAATCTGTATCTTCATTAAAGACAATTTCATCAGAAGAGCAACATGGCCATAAATTTGCATTCAATAGAATGACATTCACATATAGTAGTAATATACATGGTGTATGTGACATTATTAAGAAAAATTGGCATATACTTTTATCTGATGATAAAATAAAAGAAATAGTAGGATAGAACCCAAATTTGGATTTAGAAGAAATAAAAATCTGAAAGACATTTTAACACAAGAAAAGAGTAACCACAAGAAAAGTTCCATTTGTCAAGTAGGTACAAAACCATGTGGGCTATGCAAAGCATGTCACTGTATTAATAAAGAGATTGTTTTTAAGCATCCAGTAACAGGGAAATTATTTCATTTTAAAGCAAAAGCCAATTGTAGAACAAAGAATATAATTTATTTAGCTGAGTGTCAGCAATGCAAAGCATTTTATGTGGGAAAAACAAATAATATGTTTAAAGTTAGAATTCTGCAACATCTTTCATGCATAAGAACTAGAAATATGCACAATGCACTTTATAAACATATAGAAGTAAATAATGACCATCAGTTTAGATTTAGAGCTATTGCAAATGTATTTCCTAGTATAAGAAAGGGTAGCCTAGTAGATGCCACTGAGAGAGAAGAAGCAAAGTGGATAATTGAGCTGTTAGCTCATAGGACACCAGGACTACATGAATTTGTTCCTATGAAACCCGCCCTCAAAGATAGGAGGGTGCAGTATAAATTTTGATTGGTTGGAAACTGTTTTGAATTAGGTATTTAAATGTGACTAAGATTGTTTTTATTTCATCTGAAGAAGGGCAGAGCCCGAAAGCGCTTATCTGTGTTAAAAACTGCTTGTTGAATTTTGCCTTGTCATATTAAATTAGTGTTTTATCGAAGGATTGTGGTGGTCTACATTGTTTTCCAAGATAAAAACTTTATATCAGCTGTAGTGGCCGGCTCAAAAGGAGGCAGGGTGAGTTTTTCCAAGACATAACTGAGGTCCCAAGCAGGTATTGGTGATCTCCTTGGAGGCCTTAAATTGTTGGCCCCTCTGAGGTACTGCCTTAATAAAGGATGAGAAAAGATTGGTGGCTCTGTATTGTAACGAGCTGAAATGGCAGAGGCATGAGTTTTTATAGATGAAAAAGATAGGCCTTTGTCCAGCATCTCAGTCAAGTATTGTAAAATCTGAGGAATATTTGGTACAGCTGTGTCAATTCCTTGTGCCTGGTTCCAAGCACAGAATCTCTTTCATTTTCCAGCATAGGATATTCTAGTACTAGGCCTCCTGGTCTCCAAAATAAGATCCATCACCGCTTTAGTGAGAGGTGTGTTTTGTATGACTACATTATCCGCCATGCTGCCAGATTTAAGGTCTTGAGTTGGCTGTGCATGATTTGATTGTTCTGCTGGGACAGTAGATGAGGCACTTGAGGTAAGGTCCAGGCTGGGCATTGAGACAAGCTCCTTAGGATTGGATACCAGTACTGGCGTGGCCAGTCTGGGGCAATCAGTATCATTTTTGGCTTCTCCTGCCTGACCTTTAGGAGTACCTTGGGGAGGAGAGGCAGAGGAGGAAAGGCATATACTGTTAAGTTTTTCCAGCTGAATGATAGAGCATCCACTTTCCATGCTTGTCTGTGATAAGTCCTTGTGCAGAATCTCTTTAGTTGGCAGTTGTGAGGTGAGGCAAATAGATCTGTGTCCGGGCATCCCCATTTCCTTGTTACCATGCTGAAGACTTGTGGATCCAATTTCCACTCATGGGGATCCATGAGGTTTCTGCTTAGTTCATCTGCCAGAGTATTTGTCTTTCCTGGCAGGAATTGTGCCTGCAGATGTACTTGGTAAGCCAATGCTGTGTCCCACAAAGTCATGGCTAGTTTGCAAAGGGGGTACGAATGAGTGCCTCCCTGCTTGTTTATATACCACATGACCATGGTGTTGTCTGTTTTTATCAGTAGTTGTCCCGGATGAAGTAGGTCCTTGAAGGCTGTCAGGGCATTTTGAACAGCTAGCATCTCTTTTTGATTGATATGTAGATGCATTTGGTTTGCGGACCATTTGCCTTGAATACATTTTCCTGCCATGTGAGCTCCCCAGGCATAATCCGATGCATCCGTTGTTAATGTCTGTGTGGCTGGGGGTAGAGTGAAAGGCTGTGTCTTGTTCTGGTGACAGGCCTTCGCCCACCATCGAAAGTCTTGTTGCAGGCAGGGAATGAGAGTAAAGTACAGTTTTGTACCTACCATAAATGTAGATGTTCGAGTGCTAATACAGCTGCAGTCATAACAGATGGGTTCTCCTGCCGTCAGGTGGGTCCTTGGTCGGCCGAATTCCAAAGTCTAGGTCCGGCGTCGGTTGTCGTCGCTTCTTCCCTGACGTCAGTGCAACAGGGGTATAAAGGAACCAGCCGACGCCATTTTCTGCAGTTTTTCTTGCCCCAGATGTCAGGTGCCCCCAGAAGGAAGGCAATACATAAATTTGTGTAATAATGCAGTGCAATATAATCAAAATACAGTAGTTGCAAGCAAATACATCATAAATTAGTACCCCAATCAGGTTGTATGAGGATGTGCTAGCCTATAGGGCTGTCCAAAGAGGGGAAGGAGGGAGGGAAACCTGGACTGCAGCTGTATTAGCACTCGAACATCTACATTTATGGTAGGTACAAAACTGTACTATGTTCATCGTGCATACAGCTGCAGTCATAACAGATGGGTAGAATCCCAAAGCTAAGAAAGGGGTGGTAGGCACTAGGTGGAACTAGGAGGAGCCAAAATGCCCTGCAAGACTGCAGTGGCAAAGCCTGCTCTAGATTTGGAGTATAATAGTAGGTTGTAGTGCTTGGAGAAGGTATGCACAGAACTCCAAGTGGCTGCTTCCAAAATATCCTTGGTAGGAACTCCTCTGAGGAAGGCTGCAGAGGTGGCTGTGGCCCTGGTGGAATGAGTTCTAATGCCTGTAGGTACAGTTTTGCCATGAAAGGAATAGCAAAAGCGTATGCAGTGGGCTATCCATTTTGAGATTGTCTGTTTGGAAATTGGCTTTCCTTGAGCTCCTACCGCATAGGCCACAAAGAGCTGTTCTGATTTTCTGAAAGGCTTTGTTCTGTCCAAATAATAACGCAGTTGTCTGTGGATGTCCAAGGAATGTAGTAGTCTCTCCCCTTTGTTTTGAGGATTAGGATAAAAAGTAGGTAAATGTATGGCCTGATTTAAAGCTACCCTGGATACCACTTTAGGCATAAAGGACTGGTTGGTTCGTAAGAAAACTCTGTCTTGATGGAAGATGATAAAAGGCTGGACAGCCATGAGAGCCAGTAGTTCTGAAACTCTACGAGCTGAGGTGATAGCCAGAAGGAAAGCTGTTTTCCAGGACAAATATTGCAAATCTGATGAGGCAGCTGGCTCAAAAGGAGGCAAGGTCAGTTTTTCCAGAATGAAATTAAGATCCCAAGCAGGTATTGGTTGTTTCCTTGGAGGTCTTAAATTCTTAGCCCCTCTAAGGAACTGTCTTAAGAGAGGGTGAGAGAATAAAGGTGGATCAGTGTTGTATTCTGCAGAAATGGCTGAGGCATGGATTTTGATGGAGGAGAAAGAAAGTCCACTGCTTAGCAGTTCAGCCAAGTATTGTAGTATTTGAGGTAAATTCAGTTTTCCAGGGTCTTGGCCCTTTTTCTCATTCCAGACACAAAAACGTTTCCATTTTACGGAGTAAGCTTTTCTAGTTGATGGCCTTCTGGCCTCCAAAATGACATCCTGCACCTCCTTGGAGAGTAGGGCCTGCTGTGATGCTAAGGAATCTTCCATGCGGCTAGACTGAGTGTTTTTAGCTGACTGTGAAGAGTTTTGAAGCTGTGCTGAGTCAGAAGAAGAGGCATTAGAGGCAGGGTCCATGGTGGGGAATGCGTCAGGCTCCTCAGGAGTGGGTACCAGTGTTGCCTTGGCCAGTCCGGAGCAATGAGGATCATCTTTGGTCTGTCTGCTCTGGTCTTCAATAGAACTTTGGGCAGCAGAGGAAGAGGTGGGAAGGCATAAACTGTCATTGATGTCCAACTGAAAGAGAGCGTCCACTCTCCAGGCCTTTGGATGGGAGATCCTTGAGCAGAATTTTGTCAATTGATGATTTTTGTGGGAGGCAAAGAGATCTATGTCTGGCCTTCCCCATTCTTGGATTATTTCTGTAAAAACTTTTGGATGCAACTTCCATTCATGTGGGTCTGTCATATTCCTGCTTAGGTTGTCTGCCAGCGTGTTTTCCTTGCCTGGCAAGTACTGTGCTTGTAGTTCCATTTGTAAGTTCATGGCCATGTTCCAAAGTGACATGGCCAGTCTGCATAGGGGGTAAGAATGTGTTCCTCCCTGCTTGTTTATGTACCACATAACTGTGGTGTTGTCCGTTCTTATCAATAGTTGACCTGGTTGTAGAAGGTCCTTGAAAGCTATAATAGCATTTATTACTGCTAGCATTTCTTTTTGATTGATGTGAAGGTGTTTTTCTTTTTGGGACCACTTGCCCTGAATGCACCGATCTGTCATATGCGCCCCCCCAGGCGTAGTCCGAGGCGTCTGTTGTGATGACTTGCTTTGCTTGAGGCTTGCTGAATGGAAGACCTGTGTTTGTTTGACATGCTTGAGCCCACCACAGAAATTCCTTTTGCAGACATGGAATTAGTGGTATTATTGTTTCCAAACTGTGGCTGTGTTGAGACCATATATTTTTCAGGTACCATTGTAGTTTCCTCATATGCAGCTTTCCACATGGGATTAGTAAGATGCAAGATGCCATGAATCCCAGAGCCTGCAGGATTTTCCTTGCAGTCAGCCTGGTGCAATTTGCTAGTGTTATGAAGCATTGAATTAGTTGCCCCTGCTTCTCTGGCGTGAGGTAGGCCATCTGGGTGTTTGTGTCCAAATTGGTACCCAGGAAAATTATCTTCCGAGAGGGTATTAGCCTTGATTTCTTTTTGTTGACTGTGTATCCCAGAGAATTCAATAACATTATTACATAAGCCAGATGTTTCAGAAGAATGTGCTTGCTGTCCGCTTGGATCAGGCAGTTGTCCAAATAGGGATATATTTGTATCCCTTGAAGTCTGCAGTAGGCAATTACTGATGCCAGGCATTTCGTGAATACTCTGGGTGCAGTAGATAAGCCAATGGGCAATGCAGAGAATTGATAATGGGTTGAACCTGCAAGAAATCTGAGGTACCTTCTGCAATTTTGCCTGATTGGGACATGCAGGTATGCCTCCTTGAGGTCCAATGTTACCAGCCAAGACTCCTTGCCCAGCATGGGAAGAAGTTGCTGTAGAGTGAGCATCTTGAATTTTGGTAGCAGTAGAAATGTGTTTAGGATGGATAGATCCAAAATACTTGTCCAATCTTTTCCCTTCCTTGGCACCAGAAATAGCCTGGAATAAAACCTTGACCTTGTTAGATGTAGGTACCTCTTGAATAGCTTTCATGTTTATGAGATCTGTAATTTGCCTTTGTGCCTCTGCCCTTTGATTGTGTGGCAGGTTTGGCATGCCTCTCATTTTTGGAAGGGTGTGAAAATGGAATTTGTAGCCTCTGTTTATAATGTCCAGGATCCATTTGTCCTTTGTGACAATATGCCAATTTTTTGAAAATAATGCCAGCTTTCCACCTAAGGGTGCTGCCATTTGCGACCTGGTTGGCATGCAAAGGGGAAAGTCATTGGGTTTGCTTTCTGAAAGATTGCGAGTTGTCTTCACCACCTCTTTGTGTAGGAGCTTGCCATTGTCTGCCTCTATACGATCCTTGGGATTGTCCTCTGCCCCTCGGGCGCCTGTATCTGCCTCTTTGGGGTCTGTCTGTGGCAGGAAAGGACCAGTTTTTGGAAGGCCAATTTCTACTAAAACGTGGGGGTTGAACCTGTAGATATTCTTTCACAGTTTACATTGATTTAGCCTTTTCCTCCATTTTCCTTAATACCTCCTCAGCATTAGCACCAAATAGTACATCCTTTTGAAGAGGGGCGTCTAGTAATTTAGCTTTGACATGATCAGGCAAGGCTTGTTCCTTGAGCCAGGCATGCCTACGTATGACTGATCCTGTAACAGCAGCTCTACATGAGGCCTGTAGAGCATCAAAACCACATTGTAAGGTATGCTTACCCACTTGTTCTGCACTATGCATCAAATCCTGCAACTCCTTTGTGACATTTTACTTTTCAATTGTGATAACAAAAACTGTTGGTATTTTAGCATATGAAACTGACAGTTTAAGGCCCTCATGGATAAGGTAGCCGAGGTATATACCTTTTTCCCCACCTTTCTAAGGATCTGGAATCTCTCTCGGAAGGCAATGGATTTTTAGCAATGGAGGCCTTAACTCCCTTGGGGCCCTGTGAGATGGTTTCTGGGTCAGCAGCATGGCTTTTGTATAGAAATTGGTGTGAGTCAGGGACCCTGTAGTACCTGTCAGGCTTAACTGGAGCTGGAGGTAGAGAGTCCGGGTTAAGGCAGGCCTCCGAGTAAACATCATCTAGGATGTCCAAGACAGGAGGTATAGCCAGAGGCCTGTGCTGAGGAAGCAAGAGAAATTCCCTGAGCCTTTTCTTGGAATCTGAATAATCCTGGCCTTCCCAGTGGAAGTGTTCCCTTAAGGTATGCAGAGTTTCCCCAAATGAGTAATCCTCAGGGGGGGATATAGAAGGGATGGACTCCTCCGCATCAGAGTCTTCAAAAGGGGAGTAAGAATGTTCCTGATCATCAGAGTGCTCTGAGATAATAGAGCCCTGATCAGAGGAGGGGGAATTTTCCTCCACTCTAGGCCTTTTGTCCGGAGGGGGCTGAGAACCTCTGATAAGAGTAATTAAATCCTCAGCCATTTTAAGCATCTGTTTCTTAGGCATGGGGCCTGGAGATGGGCCCTGTGTAGCTGGTCTCTTAGAGTGCATGGTTGCTTTAGACTTTGTGAAAGCCTTGATGGAGAAAGAAGAGGAAGGTCTGAAGACACCTTGAGTGGTGGTGGACCTGTCCACATTCTGAGTTTCAACACCAAGAGTGGCTTCGGTATCTGTAGTCGGGGTGTGGGCCGAGGAGCCTGCGACCTCGGGCACAGGAGACACCGTCAAAGACAGGTCGTCGGTAGTCAGGGGCTGCGTAGTCGCCTCGCTGAGAACCGGACCACGTGTAGTCGGCTTTGGCGTGGTGTCGGTAGAGGCCGCGGACCTCGTGTCGGTCCTTGTCTTTGCGTTTTTTAGACAAAACCGGAGTCGGAGTATCCGACGACATAATATAGTTAAATGCTTTCCCAAACTAATGCTGGGCGAACTCCGCCCGACGCTTAATAGTGCGTTTGTTGAATGTAGCACAAAAGCGACAGACCGAGACGTCGTGGTCTGGGCCTAAACAAGGTATACAGAGGGAATGGAAATCCTTATGTGGTATTTGCTTCCCACAAGAAATACAATTATTAACTTTGTCTGACATCGGTCTGAGGCAAGAAAAGGTTCCCCAACGGGGTACTTAGCTTTTAAGAAGACTTCGGTTTCCAAATTTTCGTAATCTCAGGAGCTGGCCGACCGGCACTTGCGAACTGCTTCTGCTTCGGGCACTGCGCGGCAAGAAAGACTGAAGAAAATGGCGTCGGCTGGTTCCTTTATACCCCTGTCGCACTGACGTCAGGGAAGAAGCGACGACAACCGACGCCGGACCTAGACTTTGGAATTCGGCCGACCGAGGACCCGCCTGATGGCAGGAGAACCCATCTGTTATGACTGCAGCTGTATGCACGATGAACATCTATTGTTTCCAGGCTGTGGCAATGTTGAGTCCAAACACTTTTTAGGTACCATTGAAGTTTCCTCATATGCAGTCTTGCATATGGAATTAGTAGAATGCAGGATGCCATGAAGCCCAAAGCCTGCAGAATTTTTCTTGCAGATAACTGGGCCTTTGTTGCCAATAGTTTGAAATAGGTAGTCAGTTGTCTTTGTTTGTCTGGCGTGAGATAAGCCATCTGGGCAGTTGTATTTAAGCTTGCACACAGGAATATTATCTCTTGAGAGGGTACTAGTTTTGATTTCTGTTCACTGACTGTGTATCCTAGGCATAGTAGTAATCTCTTTACAAATGCCAGATGCTGTAGTAGAATGTCCTTGTTCTCTGCTTGAATGAGGCAGTAGTCCAAGTAAGGATATATTTGTATTCCTTTGTCTGCAGAATGCAATTACTGGTGCCAGGCACTTTATTAAGACCCTGGGCGCAGTAGATAAGCCAAAGGGCAGTGCAGAGAATTGTAGTGCATTGAGCCAGCTTTGAATCTGAAGTATCTTCTGCATGTTTGTCTGATTGGGACATGCAGGTATGCCTCTTTTAGATCTAAAGTCACAAGCCAAGCCTTCTTGCCCAACATGGGCAGAAGCTGCTGTAGAGTCAACATTTTGAATTTTGGAATATCCAGATACGTGTTTAGAATAGATAGGTCCAGTATTGGTCTCCAGGCTTTGTCCTTTCTGGGTACCAAGAACAGTCTTGTATAAAATCCTTGTCCCTGCTCTTGCTCTGGTACTTGTTGAATGGCCCTCATGTCCATGACGGATGAGACTTGTTTTTGTGCCTCTGCCCATTGATGTTTTGGCAGGTCTGGCCAACCGTTTGCCCTTGGCAGTGTACGGAAGTGAAACTTGTAGCCTTGTGACACTATGTTTAAGACCCATTTGTCCTGGGTTATTATGTGCCAATTTTGAGAAAAAAGTGCTAGTTTTCCCCCTAAAGATGCTGCCAGAAGATAAGTGCTTGGCGCAGGCAGGGGGAAGTCATTGGGACTGTTTCCTGTATGGCTGTGTTCATAGTTCATAGATTAGTTCACAGATTAGTACTAAGCTAACTGCCCTTGCAAGCCATTTTAAGCCTAGCCAATTATCCCTTTTGAGACTCAAACCCTGCAGCTTGTATTTTAAACACCTTAACCATTAGGCCACCCTCCCAACCTTTTGTGATTTGTCTTCTCCAGTTTTGGAGGTAGAAGCACCCCATTGTTTAGACCTGTACGAACCCTGGGGCTGGGATCTGCCTCTAGGGCATCTGTATCTGCCCCTCTGTGGCCTGACACTGGAAAGGACCAATTCTTTGTAGGCCAGTGTCTGCTAAATCTTGGTGACTGTACCTGTAAGAAATCCTTGACTGTTTGCATAGATTTAGCTTTGTCCTCCATTTTCTTTAACACCTCTTCTGCTTTAACACCAAACAAAACATCATGCTGTAATGGAGCATCTAATAATTTTGCTTTAACATGATCAGGTAAACTTTGTTCCTTTAACCAAGCATGCCTCCTAATGACAGAACCCGTAACTGCGGCCCTGTAGGAGACCTCCAGAGAATCAAAACCACATTGCAAAGTATGCTTTCCAACTTGTTCAGCTGCATGCAATAATTCCTACATTTCTTTGTTTTCTGCACATTCAGAATTTATCAACATTTTTTGTTTAAGCAGTGACATAATATATTGCTGATATTTAAGCATATGAAACTGACAATTTAAAGCCCTTATAGCCAGGGTAGCAGAAGTGTAAATCTTTTTTCCACATCTGTCCAGTGCCCTAGAATCCCTGTCAGAGGGAGTAGGGTTTTATGCAGTGGAAGCCTTGACCCCTTTGGGACCCTGAGAGATAGTTTCTTGGTCAGCAGCAGGGTTTTTGAAAAGGATTTATGAGAGTCAGGAACACTGTAGTACCTGTCCAGCTTAACAAGAGCTAGAGGTAAGGAGTCAGGGGTCAGACTGGACTCTGAAAATACATCATCTACAATGTCTAACACAGGTGGAATAGCTAGGGGCCTGTATTGTGGTAGTAAAAGGAAGTCTCTGAGCCTTTTCTTAGATTCTGAATAATCTTGGCTCTCCCAGTGGAAATGCTCCCTCATGGTATGTAAAGTTTCCCCAAAAGAATAATCCTCAGGAGGAGAGGCTGAAGGGATTGATTCTTCAGCATCAGAATCCTCACAGGGAGGAAGAGAGTATTCCTGATCAGAAGAGGAATCAGATGAAATGGAAACCTGATCTGAAGATTCATATTCTGTCTCTTGCCTAGGCCTCTTATCAGGATGGGGATGGGAACCCCTGATCAAAGTAATTAGGTCTTCGGCCATTTTGAGCATCTGTTTTTTAGGCATGGAGGCCTGTCCATGAGGCTGTTGTACTTGTTTCTTTGCCTTTAAAGGTGCTTTAGTATTTGCCTTTAAAGCTGAAGTTGTTTTAACATATAATTGAGTAGGTCTGAAAACACCCTCAGAAGCCGATGCCTGCTCAGCGGCTCCAGACCCATCTGAGGGAATAGTTTCCGAAGGTCCAATACCTTGAGCTTCCAGCAGCCTGGTCGACTCCATGGGTGTCGGTAGCGGCCTGTGAGTTTAAAGTAGCGGTCGTCAGGGGCTGCGAAGGCGCCTCACTGAGAACCGGCGAACCGGCGACTGACTTAGAAGAAGCCTCATCGGTTTTGGACCTTGGATGCCTGTCCTTTTCCTTGCGTTTCTTGTGAATTCCGGTAGTCGGATGGCTATCCGACGACATTGTATAGTTAAATCTTCTGCCAAAATAGTGAAATGCAAAATCGTACCGACGCTTAATAGTGCGTTGGTTAAATCTAGCACAAAACCGACAACTAGCAACATCGTGGTCAGGGCCTAGGCAAGGAATACAGTAAGAATGAAAGTCCTTATGAGGTATTTGCTTCCCACAAGAAATACAATTATTAACTTTTTCTGACATCGGTCTGGAGCAAGAAAAAAGTTTCCCCAACGGGGTACTTAGCTTTTAGTGAAGACTTTGGATCTGGAATTCGAACACGAAAATCTCAGGAGTCGGCCGACCGGCACTTGCGAACTGCTTTTGCTTCGGGCACCGCGCGGCAAGAAAGAATGAAGAAAATGGCATCGGCTGCATCTTTTATACCCCTGGCACACTGACGTCAGGGAAGAGGCGACAGCAGCTGACGCTGGACCTAGACTTTGGAATTCAGGCCGACTGAGGGTAGCCTGCCAGCAGGATAACCCAATTGTAATGACTGCAATAGTGAAACATGAAGAACATCTGTCTCAGAATGTTCCACAGCACTGTAATATCTCTTTCTGGTTTTGTCAGGTATAAAATAATATCATCTGCAAATACAGCAAGCTTTTCCTGACTACCAAACCAATTATATCCTTGAATTTCTGAGTCCCTTAATTTCTTTGTCAGTGGTTCTAAATATAATGCAAATAACAAAGGGGGAGAAGACACCCCTGCCTGGTTCCTATGCTCAAGCAGAAATTATCAGAGAGGACCCCACTCACTTTAATTTTCACCTCTGATCCCTTATATATCCTCATAATGAACCTTATATTTTTTTCAGGAAATCCAAATGCTTCTATTACCCTGCTCATAAAGTCCCAGCTTACTCTGTCAAATGATTTCTCTGCATCAATACCCACCAACAACAATGCTATTTTCTTACATTCTGCTTCTCTCTGAATCATCAATGTTCTGTTAATGTTGTCATATGTTTGCCTCCCCTCCACAAAACCACATTGATCAAGACCTATCAATTTTGGCATTACTTTTGCCATTCTTTTAGCCATTACAGACAAACACTTTATAATCATGATTTAACACTGAAATGGGCCTGAATGAAGCCTGATCTGATGGATCTTTACCCTCTTTAGGTATTACAGCTACCACCGCTTTCTTCCAGGATGTTGGTACTTCTCCTCCTATTAAAATAATGTTAAATAAAACCTTCCAGGTCTTTATCAGTTTTCCCCCTAGCTTCCAAACTTCCACAGGAATACCATCTATTCCTGGGGACTTTCCTGTACATTGGTTATACATCACAATTTTTATCTCATTTCCTCTTATCCCAACCATTAGTAATTGAGCCTCATCTACCTCTAACTTTGGCACATTTAATTCTTCCATAAACATTTCCATTTGTATCTTTTCTTGATTTCCATATTTCTCCACTTTATACAGACTTTCATAGAACTTCTGAAATATTTTTAATAACTCTAAAGGATCTCTTGTTACCTTCCTTGCTATAGGGTTCCTAAGCTTGGCGATAGCCGTTTGTACTTTCTATTGCCTGAGTCGGTGTGCTAAAAGTTTTTGTGCTCTAGTGTTATTATCAAAAAACAGTTGCTTAACAGCAATCTTTCTAAGTTTGTGTACATTATCCAGGTAAATTTACTTTATGCTTAACAGCAATCTTTCTAAGTCCGTGCATATTATCCAGGTAATCCTTTACTTTCTGCTTAGCATTCTGCAGTTGATCCTCTTCTTCTTCTGTGAGATTCCCCCAAAGGTAAGCATGTATTGATAGGAGATAAGTGGGTTTTAATGGATGACTAGGTGAAAGCAGAATGTACTGATTCATGAAGGTATTGCAGTACAGTGGGAGTGTCTGATAGAAGGGGTTGCAGTCTGTATTTTTGGCACCACATGGAGAAACTTTTCCACTTGGCCGTGTATGACATCCTGGTATTGGGTTTCCTGGCTTCTTGCAAAACCTGAATCACTTCTTCAGTGAAAAAGTGTCTTTTAGGGATTAAAATCCTATCATCCAGGGAGTGAAACTGAAGGACGGGGATGAAAAAGCTGCACTTTCTGTTAATTGGTGAGATCTGCTTGTACAGGGATTCTCCAGAGGTTTCCCTTTGACAGGTGAAACAGGAAAGGAAACCCATGCTGTCTTGGCCAGAAGCAGCAATTTGGAGAGTCCTTCTGAACCCTGAGCACTAGTCTTGGAAGCAGAGGCAGGGGATGGTATATAAAGACTAACTTCCCTGCCCACTAGAAGTAAAAAGCATCCATCTTCCAGGCTAGTGGAGATTGGTCCCTGGTGCAGAAAAGAAGAAGGTGCTGATGTTCTGGGGAAGCAAAAAGATCTATCTGTGGTTCTCCCCACTGAAGCATGACAGTTTGGAAGAACTTCTTGTCCAAAGTCCATTTGTGAGGTCCTCCATGTCCCTGTTTAAGCAGTCAAACACCATGTTCTCCTGAAAGGGAATATATATTGCAGTGTGTGTCAGACTCAAGTGGCAGGCAAAGTGCCAGACCTCTTTTGCCAGCCTGCACAGGGGGTAGGATCTTGTATCTCCCTGTTTGTTCATGTACCACAACACCATGGTGTTGTCTGTGTGCATCAGCAGAGTGCCTGACTTCCAGTGGTGTGAGAAGGTCTGCAGGACCTGCAGAAGTGCCCTCATTTATTCTAGGTTTATGAGATTCTTGAACAGAAACCTTTTCCTAAAATGGTTAGGGGGGCATCCTCTATAGTTACCTGTGCTAGTAAGTCTTTGATGACAGAAGGTGAATCTGGCTGGGAGGAGGCGGGGGCATTCCCTTTTGAGAGGGAATGCTTTCCCATGTCATAGCGTTACCCTCCTTGATAATTTTCAGGACCCATTTGTCCAAGGTCACTATTTCCCAGAAAGGAAGAGAAACAGAGAAAGTCTTCTTAAAAGGGGTTGAAGAGGCTGGTGGTGGTGAGAGATAAGAAAGGAAGACAGTTACAAGGGCCTACTACCAAACTGAGGCCTTCTCATAGTGATATCCCTCTATGGTTTATCTGGGAGTCTTTTATAAGATATTCCATTTGCTTGTGAGAGAGCCTTGAGTCTCTCTCAGCAAAGAAAGTAGATTTAGCTAGATAGTTCCAATGGTACCTAGGAACTGTGGTGAGAAGAATCTGATGGTCGTCTTTCATTGTCTTGCCTTGTTATTGTAATGTTTTAATAAGACTGGCAGTTTGTTGGCCACATAAAAGGTTATTATCCAGAGGAGAGTCTAAATATTTAAGTTTAAAATCTTCAGGAATAGGCTGACCTCACAGCCTGGCATACCACCTGATGACTAAGCCAGTAGCAGGTGACCTGGAAGAGGCATCCACAGCATCATAGCTGCATTTAATGCTATGTCTGGCTATTTGTGAAGCCTGAACCTCCAGGCTATACATATGCTGTTTTGATTTTGGTGTCTGAGGCTTTTTGATGGCCTTACTCAAGGACTGCATTATGAAGAATAAGGATTTAGTCATTTAAGTTTGTTAGTTAATGGCTCCGAGAGCCAGGGTAGAGGACATGTACACTTTTTTACCCCATCTATCTATTGCTTGACTGTCCTTATCAAAGGGAAACACAACAGTACCGGGAAGCAGCTTTGGGAGGCTTGTTCAAGGCCAGAGCAACTACAGCAGGATCCACCACTGGATTTTTGTATAGGTACTTAAGTTCATCAGGAACTTTATAGAACCTATCTGGCCTTTTGGGTGCCGCAGGATAAGAATCAGGTGTGGAGACACTGTTTAAATAGATGTCCAGGTATGCTTCCAGCAAAGGGGGTAACTAGAGGTGTTGCAGGAGTGCCTATCTCCAAAAGGTTGTAATATCTCTTTTGGACCTCTAACACCTGTTTAGATTGCCATGCAAAGTGCTTCATCATGCTTTGCAGTGCTTCTCCAAAGGAAACCTCTTCCAAGGGGGAACCAGGAGACAGAGAGTCCCCTTCATAAGAAGACAGATGATCTGGAGAATGTAGCTGTGAGGAGAATCCAATGCCAGTTTTTGTGGTGTGTGCCCTGTGTAGAGTGGTTCACAAAGGATGAAGGCCTCAGGAACATAATGGCTTTAAATAACCCTTGAGACAAATCTATCTGTTCTTTTTCCCAGAAGCTGAAGGGGGCATCATATACATAAATGTTTGTTTCTTGTTTTTACAGGTGGCATCTGCATGTACCAGTTTAGGAGGATTGGAACCCTGGCATATTTCAATACGTGTTCCTGGAACCTCGTCCCGTACTAGGATTTCAGGGACTCCTTGTGGGCCCTCTGAAATAATGAGATGTAGTTTATTGGAGGATTCAATCATCTGAAGGCCTCAAGATCCATACAAGCTTCCAGCGGGGTAGTGGTACTGAGCTCTAGCAATAAAGTCTGACGTTCTGAATGTTCAACTACTTCAATGGGTATGTCTGATTTAGACACAATAGAAGATAAATTCTCTTTGGGCCTCTTTAAGTTTCTTTTTCTTGGGAGGAAGGCCAATGTCTGGGGATTCGACATGGCAGAGTGGACTAAGCATTTTAAGTGCTAGGTCCTAAGGAAGGTATTAAGACTGGAAAGTCTCGATTGGAGAGTTTTAGGAATAAACGACTGACAAATGAAAAAGACTTGTAGTCGTGTTTGGGGGCCCAGATGGAAAAGGCTTCTTTTTACTTATTTATTTTACATTTGTTAACTGGGTTAGTCTGGCTGAGCTTTTGGCTAATTTTCAGCAGAGACCCGGGGAGAAAAGCTCCTCAGGACTAGAAAACAATTTATTAAATTTTAGTAACATAGTAGTAACAATTCTTCTACAGAATTTGCCTGTCGCACTTGCACTTAATGCTCCTAGCTGACATCTAATAATTAATGCACAGTCAAAAGGTTAGAAAGGAAGGATCCGCAATGGGGCACTTATCTGATTCTGACAAGCGAAGCTAAGATACCAAACAACCAAACTAGAACAATCCGTCAGGTTCAATGATCAACATTTGGGCTGGTGGCAAGACAGTCTGAGGATCTCACACATATGTCTGTTTATATACCCCTTCACCAATGAGCCGAGTTCATCATCCAGACGTATGCCCTCTGGTGGGTAAAGCTTTGGTACATCGGCTGAAAGTCAACAGATGACAACCCACCTGTTATGAATACTGCAACAGTGATTTCAGACAAGACGGTAACTTTACATCCGTCTCAGTGTGCTGGGGGAGTGAAAATATGCATTCCCAGTGTACAAAAACTATGGCAATACAAACAAAAGAATCACTTGAACTCCTTAATCTAAGTCCAGCATTATTAACTTCCACAGTCAGCAAAATCTGTTTTACTTTTCTACAAATATCACCTTAGATCAATTATCAACCTTAAATAATCAGATATCTATATTCCCAGATACTTTAAATTATTTATATCTCTCTTTCAGATCTTGAGAAAGGACAACATTTATCAAGACAGCATCCATTTTTTATTACAGTCTTTATAACATGAGACAACATTAAACATATCTATATTACTAAATCTTCTTCTCTTTCAGCAGTTCCCGTTAGAGGTCGCCACAGCGGATCATCTGTTTCCATTTCTTCCTGTCCCCTGCATATTGCTCAGTCACACCAACCGCCTGCATGTCCTCTGTCACCACGTCCATAAACCTCATCTTAGGCCTTCCTCTTTTCCTCTTACCTGGCAGCTCCATCCTTAGCATCCTTTTCCCAATATACCCATCATCCCTCCTCAGCACATGTCCAAACCAACGCAGTCTCGCCTCTCTGACTTTGTCTCCAAACCATCCAACCTGAGCTGACCCTCTAATATACTGATTCCTAATCCTGTCCATCCTTGTCACACCCAGTGCAAATCTTAACATCTTTAATTCTGCCACTTCCAGCTCTGACTCCTGCCTTTTTGTCAATGCCACTGTCTCCAACCCATACAACATAGCTGGTCTCACTACCCTCTTGTAGACCTTCCCTTTCATTCTTACTGGTACCTGTCTGTCACAAATCACTCCTGACACTCTTCTCCACCCATTCCACCCTGCCTGTACTCTCTTCTTCACCTCTCTTCCACACTCACCATTACTCTGAACTGTTGATCCCAAGTACTTAAACTCATCCACCTTCTCCAACTCTACTCCCTGCATCCTCACCATTCCTCTATCCTCCCATTCATTCACACACACATATTCTGTCTTAGTCCTGCTGACCTTCATTCCTCTCCTCTCTAGAGCATATCTCCACCTCTCCAGGGTCTCCTCAACCTGATCCCTACTCTCACTACAGATCACAATGTCATCTGCAAACATCATAGTCCATGGTGCCTCCTGTCTGATCTCGTCTGTCAACCTGTCCATCACCATTGCAAATAAGAAAGGGCTCAGAGCTGATCCTTGATGTAATCCCACCTCCACCTAAAATGGATCTGTCACTCCCACTGCAGAATTCACCACTGTCACACTACCCTCATACATATCCTGTACCACTCTTACATACTTCTCTGCCACTCCTGACTTCCTCATACAATACCACAACCCCTCTCTAGGCACCCTATCATATGCTTTCTCCAAGTCCGCAAAGACACAATGCAACTCCTTCTGACCTTCCCTATATTTCTCCATCAACAGTTTCAGAGCAAACATCGCATCTGTAGTGCTCTTTCCCAGCATGAAACCATACTGCTGATTGCTAATCATCACCTCCCTTCTTAACCTAGCTTCCACTACTCTTTCCCATAACTTCAAGCTGTGACTAATTAGTTTTATCCCTCTGTAGTTACTACAACTCTGCACATCTCCCTTATTCTTAAAAATAGGTACTAAAACACTTTTTCTCCACTCCTCAGGCATCCTCGGACTTTCCAAGATTTCATTAAACAATCTGGTTAAGAACTCCACTGCCATTTCTCCTAAGCACCTCCATGCTTCCATTGGTATGTCATCCGGACCAACAGCCTTTCCATTCTTCATCCGTACTTCCTCCTTGCTAATCTGTTTCACTTCCTGAGTCACTATCCCCACATCATCCAACCTTCTCTCTCTTTCATTCTCTTCATTCATCAGCCCCTCAAAGTACTCTTTCCATCTGCTCAACACACTCTCCTCGATTGTGAGTACGTTTCCCTCACTATCCTTTATCACCCTTACCCACTGCACATCTTTCCCAGCTTGGTCCCTCTGTCTAGCCAATTGGTGCAGATCATTTTCTAACTTTTTAGTGTCCAACCTTTCGTACAACTCTCCATATGCCTTATCCTTAGCCTTCGCCACCTCTCTCTTTGCTATGCTCTTCATCTCCTTATACTCCTGTCTACTTTCTTCATCTCTCTGACAATCCCACTTCTTCTTCGCCAGCCTCTTCCTCTGTATACTCTCCTGTACTTCCTCATTCCATCACCAGGTCTCCTTGTCCTCCTTCCTTTGTCCAGATGTCACACCAAGCACCTTTCTAGCTGTCTCCCATACCATCTCTGCTGTAGTTACCCAGCTATTCGGTAACTCTTCACTGCTCCCCAGTGCCTATTACTAAATAATATTGGTAAATCCCTTAAAATGTCAATATAAGGACAACAAATCATTACATACTGGTGCTAATAAGGACTCAAAATCCCTGGAGAAACCCCATTCCCTTCAGTACAGCATATAGGAAATGCCTTTTGGCCTCTAGTTCAAAAATAGCAACTGTAACCACCAGACATTAGCATCTTCCACCATCAACAAGTTTCATATTATACTGGCATGCATTTTCTGCTCCCCTTACAAACCCACACTGTTCAAAATGAACTACTTCTGTAATTATTTAACATCTATCCTAACTAAAATTTCCATAAATATTTTGTAATTTTGGTTTAAAATGGACACTGGCCTGTAGTTGGATGGCAGGTCATGAGCCTTTCCTTCCTTCAGCATAATGGTTATACCTGTCTCCCTCCAAGATGCTGGGATATTTCCCCTGGTAATGCCCCATTCATTAAACAAAGCCATTTAATTATTTATTTGTCTTTGTTTCTGGGAAAGTCCAACTAGGTAATACCCATTTTCAGCGAAGGCCTAGGGAGAAAAGCCCCATTTGCTTACACAGCATTATACTAAGTTCCAGTTAAACACAGAGTAGTTACACTTTTATTTACATGTATACATTCTAAGCTTTTAAAAAGGTGGAAGTTACCATCATTCCCCAAGCAGTACCTCACAATTTCCATATTTCTAATGACAGGGCATCAGTTGCCAGAGACTTGCCCTTTGACTGACCGTCCAAACCATTTTAATGTATTCAGCCTATAAACACTCCCTGCTTGTTCATCATACAATTTAAGAATATATATGCAGTCAAAATATTTTCTAATCCTTAGAGTTCTCCATCACAGAAGATGTCAAATGCAATTATTGATGACCATTTCTAAAACCGCCAGTATAGCTTCTGTGTTTCTTAGAGCCTCCCTTGTCCGATCATCTTTAATATAGCAGATACCATTGTCTCTGTTGCTTTCACCTCTCTACAAAGCCAACGCCTTCATTGCCTTACTGTAACTGGTTTGCTTACTTGGTCATAAACTTCTTTTTTGGTAGTAATTTACATTTTCACTGCTTGCAAATACTTCTCTCTCTCAAAATATTTCTCTCTCCTGTGCCTTCATTATCTCAGCTGCCCTTTCTCATATTTAAATCTAATTTTATTTTATTCCAGCTCTCCATATATATGTTTTTCCTGTGAGCTAGTATCTCTTTTAATGGCTCCACTTACTATAGTTTATATTCTTGTCCAACAAGTATCCTGGGAAGCACTAAAACCAGTATACCATCTAACCTGTGACATAGCCCCTAGGGACATAGCTCCAGGAATATTGGCACATGGTCTAACCAAATTAAAATGTTTTCTAGTTATACATATATCCTGCTCAGGTGAGATCAAGTTCCATCCCTGGGACAATAATATGGGAAGTTGAATTTCTCATCCCCTTCCAAAAGTATGTATGTATCAATAAGACTAAACAACTTTAAATGCATGCCAAGTTTTTTTTTTCCACAAAGTACAGTTTTACCTGTCATGGCCCTTACCCACACCTATATTGCATGAAATCCTGTTCCAATCTCCAATTAATGATACAACTCCCTGCTAACAGCTCATTAACTGTTCCACTATCCTATTATCTGCTAGATCCATCCTTACTGGAGCACCATAGACAGAAGCAATAGTAACATGAGTGCCAAACCACCCTCCCTTCACACCTGCATGTCTATCTTGAGGATTCCTAAATCACTTCTTCCCACCCTAAATAGTAAAACTTCTGAAATAAAGATTACACTCCCCTGTCTTTCTGTGAGCAACAAAATAACTTGCAAAAACAGCAAGTAAATTCCCCTTTCCTGATAACTGGGTTAGTTTCCCCTGGCATAAGTATGTTTCTTGTAGTACAATGTCATCAGTTTTATACTCTCTCATCTAACACCTCTATTTTAGCAGTGCTAATTGCTTCAGTGCATTTCACTTTTGATAATGAAGTCCGAAAGAAACATGCCATCTTTCAAAGGATAGCAACTTTTGCTGATCATAAACAGCTTTTTAACTATCCCTTCTATACACACACATGCACACATCATCAATAAATTTGTTTTTGAGCAAGAACAGATCCCTTACACTGTGAAATAAGTAATTGCCAGTTTCATGAAATATTTGAAATTGCTCACTTTCTGACCGTACCAGTTTTGTTATACAAGCGTTGTATTTACTATTATTTCTTTTCCCTCCCTTTTTCCCCCAACATTCTTTTTGCCTCTATGCTTGATGACCATCAGTCCTCTCCCTACTGGACTTCAGCTCCTTTATTCCCTTTTCATGGAGTTCCCCACAACCGTGGGAGAGACAAAAATTCTGAGTGGCTGTTACTAAGGGTTACTTGTGTGCTTTTCTAGCTATGAGGGGCACTTTATGATGGCCCTAAACTCACCCCTGGTCAGAGACATGTGTGCTGTATTTCACCGAACATATCCATAACATCTTACTCGCACTGGTTCACATTTCCATGTACTCACAATAACAGCTACTACCTAAAGAGAGGTTTGGCAAGCCAAATTTGCCTCCTCAGCTGTAAAGGTGCATTGCCATCCTTCCTCTGAGGGTACATGGCAGCACCTGGACAGTTCAGCCTCGCCTACCACCAAGGATGGGTAATCCCATCCTCCCTTGCCAGCTCTATCAAGTGCAAAAGCTGCTAATCAAACTCATCTTGCCTGGCCATAGTCAAAGCTCTATGCCACTGGAGCTGAGTTTTCCTTTCTTTTTGGATTGCTGTTTCAAAATCAAGACTACTGGGATTGCCATCATCATGAACCAGTTCAAAAATGTTAACAACAGATGAGACCAAAGGAAGCAGCAGAAAGAACACGTATATGGGAACAATTAAGACCCTTCTAGAAGAAGGATCCTCCCACAAGTAGCCCTGCTCATCTTAGACAGATTCTGCAAATTCAGAAGTCAGCATAAATAATATAAAATAAAATAAAATATATGCATATATCATAATTCTACAGCTATAATTTAGTTGTGTTTAGATTCAAGATTTCTTCTGTGTTTTGTACCACTTTCAAATTCCCACAAATGAATGTCTTTGTTATAATAAAAGAATGGATGAATGTTTCCTTATTTCACATCTTGTGTGCATTAATTAATTGTTGAGATAGTGTAATTAACTATTTTGATCACTGACAGTCCCTAATGAAATGACATGCCTCATAATTTTTCAGCGATGTTCCTGATGTGATTTCCTGGGATTCCACTAAAAAATGAGAACTTACACATTAAATATTCTTAATCAATAAACATGAACAAATAGACAGGTAGCAAATTTATTTATTTTATTTATTTATTGACATTTGTTAAGACTGCGGTGGTGGTGCTGCGGTAGCGTTGTCGCCTCATAGCAAGACGTTGTCCCGTTCGATTCTCAGCTAGAGCGTCTTCTGTGTGGAGGCATACGTGAATGGGGCGTGCCTTCATTGAAGGTTGTGCATCAGGGCTGGTAACCTGGTATGTAAAAATCCACTACCAATCATTAGCGGACCGGAGTTCCGCTGTGGCGACCCCTAACCGGGAAAAGCCGAAAGACACAAACAAACAATTTATTGACATTTGTTAACCGGGTTTGTCCAACTGGGCTTGTGGCCCATTTTCAGTGGAGACCAGACATACAAGAAGGGAGACGGAAAGAGCGGGAGAGAGAAGCAGACAGCCACAGAGATGAAGTACATAAATACATAAAAAAGCAAGTAACTCTGGAACAATTTACCTTCATAAACCAGGAAAGAATTTTATATGGCATGTGGTCTGATTCCGACTTGCACAAACTGAGACAGAAAATGAGACAGGCACAGGGAGAAACAGAGGTAGGGAGATGCACAGAAACTGCTGCCTTGTTGGAGGATTAATCCAGACAACTTAAATTTATTCTCTGCAACAGAATTCCTTTTAATTCCCAGTGAAAACGTTTTATCTTTTCTGCATTTTTATTAGTCTGAACATCTGCACAATCTTCAGTAAAATAATATTCTATTATAAGAACATAGGGGCTGGCAGGTTTATTAAAGCGTTTAAAGTGTTCAAAGGTATTCACACCAAAATCTGTCTAAATCTAACAAAGAATAGCTGATGGCATCCACCTTACAAACAGAGGGAGCTATGCCAGAACTACTTAATGCCTAACACTTTTTCATATTTAAATGTGTAGTAGCTTGATCTTTTGTCTGTTAAGTGTTTCATGGGTTGGTGGTATCAAATACTAAAAAAGTAGGACCTAGCAATGGTATTTGGAGAAAAACTATTAGATTTTTTTGGGGCGTGTTGAACATGTGTGAGTAAGTAGATACCAATGCCAATAACTTTCTCTCTGCTGACCAGCTTTATTTTGTCTTTACCTATTAAGGCATGGTAAGACATAACCACAATCAAAGGCAACTGCATTCCCTTTCCAGTCTTAAAAAAATCCCTATTAGTGATGAAAGAACTAATAAATAGATAGTTTTCTTTACTTTTGAGGTTACAGAAAAGTAGAATGGGAAACATCACAATATTCTGATCTATGGGACTTGACAGCAACTAAGAACTCAACACAATGAATAGATGATGGCAATTCTTTTTTATTTTTTTATCTTTAACAGAAACCACATCTAGAAATTACTGTGAGACCAGTTTTCTGTATTGTAGGGATTGAACACCAGCCATCACCCACATATGACAAGTTAACTTATATGGATTGGACCCCCCACCTGTGGCACTGATAACACATGTATATAGAGGTGGGAGTGGGGATGGGGTGACAGTGAACAGTTTTCACTCCTTCATCTGTGATAGGATCAAGCAAGAGAGGATTATTTTAATACGACTTCCCTTGTGAGGCATCAGTATTCCCAGTTTGTATCCCTGGGCATCTTGATTTATTCCGACACTCAAATACAGATGCCATTCAGTGAATTAATTGTGAAAGTTGCTGGGAAAAGCCTCTGTGCACTGTTCTGGGCAGCAAAAGCATTACTGACAACTAACTAAAATAGCTTCTTTTTCACTATCATCCAAGCAGGAAATTTCACTCTGCTTTTGATGGCTACTGGACCCTCTACGAGTACATCTCACTATGGTAAGTCTTAGTGCCTTTTACATCATGGCACAATCTCCCTCGAATTCTCTATCTTGGTGATTTAGACAGAGAGCTTCTCTTGTCTCTTTCAAGGCCCATCAAAAAGTGTTTATTTCTGAAAAATAAAACACTGTTAAATCTGGGTACTGAAGTATTATCTATGTGAATTTCGTATTTGCTATATTAGTCTATTATTGATTATTCTTACGGTTACATTTTGCATTATAATGCATTTAGTTTTAAAATGTGCAACATAAATGACTTTCTTGGTAATTAAAAAAACTACTCAACTCCCTGTATTCGAAACAAACATGAGCAGAGAAAAACTAAACTAAGACATCAATAGCAATTTTCCGACTGATATAATTGCAGCTTTTCCACTGCAGAACCAGAAATCAGACAGCATGTGGAAACAATTCTGTTTACACACTTGCCAGCATTTTAAAGTGACATCACAGGTGGATAACTATTACAGGTTCTGTGTGGGCTTGACGTCTGACATTGGATTTTGAGGTGATAGTGATGTAAACCTTGGCTCTAGATGATTGTCACTGTTGAAGTGACACCCTGACCCCATGTGCAAAAATGGGAAAAAGGGGTTATGGATGGATGGATGGATGGACAGCCTTGCTGCAGGAGACAGCCCTGAAGTAAAGCAATTTACCTGAAGACTAAAGAAAATCAGCTTTAAAAAATCCCTGTGATGAGCTGGCAATTTAATGCAGAATTGTTTCTCTGCCTTATTACTGCTGCATGACATCACAGGTTTTAGATCTTATTCAGTCACAACTTGGACACAGAACAGGAGAATGAATGAACAAATGAGCAGAAAAAGTACGTACTATTTGTTCTTGTGCAGTATGCACAGTGGTTAACAGAAGACCAAACTGCCCTGGGGTATCAGAAGCCCACAATTAACTACTTATGTACCAGGATGAAGCAGATCCCAGGGAGCACCTAACATTCTCAGTCTTCACTGAGTACCAACAGCCATCAGCTTTGAAAATGGATGCCTCTCCATGCTCCCACTCAAAAGCTGCAGCTGGCATGCCAGCATGGGGCTGAGATGGCAAGTAGCTGTTAATGTAAGGATCAAAAATGTCATTGTAAAATCACAAAACCCAGTGAAAGGAGACCTAACTTTGAAGCAAAATGCTTTTCCCAGCCCTACAGCAGCAGCCAACAGGAAAAGGCAAATTAAAAAGACTGTGAAGTACTCTTTCATTGTTTTGACTTCCTAAAATAAGGAATTAACAGTTTTTAGGTGGTACAATGGTACAGTGGTTAGCTGCTTCACTTGTGTGGTTCCTAGCTATACACTGTCTGCAGATCCTCCTTGCATCAAAGAGGGTTTTGAATGAGTGCAGCAGTTTCCTTCTACATTCTTAACACATGGCACAATGTGGAAGGAGTTTCTAAACTGCATTTAGGTGTATGAGTAAGTACATCTATGCATCCTGCAAAAGGCTGATATTCCAATATGGATAATGTTATCTGTCTTATATCAGCTGACTGTTGGGAAAGGTTCTGTCTTCCCTGTGGCTCAGAATAAGATACATCAGGCATAAGAAAAAGAATAAATTAATGAATGAGTTCTGATGTATGTCAAAATCTTCACTATGAGACCTCAAGATGCAGTCACATAGGACTCACTTGACCAACTATAAGAGACTGAAACTGTTGCAGAAAAGGTGAAGTCCCAAGACTGGAAAAACTCCCTTATTAGCCTCAACAAAAAGTTGAGATCCCTCATCAAAACCTCTAAAGCCAACTATGAAGGCAGAATTGCGGCAGACACTAAAAACAACCACAAAGCACTCTATAGTTGTAGCAAGAATCTCCACTGCAATACCCAGGTTTGCCCTGAGTTACTGCACAATGGTACCTCCTATACTGAGCCAACAGATATTGCCAACACACTGGCTGACAAATTCAGTGCCAACTTTACCCCTCTCTCCCACCCTAAAGGACTAATCACAATACCGGAAAGATGCCAGGCACCCAGCATTACTGCAGCACAGGTTAAAGCTGCATTGCCCCAGGCCAAGAATACAGCTTCCATGGGACCCGACAATATCCCTGGATGTGTTCTACATGAACTACAAAGTGAACTGGCACCACATCTGTGTGCCCTGTTCACTCACAGCCTCACCTCAGACTTTGTCCGTACCGAATGGCACACTGCTACAGTCATCCCTTTCCATAAGGGGGGAGCGACTACAGACCCTGGGAATTATTACCCCATTAGCCTGATGAGTCTGATATGTAAGGCTATGGAGCTCATTATCATGGACCTAATTAACAAGGATAGAGGGTATCTCCAAACTCTAGATCCCACACAATTTAATTTTGTGAAAGGCAGATCTTGCCTGCTCAACCTAGTTGGCTTCTTTGAGTCAGTCACCAGAGGTGTGGATGAGGGCAAGGCAGTTCATACAGCCTATTTCGATCTGGCCAAGGCCTCTGATACGTTTCCCCACTCTGGAATTATTGATAAACTCACCAAACTAGGCATCACCCCTTATATCACTAGGTGGGTGGCAAACTGCCTCATAGACAGAAGCCACAGTGTGAAAGTAGCGGACTCCAAGTCAGACTGCTGACCAGTCACGAGTGGAGTCCCACAGGGATCAGTCCTGGGTCCTCTCCTGTTTGGCATCTACTTCTCAGAAGTCCAGGCCAACATGGAGGGACTCTGACTGACCAAGTTCGCAGATGACTGCAAGCTGGGAGCCATTATTAACTTCCCAAGTGATGTAGACATCCTACAGAAAGGCCTCACTGAGACCAATGACTGGTGTCAAAACCATGGTCTTAAGCTTAATGCCAAAAAATGCGTCGTCATCCCCTTTGGGAAAAACTCAGTTCCCACTAATTACCACATTGATGGGAGCCCACTGAACACTGAAGGCATTATAAGAGATCTGGGGACACAGGCTGACAGCAACCTCTCCTTCGACCACCACATTGCCATTGTGGTCAGAAAGTCCTTCTATGTAGCAAATCTCATTGCCAAGGGTTTTGCATCCAGGAAGGAAGAAAGAGGTCATCATCTCTCTCTCTACTCTTCCCTTATTAGACAAGTCATCGAATATAATGCCCCATTTGGCATGTACCTCACTAGACACATGCAACAGCTGGAAAGGCCACAGAAGTACCTCACAAAGACGATCCTAGGCCTTAAACACATGTCCTACATGGACAGACAAAAAGTTCTAGCTATTCTCTGTCTCATACCGTCTACTAAGAGCCGATCTCTGCTTGACTTACAAAGCCATGTCTGACCCAGCTCTGTTAGAAATGCTACATCTAAAGAAATCCCAATCCCTCCGCACCACATGCTTCAGAGACCTCAACCTCATTACCACAATCAACAGAACATGCTGAAGGGACAGGTTCATAACCCAGAGACTGCCCATGCTCTGGAATAGACTTCCCATACATGTCAAGCAGAGCACCGCTGGCCCTCTTCAAGAGAAATCTTGATGAGTGGATGGAAAATAGAAAGTTCACCTCGGGGATCACTCCAGTGGCTCTACTTGATAGAGGCACTGGGAACTAACATCGGGCAGCATGCTGTCAGGGCACTTCTATGGGCTAGCCTTGTAAAGGCCCCAGGGCCATTAGCCTAGTATATACCTATGAACCTATGTGTACCATTCAAAGCTTCTTCTTCTTCGTCTTTTCCACCTGTCCGCTCATGACTGGCAGTGGAGTTTTATGGTGTTGAGTTGCCAGCCCGGCACCCAACCTTCCACAGAAGGCACACACACACACATACACTCACGCCTAGGGCTAATTTAGAGTGTCCAATCCACCTACAGCATGTCTTTGGGATGTGGGAGGAAACCGGAGCACCCAGAGGAAATCCACGCTATCACA
Organism: Protopterus annectens; assembly: GCF_019279795.1. Classification (NCBI taxonomy): domain Eukaryota; kingdom Metazoa; phylum Chordata; order Ceratodontiformes; family Protopteridae; genus Protopterus; species Protopterus annectens. Next base: position 1,490,638,068 of record NC_056732.1, read on the forward strand.
GGGAGGACATGCAGACTCCGTACAGAAGGCACCCCAGCCAAGGATCAAACCGGAGAACCTCTTGCTGTGAGGCAGCAATGCTAACCGCTGCACCACTGTAGCCACCCCATGTGTACCATTCAAAGCAATGGTACAAATCAAAAACATTTTTGTTCTGCAGGGAGGTATGCTCCTCCCACATCCCACATGTGGGGGGCAAGGCCCTTAAATATACATGTATTAACTTCACAGTTACACCACATGGAGAAAGGAAAAAAACACAACCTTGAGTGATCTTTGTTTTTGCTCTAATAAGAGCAAGCAAGTGATTTCAACAGCTCAAGGAGACATGGGATAGCCTGTCAAGATGGGCAAGCTACATTATTTGACCTTATATTACATTTATAATTATATTTATAATATGTACTATATTTGACCTCTCAGGAGATGGCTTTTTCTATACTAAATTCTATTATTTTAATAAACCACTGCGTACCTGGGCGTATGGGATCACCTTCTGTGAGCACATCATTTAGAGTGAAAGATGTCGGGAAATATCTTGGTTTTTGCCAGAAAAAAAGTCTCTTCTTTTTCCTCACCAGACCCAAAAGATGAAGCCGATCTGAATCATTCAATCTGGAGAGAGGGATCAAGCGACCACCAGTATCAATTTCTTTCACAAATTGTTTAGTTGAGTTTGCAAACATTTTAGAAGTTTATTGCCCTGTAGAGGAAAAAGAGTTGGTGTGAGTTTAATATTCATATACTGAAACTAACTTAGCAACATTAAATTAATAATATACTTGAATGAAAAACAATCTTAACAATCTTACTCCTGTATGCAGCTGTTAAGTATGGCTCCATAAGGTACAGGATACTTTTTTCTTTTTTTTTTTTTACCATATCCATTTATAAACTATAAATAGCGGACTAGCTTACTCTCTCCTGGCCTGTCATCTGAATATTAGGAGTATTAATAACAAAATAGATGGCATGCACTCCTGGGTGTCCACTCCCCTGAGATTCTCTGTTTATCTGAGACCTGGTTAAAACCCAACAATACAGAAAATGAAGTGTTACCACCTGGGTATAACATACACAGGCTGGATCGTGTTTCCAGGAAGGGGGGTGGGGTAGCAATACTCTACAAATCTGAGTTGAATGTAACCATAGCTGTTAATCAACCACCTCAGATTAGTAATTCAGAAATTCTTGCTGCCAGACTGCAAATTAACAAAAGTAAATACATAAACATCATCTGTATGTACATTCCCCTGGGTAATAATATAGCCACACTTGGAGACACCCTACATTGGTTAGCATGTCACTACCCCCAAGAAACCCTACTGTTTGGAGACTTTAACACAGACTGGGGCACCTGTTCCTTAAGAGTCCCCTACTACCCACATTAACCTGCATGCATTTTCGCAAATTATAACTACCCCTACCAGGCTAGGTAAACCCAACCAAAAGGAAAGCATACTCGACTGGATACTGCTAAATAGTAACCCCCAACTGTACAAATGCTGGTATCCTCCCCGTTGACCTAAGTGACCATTTTCTCACTTATATAGTTAAGCAGAAAGTCAATAATCCACAAATACCCTTGCTCAGAAAAGTCAGAAACAAAAATGACTTTGACCCTACCAAATTCCAGCAGGAATTTAACTCCTGTAATTGGTCTATGCTAACTCACCTCCCTTTGGAGGAGGCAGTTGTATATTTCAACAATAAATTTCTTGATATCCTTAACTGGCATGCAACTGCTAGGAATGAAACCAAAAAATCTATCTTACAAGACAAAAAACAACACTACTGTAAATTACAGACAGTCAGCCGGAACAACCCTCAGAAGTTCTGGGCAGGTCTGAATAATCTGCTTCATCCTGGTAAAACTTCCACCCCTATTCCCGCTGCTACCATAATAAATCCCCTGAGGATGTCTCGGACAGTTTTAATTATTTCTTTACCAAGACAATTCAAGCTCTAGCTAGCCAATTACCTTCTAGCTCTCCTGGCCCTATAGCTCTCCTGGCCCTGATAGTACCACCCATATAAACTTACTCTCTTTCAGCTTCCAACCAGTGTCTACATCATTTATCTGCACCTTAATCAAAAAATTAAAACCCACCACTCTCTCAGCTGACCAACTCCCTGCCGAATACCTTCAAAAATCAGCTGATGCTATTGCTTATCCAGTTTAAATACTAATTAATCGTACCATAGCTGAGATTAAAATTCCCACCATTTGGAAAACATCCTATGTTATCCCAATACATAAAGGAGGTTCCTCCACTGAATTCTCCAACTACAGAACCGATATCTATACTTTCTCCAATTGCAAAGATCATGGAAAAATGTATACACAAACAACTCATGCACCACCTAATCCAGAATCACCTCTTGGCTGATACCCAGCATGGCTTCCGTCCACACCATAGTACGACCTCCGCCCTGCTAGCTTTTACCAATACCATTAATAATAAACGTAACAATAATCAAATATCTTCAGCCCTCTTCTTGGATCTTTCTAAGGCATTTGATATGATGGATCATCATCTATTGATTCACACCCTGTAGACTTTCTTCCTAGATTCTAAAGCCCTTCAATGGGATAAATCCTACCTCAGTGGGAGGCTGCAGGCTGTTCTCTGGCAGAATAAGCTCTCTAAACTATTACCTAACACCCTTGGTGTTCCACAAGGCTCCATATTAGAGCCCCTACTGTTTTTCATATTTATTAACGACCTAAATACGGTCATCTCTGATATCAGCTGTATCCAGTACGCTGATGACTCCACCCTGATTTGCTCAGCTACATCTCCTGTAGACTTGAGATCTGCTACCCAGCCCACCTTTAATTCTATAGAAAACTGGCTCTCTGAATGTCGATTGTTACTAAATCCCCAAAAAAACTAAAATGCTGCTATTTTCACCCACATAAAGGTCCACTGCTTTTACCTTCACCATAAATACAAAAGATGGGACAATAATCTCCCCTGACCCTTCTACAAAACGGGTTCATATTATAAGCACGAAAACTGAATCGCGCAAACACGTATTGAGTGACACTTAAAGGGTGAAAGCCCAAAACATCGAATCCCAAACATGACAAAACCAACAAACAAATACTGTCAATAACTGTTGTATGCAGGGGGGCACACCCTCAAGTTACTGCAGTTATATCATGAACACATCAAACCAGCCAAACAGAAACCACAAAAAAGCTTTGGGGGTTAGAAATTGGTATAATGGTTAAGGTGTTTACCTCACAGACACAACCCTGTGATTTTACTCTCAACTTTAAAGTGAAACTGGCTAGGCTTAAAATGGCATGCAAAGGCATCTAACCTAATACTTAACCTTGAACCTATGAATGAAGACTGTGTGCTTCCTGTCGACTGATTTTGTATGGAGCTTTCGGAGTATGCAGTGATTCTTTGGAAGCTGTAGCTGATTCTGGACTATTTTGCCGGATAGCTCTTGCCTATTTCTGAAGCTGGCAGTTGTCTATGAAATTGTTTTGAAATCTATGTTGTATATTTTTTTTCAACACAGTGCTTTCTGGATGTGTCCAGGCCATCCTACCTCTAGTATGAACCTAATCTGTTTGACTCATTTTCCAGCTGCTGTCATTGTTCCAGCTGTTTGAGGGTGTAGAGGCTAAATTGTTCAGTTTCTTTCAGAGTTGTTTCTAGCTTCTGATATGTTCTGGATTTTACTGTTCTACATTTTTTTAAACACTGGACTTGTTTTTACTACTCCTGTGCTTCTTGGATGTTCCACCACTGGGGGAATTTACTGTTGTTCCACTGTAAGAACTTAGGATATGATTTGGGATATGATTTGGGAAACTTTTGCATGAAGAAATAGCTAATAATTTAATTCTTGCTTTACAGGCTTGATATAGCTGCCTCTTCTAAAATATGGTGACTTTGCAAAACACTGTTACTGTGTCTTGCTTTGTTAAAGGCATTGACGTCTGGACCCAGCATATCTTTTGGGGACTCGGTTGTCCTTTGGCTATTACTGATTTATTTTCTCTGTTTACTAATTTTACAGCATCCAAAATCTGTGGATCAGCTTTGCTTGCATCTGTAATGGTACCAGACATGTAACATGTCTCACTTGCTCAGTTCACATGCTGTCGCCGGTCATTCACATGTGATTTAACTCCACCTCAACAGCAGTTCTGGAAAGTTACCTTCTAGGTGCCAGTCACTGCATCATAAGCCTTTTGATAAAATCAAGTTATAAACTCTCAATAGAAACAGATGGACAAACAAATACTCACATCTCTAGAACCATAATTATTACTGTAGAAATGCAAACAACAGATCTTCTGCATAGCAACATCATCCATTAAATTCAAGGTCTTAACAAATTTAAGTTACAATATACAAATGGATGTTCTGTAAACAAAACAGAAAACATACAAACTATGCACATACTTGCAGTAGCATTTTTAATACTCCATTTGTAAGCTTTTATAAGGTCATGCAATGCTCTCCATATTGCTTGGCTACTGAGAGATTTCAGAAATATGAAAATGATGACTATATGGATAATTATGTGCATGGACATTGGGCCAGCTTCCCTTACACAGAGGAATAAAGCCTTGACTATGACCCAGGCAAACGGACTTTGATTCACAACTCTGTTACCTGTTGAAGTGGCCGGGGGAAAGGGAGCAGTGATGGGGCATTCCTCGCTCACCTTTCTTCGGGGGAAGAGTGTGCAGGGCACATGTCAAAGTGCACGGTCCTGGGGCAGAGTCCTCAGTGCAGACTGGAAACCACACGGAGCACTTCTTGGTTGCAGGGGCTGTATTCAGGGGTTATGCCACATGTGTAAGTGGGTGGCAGCCCTTATTGATGTCCGCGTCAATAAAGCACCATGAACACGTTACTGAATGTGGACCATGGGGTTAGGACTATAAAAAACGGAAAACAGGACAACCTCTGGCAGATGCCTAAATAACAGTTCCTCACAGCTGGCCCTCACCCTGGTAAAGGGAGAATGAATGGGCCAGGTGGCCAAAATTTAGACTCCTGTCGCCTGTAGTCTGATGTTAGCTTGTCAGTACTATAAAGCAAGGCAGTCGACATCATTACATCAGTTTTTCTCACCCTAACCCATCAGAAGCACAAGGGAAAAGACAGATGGTCCGGGTGGCTAACAGCCACCTTGGGAAGCATGTGTCTCCCTAGGGGAAGATGTGAAATGGGGGATGGAGGGAGGGAAATCAAGACTGCAACAGTGAATACACTCAAGCATCTACATTTATGGAAAGTGTACACAACTGTACTATGTTCTTCATGTTTCACTGTTGCAGTCATCACCTGTGGGAGGATTCCCAAAGCTGAGGTATAGGGAGGAAGGATAGGTAGAGTCCTAGGTATGGGTCAGGAGGCACTGCAGAATTGCAGAGGCAAATCCTGCCCTAGACTTAGAAAAGAGAGGTAGGTGGTAATGCTTTGTAAAGGTATGAAGAGAGGTCCAGGTGGCTGCTTCCAATATGTCCCTGGTAGGTACTCCTCTGAGGAAGGCAGTGGAAGTGGAGGTTGCCCTAGTGGAGTGGGTACAGATTGACTTAAGGAAGGGTTTCCCATGTAGTCTGGAGAAAAAATGGATACAGTGTGAAATCCATTTGGAAATGGTTTGTTTGGATATTGGCTTCCCCTCTGCCCCTGGGGCAAAGCTTACAAGAAGCTGGTCAGTTTTTCTGAATGGCTTAGTGTGGTCTAGATAGTATCTGAGTTGTCTGTGACCGTCTAGTGAGTGTAGAATTATTTCCCCCTTGTTTTGAGGTTTGGGAAAGAAGGTGGGAAGGTGTAAGGCCTAGTTAAGGGTCACATCAGATACCACCTTGGGCATAAAGGAGGGATTAGTCCTCAGGGAGACTCTGTCTGCTTGGAAAATTATGAAGGGCTCGACAGCCATGAGAGCTTGAAGTTCTGAGACCCTTCTGACTGAGGTGATAGGTAGTAGGAAGGCAGTCTTCCAGGAGAGGTATTTCAATTCTGTTGAAGTGGCAGTTTTGAAAGAAGGTAAGGTTAGTTTCTCTAACACATAATTCAGGCCCCAGGGTGAAGTAGGTGGTCTTCTGGGAGGCCTAATATTAGAAGCCCCTCTGAGGAATTGCTTAATCAAAGGATGAGAGAAGAGGGTGGGTCCGAATCATAATGGGCAGAGATGGCCGAGGCATGGATTTTAACAGGAGAGGCCACTATTGAGCAACTCTGCTAAGTAATCCAGGATGAGAGGAATGGAAGGTTGTGAGGTACCGCCCCCTTTTGATTGTTTCCAGGAGCAGAATCTTTTTAATTTTCCTGCATAAGATTTTCTTGTGCTGGGCCTTCTTGCCTCTGTGATGATATCCAGGACCTGTTTGCTTAACAGTGACTTCTTGTTAGTTGTTAGTGTATGAGCCATGCTGAAAGTTTGAGTCTGTAGGTCTGGGTGCAGTAACTTCACCCTCTCCTGGGTCAAGAGGTCTGACCTTAGGGGAAGCAGCTTCAGGGGTTGTAAGGTCAGACTGCATAGTAAGGGGTACCAATGCTGTCTGGGCCAATATGGAGCAATGAGGATGGCCTTTGGTCTCTCCTCTCTTATTTTGATCAGAACCTTGGGAATAGCGGGCAGAAGAGGGTATGCATACACAAAGAGGTATTTCCAGGGGAAGGTTAAGGCATCCACCTTCCATGCTAGGAGGTGATACTCCCTGGTACAAAACTTGTGCAGCTGGTGGTTGAGGTGCGAGGCAAAGAGGTTCACCTCTAAGGTCCCCCACTCCTGGGTGATTTGCAGAAAGATTTCTCTGTAGAACTGCCATTCGTGGGGTCCAGTAAGTTTCTGCGTAGGTGGTCTGCCAGTGTGTTGCTGATCCCTGGTTCTTTAAGTACCACTGAAGCTTTCTCATGTGAAGCCTGGCAAGAGGGATGAGAAGGATGCAAGATGCCATGTATCCCAGGGCTTGCAGGAACTTCCTTGTGGTGAGGTGACTTCTGGAAGCCAGACGGGTGAAGTAGAGAGGCAGGAAGCTCTGCTTTTCTGGGGATAGGAAGGACATTAGGTTTGCTGTGTCTAGCACAACTCCCAGGAAAACAATTTTCCTGGTGGGGTTTTGCTTTGATTTTTTTTTTCTCGTTGATGGTGAACCCTAGGGAAGTTAGGAGTTTTTTGACAAAGAGAAGATCCTGGAGCAGCTTTTCGCCTGAAGGAGGTAGTCGTCCAAGTAAGGGTAAATCTGTATATTTCTCTGTCTGCAGAATGCTATAGCTGGGGCCAAGCATTTGGTGAATACTCTGAGAGCAGTAGATAAGCTAAAGGGCAGTGCAGAGAACTGAAAGTGCTGATTGCCTGCTCTGAAGCACGGGAATTTTCTGCACGATTCCCTGATGGAGATGTGGAGATAGGCATCTTTTAGGTCTATTGTCACCAGCCAGGCATTTTGTGTGCGCATAGGCAGGAGCTGCTGCAAGGTTAGCATTTTGAATCTGGGGACCACCAAGGAGGTGTTCACTTTACATAGATCCAGGATGAGGCACCTAGTTCCCTCTTTTCTGGGAACAAAGAATAGACTGGAGTAAAAAGCTTTTCCTGTTTGATCCAGAGGGTCAGGTTATACTGCCCCCCTGGGATATTAGTGTTTTTACCTGTTTTAATGCCTCTGCCCACTAGTTTGGGGGGGTGGGGGGGTCTGGGTACCCTATTGGAATTGGGAGTTCGCTGAAGGAGAATCTGTATCCCTGAGAAATTATTTTTAATCCCCATTGGTCCCTGGTTATAGAGACCCAATTGTCCTTGAAGAGGGTGAGCCTTCCTCCTAGTTTTAGATGAGTGAAAGGAGGGCAGAGGGGGGGAGGGAAAGTCAATGTGAGTGCTTACCATAGAAGCTTGGCTTTGAACTCCCTGCCTTAGAGGTGGAAGTGGTCCACTGTTTGCTTCTTTGCTGGCCTTGGGATAGGGGCCTGGATGTCCTGTCCCTGTAGGGCTTACTTTGGCCCTGTCTGCTGGGTGCAGGGAAGGCCCAGTGCTTAGAGGGGAAGTTCCTGCTGAATCTGTGCGGATGAAACTGAAAGAAATCTTTTACTGTTTGCATAGATTTTGCTTTGTCTTCCATCTTTTTAGGCACCCCTTCTGGTTTTCCCCCAAACAGGCGTTCCTTATCTAGGGGTGCATCAATACGTTTTGACTTGACATGATCAGGGGGAGGTTATTCCTTCAGCCATGCATGTCTTCTAATAACAGATCCTGTCACTGCTGCCCTGCTACATGCTTCTAGGGCATCATATCCACATTGTAATGAGTGCTTGGGCACTTGAGAAGCAGAGTGTAGTAATTCTGCCAGCTCTTTTGAGTTGGCACCATCAGGAGAGGTAGCAATCTTCTGTTTTAATTGTTCCAAAGTGTGTTGTTGATATTTTAACATATGGAACTGACAAATGAGTGCTCTGATAGCTAAGGATGCAGAGGTGTATACTTTCTTACCCCATCTGTACACATCTCTGAAGTCTTTGTCAGAAGGAAGAGGATTCTTGGCAGAACTAGTCTTAGCTCCTTTTGGTCCCTGTATAATGACCTCAGGGTCTGCAGCAAAGTTCCTGTACAGGTATTTGTGAGAATCTGGTACTCTGTAGTAACTGTCATATTTAGCTGGAGCAGGAGACAGAGCATCAGGGGCTAAACTGGATTCAAGGAAAACAACATCCACCACTTCTAGAATAGGTGGGATGGCCAGGGGTTGTGCTGGGGCAGGTCCAGAAACTCTCTAAGTCATTTATTTGACTGTGGGTAGTCCTGAGATTCCCACTGAAAATGTTCCCTGAGGGAGTGAAGGGTTTCCTCGAAGGAGAGGTCCTCTGGAGGGGAGGCAGAGGGGATGGATTCTTCTGCATCTGAATCCTCATAAACAGTTAAGGGCTGTTGTTCCTCTTCAAAGGCAGAATAATCAGATTCCTCAGACTCTTGGTCTGTCATAATTTCTGGAGAAGGAAGCCTTTTCCTTTTTAGAGTGGAAGCTTGAGTACCTCCACCATTTTAAGTATTTGAGCTTGGGGTGGGGGAGAAGTAGCAAGATGGAGGCTAGAAGCAGACTTCCTAGGAGTGGCTTGGCTTCGAGGCCTGAGAGAATACGTCGTTTTTTGTCTAGAATTGGTAGTGCGAACGGCCTCCTCGGAAGCCGGTGCCTGCGTTGTGGCTCCGGACCCAACCGAGGCAGAGACAGCCAAAGGCTCGGAAGACAAAGTGGATTTCTGTGGCATACCGGACTCCAAAAGGGTCTCGGCAGAGGCCTGCTTAGAAAGCAAGTCGGGCATCAGGGGGTGTGAAAGCACCTCACTGAATTCTAGAGAACTGACGACTTGCTTAGCGGTAGTGTCATCAGAAGGCTTAGCCTTGTGTGGCCTGTCTCTATCTTTACATTTTTTTGGAAAGCCGGCGGATTGTCGGCTGACAGACGCCATATCGAAATTTGAAGATGGAATACGAAAATAATTGTCTACAAAAAGAGCTCTACGGCATATGGTTCTCACATTAAAGAGGGCACAGAACTGGCAACGAGGGACGTTGTGGTCTGGGCCTAAACAAATGATGCAGTAAGAATGAAAGTCTCGGTGTGGGATCTGCTTTCCACGGGCGAGACAATTGTTAACTTTTTTGGACATCGGTTAGAGCAAGAAAAAAGGGTCCCCAATGGGGTACTTAGCTTTAGATGTTTTCTGCTAAAATTTGACTTCTGGTAGCAACTGACCAGCACTCATGCAAACTGCGTCTGCTACAGGCTCCATGGCAAGAAAGACTGATGTAATGACGTCGACTGCCTTGCTTTATAGTACTGACGACCTAAAGTCAGACTACAGGCAACAGCAGCCGGCGCACAAAAACATTGACTCTGGTATTCGGGACGGCCGAGGGCTACCACAGCAGAGATAACCCAGAGGTGACGACTGCAACAGTGAAACACAAAGAACATCAAGCCTAGTTCTGTTCACAGATTATCAGTTCATACTAAGCTTATGATCAAAGTGCTATCAACAAGTTTAACCATGTTACCCCTTGCTAATGAGAGTACATTAGCTGCCCATGGTTAACTTACTTCTGTATAAACCAGGCACAGACTTATGGTCTCTCACACAATTGTCAAGTCTAGTTTTGACATCACATATGGCATTACTTTGTCTAACATGCACAGGTAGTCTACTGCAAAGTCAGGGAATGCACTGGCTTGTGAATCCGTCATACCCAGCAGGTACACTTGATCTTGCAGTCGAGGGTTGGTCTTTGGCAAGATTACTAGACAAACCACTGCTTCTGCAGATGTGGAGGAGACCAAAACAGGATACAGGCTTTCAGGGACCAAAAGACTAAATGGAGATCACCATGCAGGAGTCTATATGAAACAGTGAAAGTCAGGGCTTTTAACCTTTTGGGCAGTTTAGATAATATAGCCCAGAAATCTTCCTGGTCACTTTTGGGATCTTTCAAGTTGGTCTTAGTGCTTTGTGAGACACATTCTAAAAGTAACACTGTATTCAAGAATGGGTCTAATAACAGAAGAAAAAAGGAGGGAAGGTATTGACTTGATGGATAGAGATAAGGAGTTGTAGGCTCTAGCAACAAGGTGCAAGTGCAGACAATGCCTAGCAGATTTGATAGGTTTGTGGACAGACAGGAGTTTTTGGTCACTGGATCAGAACGACCAACTAGGAACATAGTTGTATAGTATGTTATTGTTGTACAGAATGTTATTTAGTGCTGGACAAGCACATGGATTCTGGATAATTTTATAGGTGATAAGAAGCTGTGTATATCTTAGTTGATAGGGTAGTTCTAACTAATTTAGGCTTTTTAGTGCTATACAGCTGTGGGTTCTGAAAAGGGTATTTGCTGCAAATTTAGCAACTTTGTTATAGCATTGTTCAACTTTTGATTTTTCAGATGCCTGAAGGTTAGTAAGGGTGGGAGCAGCATAAACAAGTGTGTGGAGGAAATAACTATTGGCAAGTGCAGCTTTAGTTGCTTTGCTCAGAACATTTCTGGCTCTATAAAGTATCCCTAGTTTATTATGAATTTTTCTTATGCAATTTTATATATGCAGGTCAGATGTAAGATTATCATCCACTATCATCCCTAATAACTTGTTATTAAAAGTGACTAATGATTGTATTATGAATAGATAGGACTTTATTTTTTTTTCATGGAAGAGGGATATGGGGGAAAGTAGTAGTTTTTTTAGGGTTGAACATGAGTTGTGAATTACAAAGCCATGTTTCAGTTGCTGTTAAAGCTTTCTGAGTCATTTTGTTTGAGGTGTGCCACACTGTCAGATGTGCAAATGAGTGTGAAGTCATTTGCATACTGTATTACGGAGGGCTATTGTGTGGATGTGTGGAGGAAGCTGGTGAGAAGGGGTCTGAGGACACATCCTTGTGGTACACCAGTGCTGACTGGGATGTATGGAAAGAAGATGGAGTGCCATTTTACTGACTGATACCTATTGGATAGGTAGCTTTTGAACCATAGAAGGATGCACTGACAGAGACCTAATAAGGACATTTGAAGTATGTTTGCTGTGACAAACTGTATCAAAGCCTTTAGACAAGTTTAGAAATAAGAAGGTGACTAGTTTGCCATTATCTCTAGCTTTACTGACAGCATCTATATAGGTTAGAAGTGCAGTGTTAGTACTGTGGGAAAGAAGGAAGCCATGTTGTGTGGGAGATAGGTAGTCTTCCTTTAGGAGATAGTTTAGCACTTGTTTAGTAACAGAGATTAATCAGTTTATAACCAACACAAAGCAACTGGCAGAGAGATACCGAGAAAGAACAGGCTTTCTTTCATTTCCAGAATGCAGAAACCTATTAGCCAGGAAGACTAAGTAATTGACATATACAGTGTAATGTATTGGTTAAGAGAAAGGACAGTGGGCAACTTAGTAAGTGATCCTTAGAGTGCAAGGGCTACTCTGTTGGGGGGGGGGGGAATAAAAATTAATTTCTAGCACAGGCAGGCATGTATTTGACTAGATGAAGTTAATACACATCAAGGTTCTTCAAGATAAATTTGCTTACATTGAACAATATAAAATTTTCAGTAAAAATGTTTAGGAGTTGGCCCTTGTGGCAGACCTTCAGCAGTGTCTGGGTTGAATGCAGTGATCCCAAGCTATTGTACAAAGACAAAATTCTCAGGGAAAATGTTTGGGAGTTGTCTGCAACTCCACACCTACATATTTACACGGCCTTTCAGATAGGGCCACTCAGGGTGCTACTCTGCTACAGAAGCATTTCTACGATTTATTTGTTTGCTTATTGTTTTAGGTAGAGAAATATGAAAATTTCTTTACTTTAAAAATAAATGAACTGGCCCATGGCACTTCATTTCAAAGAAACATCTGCTATAGTTCCCCAGGTGGTAAATGTTGTACACACCTGACCACTCAATTTGTGAGTTTTCTGCTCTGTCCTATCCATATTCTAACTGATGTTTTGTAGAGATAGTAGGAAGGATGGCGCAGAAAACCCATGCATTTGAATGTATATATTGACTGATATAGCAACAGTGTGAGAGAAGCTGACATTTTCTGTTAGCAGCTTTTTTCTCTTTTTCTTTCTTTTTTTAATATGATGGCAGGTAACCAGATACAGACAATGGACAACTTTGCAAGACTAGGCTAGCCTCATCTCTTAACTGCATCTTATTTCCAGGAACATTCTTCATCCACACTGAAAGAGACTGTCCCACATTTATTATTAATTATTTTTAGCATGTATTTGTGAAATAATTGAACTTGAAACCACGGAAATGTGAGCAGGGCCCATTAACTAAGCTGTAGTTTGCAGTTTATAGATGATAGTTGTTATTTCATATTGCAGGATATTTTGGCTATTTGCAACTGCTTTCTCCTAATAATGCCTAATGACTTCACATTAATACACCAGAACTTTTGTATATATTCATATGAAGAAAAAAAAAAGTTACGTACTCACCATAACGTTCCACCTGAGTTGTTGCTTTTCATTTGTCTTCAACCCGTGGGAATACGGATCTGGTACGGATCCAACTTGACCACATTTTCCAGCATCGGATCCGAGCTCCAAGCTCATCCCCTACCCATAATGACCCTGTCTCCCTCCTCCCCTCAGATCAACTTTGCTGCTGACCGTACCACCCCGACCTAACCAAGAGCCTCACAACTTGGCAGTAGTACCCTGAAAGCACCATAGGGAAGACAAAAGCTTGCCAAAGTAAGGACTGTGTCTCTTCCATCTGGTCTACCACACAGTCCACATAAGGCAGGGGGAAGGAGGGAAGGACGGTTTAAGACAAATGAAAGCAACAACTCAGATGCACGTTATGGTGAGTACATAACTTTTTTATCTGAAGTTGTTTTCATTTGATCTTCAACCTGTGGGACAGAGTTCTCGGCTACCAAAAGACCCTGGTAGGTCCTCATGGAAGGATATTCCGAAGCACAGTGCAGATCCAAATTATAGTGCAAAATAAATCTGTGCAATGAGGACCAAGTAGCTGCAGAGTAAATGTCATCCAAAGAAACCCTAGACCAAAAAGCCGCTGAAGTAGCCACAGACCTGGTAGAATGTGCCTTGACCTAACCTGGTGGAGATAATCCTTTGGCTGTATACGCCAGAGCTATGCACTGAAAGATCCGACGAGCAATAGTCACCTTTGACATAGGTTTCCCTAAGAAAGGCTTAGAAAAGGAAGCAAACAGTTGGTCAGACTTACGAAAGGGCTTTGTTCTATGCAAATAAAAATGCAATTTCCTATGAAAGTCAAGCAAATGCAGTTTATACTCTCCCTTATTCTGGATGTCTATATTCTCCAGAGTGAGGAGAACTTGTAGTAAGGCTCCTAAAGGCACTCACAAACAGTACACAATGCAATTTTTTTGTGAACTAGGAGATCTTGGCATACAGTTACTACTGTTTCACTTTGACATGATTGACGTAAGCTGGTTAGAGCAGAGTGCCAGGAAGCCAACCCAATATGTAACACTCAGAGATCACTTAAAAATGTCCCTGTGGCAGACACCCTAGAAATGCAGAGGGGCTACACAGCATGAGGTGACGACTATATAACCAGAGGCAAATACAGCTTAGACGAACAACCAGTTTTATTAACAAGAATTAATCCACGTTGAGCACTTTCTTCCCCCAAATTACAAGGGACTTCATCAGAACAGTATCAAATAAACCAACCCAACCTTATATAGTTGCACAATAAGAACCCCTAATTAGTGACTAATTACTTAATTAATTATTATACTAACTTAATCTAATAATGTAATAAGTTAACCATTAAAATTCATGGATAAAAAAATACTTAAATAAAGAATACATAAAATACATAAACAATGTATGAATTATTGTTAAAAAATATTGTATGATGAACAAAAATAAACATCTAAATATATATAAAAGCATGTAATTTATTCAAATAGTAAAGTGCCCATTAAAAGTTAACCTAAAATGTTTTTTTTAACTTTAAAATACTGGAAATACTGATGGCTTCATTGATGCCTGGATATACAGTTGCATTACATTGCAACTGCCATCTCAATTCACTAATATCAAGGTGTATATCCAAACATTTACCTTGTGGGTCTTTTTCTAAATGCTCAATCACTAAAAATTTAAAAGTATGGTCTTTACAATCATTAAGGTGCTTGGCTAGTGCATTTCTCAACCTGCCACACTTAGTATTCAATAGATGCTCTCCTATCCTGTTCTTAAAAGGTATTCTTGTTTACCCTATATAGAAAATAGGGAAATTTTGACACTTTGCTATGTAGACTACATTTTGGGTGGTACAATTGTAATGTCCATTTATCACAATAGTTCTACCATTCAAAAATAACTTTTCACCCATCTCTAAAATATATGAACAAAATCTACATCTATTGCACCTATAATTCCCCTTCATCCAATTAGTGTTGCCTTCAGTTATATGTTTGCTCATTTTCAATATGTTTTTGAAAGACGTATCTTTCTTATAAATTATTTTTGGTAACTTTCCAACCTTTTGCCCCACATTATGGTTAAAATGTAGTATGTCCCAATTGTTTTGAATTATATCAGTGACTTCATACGCATCCTGATTAAAAGTAGTTATAAAACCTACAGTATACTTTTCTCTCCTTTTATGTTGTCCTAAATTATATAATGCAGTATTGCTGGTGTTCCTTATAATGGGCTTATATATACCTTCCTTACGTTTAAGTATGACCTCATTATTAATTCCATCAAAAAGTTCCTGTGGATAACCTCTAGTTTTGAACATATATAATATAAATTGAATTTCTTCCATGAATTTGGCATCGGAGCTCACCATTCTGGCGGCCCGTACCAACTGTCCCTTCACAATTGACTTTTTTTGAAAATAGGGATGTCCACTAGAAAATTCTAAATATGAATTGGAAAATGTCAGTTTTCTATAAATGCCAGACTCTAATTTATTATTATCACTATTTATTGTTAGGTTGACATCTAAATATGAGATGTTTGTTGTACTATGTGCATAAGTAAATTGCAAAAAATTGACGGTATTGTTGACATATTCATAAAATTGGCACAACTCATGTTCATTACCTTTCCAAATTATAAAAAGGTCATCCAAAAATCTGGTGTAATACAATATTTTAGAGTAAAAGGCCCCTTCCATAATGAACTGTTGTTCCCAGTATGACATGACATAATTTGCAAATACAGGGACACAGGCTGCCCCCATTGCTACCCCTGCACTTTGCTTGTAATATTGTCCCTCAAAATAAATATAATTATTTTGCAAAACCACTTCCATTAGTGTCATATATAAATTTACCTGATCTTGATCATATAGACCAGATTTTTGTAACTGAACTTCCAACTACACTAACCCTTTGTCATGTGGAATTACTGTAAAGAGACTACACACATCTATTGTAACCAATATCATGCCTTTTTCTAACTGAATTTTCCCAACTTTATTCAGGAATTGCTATGAGTCTTTACTGACATACGGAAAAGCTGTCAGACCTGCTTGTAATTTAGTATCAAGGTACTTGCTGATAAAACATCTTTTAGAACATTTCCCATCAACTATGGGTCGAAATTTTGGGTCCCTTAATCCTTTATGGACCTTGGGTATCCCAAAAATATTAGGTATTATGTTGTATTTATTACACATGTATATTCATCTTCACTAATTTGGCCTTGATATAACACATCATCTAAAAGTAAATCAGTTTTTTTTTATATGTTATATATATTTCATTCAAGGAACTCTCTAAATATGTCCCATCCATCAGAAGTACATTCATTCTGTTTAAATAATCTGCTTTATTCATGATAACAACCCCATTACCCTTGTCTGGTTTCATAATACGAATTTTTGAATCCTCAGCCAATTCCTTAAGTAACCGTTCCTTTAACTCCGTCAAATTACTAACAATTTTGTCTGATTTTGGTCTGAGGGCCTTTCTAACATCTTTCTCACATACCTGTTCATACAATCTAAATATTATTCAATGGTGGGTTAAAAGTGCTCGGTATTTTTAAAACCTTCTCATATCCAGTTTGTTCATTATCCTCTACATTAAACCATACTTTCAAATTTAACTTTCGGGTAAAACATTTTAAATTAATCAAAGTATTATCAATTTTACCCTTTCTCCAAGGCACATAGGTAAAACCCTTTGCTAATAAATTTGCATGTTCAGTGTTAATACTTTTAGTAGAATAGTTGTAAACTTTAAAATCATTAGCATCATTCACTATCACAGTTGGTTCAAATGCATTTTCACTTTCATCATGTTGTTCAAAGTCCTGAGATACTAACTCGTTTAAAATAGAGAAATGTTCATCAAAACGGACATCAAAATGAATTCCCATACTGTCGTTGCAGAAGTTGTCTATCTATTAAGCAATTACAGTCTGTAAATTGTTCTAGTTGCTGTTCCCCATTGTTTAGAGAACAGTCTACCACACTATAATTTGTGGACAATTTGCAAACAGAAAGTTTTTCACTGTCTTGAATGAAAGAAAGTTTGTTGTTAGTACTTACTTCTTCCATCATTGCCAATGCTAAATCCATCAATTTTTCCGCTGCTGACTCTGGTTCCTTCCATTCTTGGGTCTCGCTCCCTGTACCACATAGTCCCGAATGGGACTGTTGGCCTTTTTCACGTAGCCTCTCCGATCGCCTTACGTTTTCATCATTAGCATATGCCTACTGTGAATACATGCTCTGGCCATTTTGTAAACTTGTCTGTGTCGTCACTTCCTCTCTCTGATTCATGTCACCATTGGCTCCTACATCACCGTTGCCACGGCAACCAGGAGAAAGGGGATATACCTTCTTTTTTGTATACTCATTCAAATCTCTCTTTATCTTATTCATTTTACGAACATAAATATTACTGCAGACATTGTCAATGTTACTAAAAATGTTATTATAAGCTGGCCGATGATGTATGAACAAAGGATCATTCTGTATATTCTGGCTTAAATTGTCTAAGTCTTTGGACATTTTTTCAGACGCTTGTATGTTATATTTGATCATTAACTTCATCATTTGTAAGCCAGTCTGACCATATAACATATGCGATTAATTTAAATGTTCTAAATTACCTTCTGCTCCGTTTGGATATTTCCATATCCTTAACCCTCACGAGACTTGTTCCATTTCAATGTTCTTTTGTAAGAAATTTCCTTCTGTAATTTCTTAAAAGCCAATAAATTTCTTTCAAAAAGCTTCAGTTTCTCTGCCACTGTAGATTCTTGCTGTCCTAAAGCACTCTATTTTCCCTCAAGACCAAAATAAAACATATTTTTCCACCGGGTTGTTTCATTATTAATAACAACACTCTCATTAACAGAGGTACTTAGCCCCTCAGTGGGACCAAGATCCTGCATATCATGACTTGTCTGTTCAGACAGTCCATGTTGTGTAGACTGGGTTAGAGGGTAGCCCAAACTACCAAATATATTATTCAGACTACCTTGTTTGTCCATTAAAGTTTGTATCATCACAGTAGTATGCACCGCAAGATGCTGCTTAATCTGCTGCAATAATTCCACCACCTCACCACTGGTAGCTGTTCCTTCCATAACTGTGCCACAAAAACCAAACTCAAATCAACCAAAGTCCAAAAACTATGTAACCAGGGGCAACCATAGCTTAGACGAACAACCAGCTTTATTAACAACAATTAATCCACGTTGAGCGTTTTCTTCCCCCAAATTACAACGGACTTTATCAGAACAGTATCAAATAACCAACCCAACCATATATAGTTATACAATAAGAACGCCTAATTAGTGACTAATTACTTAAAGTGTGGAACATGCAGATTTACAACACATGAGAGATGTGTTTGAAGCCTTCTATGGACATCCAGAATGTATGGAAGACGTGGCAGCCAGCACATCATCAGCAGTTTTTGTAGAAGGGTTCTCACCTCCCATACAAGAGCAAATTAAAAAGGTTTGTTTAATGTGGCCAAGTGTGGGTATTTATGCAACTGTGAATCAAGCAAAACACATGGCAGACAGCATACTTAGGAAAAAAAAAAAGAATAAAAAGAAAAGTTACTTGATAGTCAGCTTCAACCGTTTGATACAGACTCACGAGGACGGGGGAGGGGAGGGAGAAATCATGGTGAAAGAGGTGGATTCTGATTTTTCCAAACATAACCCCAAGGATAATATCAGCAAAATTATCCTCCTGTGCCACCACAGATACCACTAGGTGTACCGTGTTTAAAAAAGAAGTTATGTACTCACCATAACATTCCATGTTTGTAGTCCATCTCACCCTTCATTCTTATATATAGGATCGGAGCAGATCCTCGGCTCCAATTCGGCCTATTTACATGCTGTAAGTCTTCTAGATGGCTCGTGGATAGGTAGGTATCCCATGGTGCACCAGTACAATCCCCAGATCTTGTCTGCTGCTAACTAGAAGAGATAATAACAAATATACAAAGACGCCAATACTAAAAGATCTCCATAAAAAAGGGTAATAATATTTTTCTGTCTCCAGGTACTTCCAGGCTGGGGGTAGGCGGGTGGATTCGTAAGAATGAAGGGTGAGATGGACTAAAAACATGGAACGTTATAGTGAGTACATAACTTCTTTATGTTCTGTAGTATTATCTCACCTTCATTCTTACATATGGGGCAGCGTCCCTAGCGCCTTATTCTTGGGTGGCTCAAGGAAAAATACTCCTGAGTACTGTGGAACCAAATGAAACTCTACCATTGAAAGTTAAATCCAATTTGTAATGAGTAATAAAAGTGTGAGGGGAAGCCCACATAGCTGCTGCTCATATATTATCAAGTGGGACCCTGGCTTGAAAGGCTGAAGAGGTAGACTGAGATCTGGTAGAATGCGCCTTGATTTTAAAGGGTAAAGGTCTATACAGCTAGAAATCCAATTAGAGAGTGTCACTTTGGAAAATGGTAAACCTGACCTGGATTCAGAGAAGGAAATGAATAATTGATCCGATTTCCTGATTTCCTTAGTCCGGTGCAAACAAAAACGTAATTGTCTATGGGCATCCAGCTGATGAAAAGTACAGTTGTGTACCTATCATAAATGTAGATGTTCGAGTGTATTCACTGTTGCAGTCATTACTCTTGGGTTATCCTGCTGGCAGGCTACCCTCAGTCGGCCAGAATTCCAAAGTCTAGGTCTGGCGTTGGTTACTGTCGCCTCTTCCCTGACGTCAGTGCTCCAAGGGTATAAAAGATGCAGCCGACGCCATTTTCTTCAGTTTTTCTTGCCCCAGATGTCAGGTGCCCCCAAATTGGTAGGCTGAAAAAATATGCCAATCAAAAAACATGCACAAAAATAACATTCCCTTTGTCTGCAAGCAAATACACCAAATAGGTTGTATAGGATAGAGAAATGCAGAAAAGTCCCAGCAAAGAGAACGGGGATGGTGGGTGGGTAACCTGGACTGCAACAGTGAATACACTCGAACATCTACATTTATGGTAGGTACACAACTGTACTATGTTCATCGTGTTTCACTGTTGCAGTCATTACTCTTGGGTTGAATCCCAAAGCTGAGGATGGGTGGCTGGGCTAAATAGGATTAGGAGAGGCTATGAGGCCCTGCAGAACTGCAGTGGCAAAGCCTGCTCTGGACTTAGAGTAAAGAGGTAAGTGATAGTGCTTTGTGAAAGTGTGCACTGAACTCCAGGTTGCAGCCTCTAAGATATCTTTGGTTGGTTCTCCTCTGAGGAAGGCTGCAGAAATGGCTGCTGCTCTGGTGGAATGAGGCTTAATGCCCTTAGGCACTGACTTGCCATGTTGAAAATAGCAGAAACGGATGCAATGGCCTATCCATTTAGAAATAGTCTGTTTTGAGATAGCCTTCCCTTGTGATCCTGCAGCATATGACACTAAAAGTTGCTCAGTTTTTCTGAAAGCTTTAGTTCTGTTCAAGTAGAAACGTAACTGCCTGTGTATGTCCAAAGAATGCAGAATTTTCTCACCCTTGTTCTGTGGATTTGGATAAAAGGTAGGCAAGTGAATGGTTTGGTTGAGGGCCACACTGGATACCACCTTAGGCATGAATGTAGGGTTTGTCCTCAGAGAAACCCTGTCTTGATGAAAAATGATAAAAGGTTTCACAGCCATGAGTGCTTGTAACTTCGAGACTCGCCTTGCAGAGGTTATGGCTAGGAGTAGAGCTGTTTTCCAGGATAAAAATTTTATATCTGCTGTTGAAGCTGACTCGAAGGAGGCAGTGTCAGTTTTTCAAAAACATAATTTAGGTCCCAGGCCGGAATTGGTGCTCTCCTTGGAGGCCTAATGTTTTTGGCCCCTCTGAGGTACTGCCTTATTAAAGGATGAGAAAAAATAGGTGGTTCCATATTGTAATGGGCTGATATGGCAGAGGCATGAATCTTAATTGATGAGAAAGAAAGGCCTTTGTTCAGCATCTCAGTTAGGTATTGTAAAATCTGAGGTATATTTGGTGCACACACGTCAATGCCTTGTTCCTGGTTCCAAGCACAGAATCTCTTCCATTTTTCTGCATAAGATTTTCTGGTACTGGGCCTCCTGGCCTCCAAGATTACATCCATGACAGCTTTTGAAAGAGGAGTGTTCTGAATGGTTACATTATCCGCCATGCTACCAGATTTAAGGTTCTGATTTAGCTGTGCAGGATCTGGTTGTCTTGTTGGGTCAGCAAGTGAGAAGTTTGAGGCAATATCCATGCTGGACCTTGAGCCAAGCTCTTTAGGACTGGGTACCAGTGCTGGTGTGGCCAGTCTGGTGCAATCCGTATAATTTTTGGCTTCTCTTGTCTGACCTTTAGGAGTATCCTGGGAAGGAGAGGCAGTGGAGGAAAGGCATATACTGTTAGATTTTTCCAGCTGAAGGATAGGGCGTCCACTTTCCATGCTTGCTTGTGATAAATCCTTGTGCAAAATCTCTGCAATTGGCAGTTGTGAGGGGAGGCAGTAAATCTATGTCTGGGCATCCCCATTTCCTTATTATCATGTTGAAGACTTGTGGATCCAGTTTCCATTCGTGGGGATCCATGAGGTTTCTGCTTAGTTCGTCTGCTAGAGTATTTGTTTTTCCTGGCAGGAATTGTGCTTGCAAGTGAATTTGAAAAGCCAATGCTGTGTCCCATAAGGTCATTGCTTGTCTGCAGAGAAGGGAGGAATGTGTACCTCCCTGTTTGTTTATGTACCACATGACCGTAGTATTGTCTGTCTTTATCAGTAGTTGTCCTGGATGAAGTAGGTCCTTGAAAGCTGTCAGGGCATTTTGAACAGCTAGCATCTCTTTTTGATTGATGTGAAGATGCATCTGGTTTGCAGGCCATGTGCCCTGAATACATTTTCCTGCCATATGGGCCCCCAGGCATAATCTGATGCATCCGTTGTCAGTGTCTGTCTGGCTGTGGGTAAACTGAATGGCAGACCCTTGTTGTGGTGACAGGCTTCTGCCCACCATCGAAACTCCTGTTGCAGGCAGGGAATGAGTGCAATTACTGTCTCCAGGCTGTAGCAATGCTGAGTCCAAACACTTTTTAGATACCATTGTAGTTTCCTCATATGCAGTCTGGCATATGAAATTAGTAGAATGCAGGATGCCATGAAACTCAGGGCCTGCAGGATTTTCCTTGTAGATAAGTGGGTTTTTGTTGCCAATTCCTTGAAGTAAGAAGTCAGTTGCTTTTGTTTGTCTGGTGTGAGATAAGCCATCTGGCCAGTTGTATTTAAGCTTGCACCCAGAAATATTATCTCTTGGGAGCGCACTAGTTTTGATTTCTTTTCGTTTACTGTGTACCCTAGGCCAGTTAGTAATCTTTTTACAAATGCCAGATGCTTTAGAAGAATGTCTTTGTTCTCTGCTTGAATTAGGCAGTCATCCAAGTAGGGATATATTTGAATTCCTCTTTGTCTGCAAAATGCAATTACTGGTGCCAGGCACTTTGTGAAGACCCTGAGCGCAGTAGATAAGCCAAAGGGCAGTGCAGAGAATTGGTAATGCATTGAGCCAGCTATGAATCTGAGGAATCTTCTGCAAGATTGTCTGATTGGGACATGCAGGTATGCCTCTTTTAGGTCCAAAGTTACAAGCCAAGCCTTCTTGCCCAGCATGGGCAGTAGCTGCTGTAGAGTCAACATTTTGAATTTTGGAACTTCCAGAAATGTATTTAGTATAGACAAGTTCAGTATTGGCCTCCAGGTTCTGTCCTTCCTGGGTACTACGAAAAGTCTGGAGTAAAATCCTTGCCCCTGCTCTTGTTGTGGTACTTGCTGAATGGCCCTCATGTCTATGAGGGCTGTAATTAGTTTTTGTGCCTCTGCCCATTGATTGTGTGGCAGGTCTGGCATACCTTTTGACCTTGGTAGAGTGTGAAAATGGAACCCTTAGCCTTGGGACACTATGTTCAGGACCCATTTGTCTTGGGTAATAATTTGCCAATTTGATGAAAAAAGTGCTATTTTTCCCCCTAAGGGGGCTTCCAAAAGAAATGTGCTTGAGTCTGGCAGAGGAAAGGCATTGGGACTGTTTCCTTTAAGGTTGTGATTTGTCTTCTCTGCTTTTGGAGGTAGGAGCACCCCATTGTTTAGGCCTGTATGAGCCTTGGGGCTGAGATCTGCCTCTGGGATGCCTGTATCTGCCTCTTTGTGGTCTGTCTGACACTGGATAGGACCAATTTTTAGAAGGCCAGTTCCTGCTAAACCTGGGTGGCTATACCTGTAAGAAATCCTTGACTGTCTGCATGGATTTTGCTTTATCCTCCATTTTTTTCAAAACCTCTTCTGCTTTAGTACCAAACAAAGTATCATGCTGCAATGGTGCATCTAATAATTTTGCTTTAACATGATCAGGCAGATTCTGTTCCTTTAACCAAGCATGCCTTCTAATAACAGAACCTGTGACAGCGGCCCTGCACGAAGCCTCCAGTGAATCATAACCACATTGCAAAGTATGCTTTCCCACTTGTTCAGCTGCATGCAATAAATCCTACAATTCCTTGTTCTCGGAACATTCAGTATTTGTCAACAATTTCTGTTTAAGCAGTGACATTAAATATTGCTGATATTTGAGCACATGAAACTGACAATTTAAAGCCCTTACAGCCAAGGTAGCAGAAGTGTATACTTTTTTCCCCATCTGTCTAGAGCCCTAGAATCCCTATCAGAGGGGACAGGGTTTTTTGCAGTGGAGGCTTTAACCCCTTTGGGACCTGAGATATAGTTTCTGGATCAGCAGCAGGGTTTTTGTACAGAAATTTATGAGAATCCGGAACCCTGTAGTATCTGTCTGGCTTAGCAGGTGCAGGGGGTAAAGAGTCAGGGGACAAGCCGGACTCTGAAAATACATCATCTACAATGTCTAAAACAGGTGGAATAGCAAGGGGTCTGTGCTGAGGAAGTAGCAGAAAGTCTCTGAGCCTTTTCTTAGATTCAGAATAATCTTGGCTCTCCCAGTGGAAATGCTATCTCATGGTATGCAGGGTTTCCCCAAAAGAATAATCCTCTAGAGGAGAGGCTGAAGGAATGGATTCTTCAGCATCAGAATCCTCATAGGGAAGCATGGAATAATCCTGTTCAGAAGAGGAATCAGACAACATAGAAACCTGATCAGAAGAATAATACTCTGTCTCTTGCCTAGGACTCCCCTCAGGTGGGGGATGGGAGCTCCTGATCAAAGTTATTAGGTCTTCGGCCATTTTGAGCATCTGTTTTTTAGGCATGGTAGACTGAGTAGGAGAATGCTGTACTTGTTTCTTTGTCTTTAGAGCTGCTTTAATCTTTGTCTTTGAAGCTGAAGATGGCTTAATATATAGTTGTGTAGGTCTGAAGACACCCTCAGAAGCCGATGCCTGCTCAGCGGCTCCAAACCCATCTGAGGGAATGATTTCCGAGTGTCCAATACCTTGAGTATCCAGAGGCCCAGTCGGCTCCACGTGGGAGTCAGACGCGGCCTGTGGCTCTGAGGTAGCGGGCGCCAGGGGCTGCGAAAGCGCCTCACTGAGAATCGGCGACTGGCCTAGCAGAGACCTCGTCGTCGGTTTTGGACCTCGGATGCCTATCCTTTTCCTTGACCTTGCGTTTTTTGTAAACTCTGGTCGTCGGCTGTTCCGACAGCATTATATAGTTAAATCTTTGGTCAAAGTAATGAAATGCAAAATCGAACCGACACTTAATAGTGCGTTGGTTAAATCTAGCACAAAACCGACAACTAGCAAAGTTGTGATCAGGGCCTAGGCAAGGAATACAGTAAGAGTGAAAATCCTTATGAGGTATTTGCTTCCCACAAGAAATACAATTGTTAACTTGTTCTGACATCGGTCTGGAGCACGGGGTACTTAGCTTTAATGAAGACTTCGGTTCTGAAATTCGGATTTGAAAAGCTCAGGAGTCGGCCGACCGGCACTTGCGAACTGCTTTTGCTTCGGGCACCGTGCAGCAAGAAAGACTGAAGAAAATGGCGTCGGCTGCATCTTTTATACCCCTGGCGTACTGACGTCAGGGAAGAGGCGACAGCAACCGACGCTGGACCTAGACTTTGGAATTCTGGCCGACTGAGGGTAGCCTGCCAGCAGGATAACCCAAGAGTAATGACTGCAACAGTGAAACACGATGAACATCCTGTATTCAGTTGCGTTGGAATGGTTTGGAAAGAACACCGGAAGCTCTACGGATTGATTCAAAGTGGCATGAGAACAGACCTTGGGGACAAAGGAGGGATTAGTACAAAGGGACACCCTGTCCTTGTGAAAAATCAGATAAGGGGGTTTAACAGACAATGCTTGCAACTCTGACACTCATCTGGCCGACATGATAGCCTCCAGAAACAAAGTCTTCCAAGACAGGAATTTTAAAGAAGATGAATGAGAAGGCTCAAAGGGCGGAGAAGTCAATTTGGATAACACAAAATTTAAATCCCAAGAGGCAACAGGTTCTTGAAAGGAGGGTCTTAACAAAGTGGCACCTTTAAGGAAGGTTTTGCACAGCTTATGTGACATCAGATTCGAATCTTGAAAACCTAAATGAAAGTTTGAAATCGCTGCCAATTGATCTCTGATACTGGCAGCTGCAGATCCTTGGTGAAAAAGCTCAGACAGGAATTCCAAAACCACTGGAATGGAGGCAGTGTAAGGGACAACATTCAGTTTCTCTGCCCAGATGGAGAATCTTCTCCATTTACTGGAATATAGTCTCCTAGTAGAAGGTTTATCAGAAGACGAAAGGATATGAGTCACGGAGGGTGAGAAGTCATGAAGCCTGACTAGGGATGGAACTGGAGCAGCCATGCTATCAAATTGAGGGTGTGTAAGGAGTGATGAAGCGATCCTGACATGTGAGTCAACAGGTCTGGAGCTGGGTCCAGGATCCAAGGATCATCCAGGAGAAGAGGCTTGAGGAAGGGGAACCAACCTGCCGAGACCAGTAAGGAGCAATGAGGATAAGTTTGCTTCCCAGCTGTTTCGCTTTCTGAATAACCTTGGGAATGAGAGGAAAGGGAGGAAAAGCATACAGGAGACCCTGGGGCCAATCGTGAACAAGTGTGTCTCTCGGTGTCTCCCCCGGAGGGGGGATGAGGGAGAAGTAGCTGCTGCATCTGGCATTGATTGGACTGGCAAAGAGGTCGCAGTAAGGCTGTCCCCATCTGTGGAAAATCTGTTCCGCTGTTTCCTGTTTCAGAGACCACTCATGAGGCATTAGGATTGAATGACTATGCTTGTCAGCTATCACATTGGTTGTCCCTGGGATGTACGTTGCCACCAAAAAATGCTGGGAAGTTATTGCCCATTTCCAAACTCGCATGGCCTCTTGACAGAGTGGGTAAGATCTGGCTCCGCCCTGTTTGTTGATATACCATACTACTGACATGTTGTCCGATTGTGTTGCAATAGTCCCCAGAGGCAGAAGGTTGTGGAGTGCTTGCAACGCCAGGAGCACCACCCTCATCTCTAGAACGTTGATATGCAGGTGAGCCTCGTGATCTTGCCATGTGCCTTGGACAGTCCTGCCAAGATAATGCTCCCCCCACCCTATCTGTAAGGCATCCGTGGTCACAGCAGCAACAGGTTGGTGAGGAATAAATGAGGTGCCCGTGGTAAACTGATTGGGTAGTGTCCACCAAAGGAGGTCCTTCTTGCAAGATTCTGTCAGCAGAATGTGATGAGATAATGGGAGGTGCTGAAAAGACCACTGGGATGACAAAAGCCACTGAAGAATTCTCATGTATAGCCTGGCTAGTGGCACTAGTAATATGGTGGAAGCCATGGTCCCTAGAAGTTGCAGAATAGTCTTGGCTTTGACCTTTCGTAAGGGAAGAAGACGTTGAATTTGAAGAACCAGATTCTGTGCCCTTTCGGCAGGAAGACGAGCCAAAATGTCTACAGTGTCTATCTCTGTGCCTATAAAAATCATAGATTGCGAGGGCAATAAGGCAGATTTTTCCCAATTTATAGAAATTCCCAGCTGGGCACAAAGCTGAACAGTAACGTTCCTGGTCTGAAGAAGTAGATGCCTGGTGGGGGCGGTCAAGAGCCAGTCGTCCAGATACAGAAACACCTGGAATCCTCGACGTCTCAGGTGAGCTGTCACTACTGCCATACATTTGGTGAACACCCTGAGGGGTGTGGTGAGACCAAAGGGCAGAGCACGAAACTGGTAATAACTGGCTCCCAGCCGGAAGCGTATATGCCTCCTCGACGCCCTGTCCATTTTTATGTGGTAGTAAGCATCTCGGAGATCTATTGAGCACATCCCAATTGTCTCTCACCAATAACGGGAGTATAGACTGCAGTGTCACCATCTGGTTACTGATTCGTTTAATCTGCTGAGGTCCAGAATAGGCCTCCAGTCCCCTGTATTTTTTGGCACTAAAAAGAATCTGGAGTAAGTTTCGGATCCTATTTGGTCTGCTGGGACGGTTTGGATGACTCTTTTTGACAGCAACTTGTTGACCTCCACAGTTGCCTGATCCCTGTGACTGGGTGGAACATCCAGGATCTTCATGGAACAACAGGTGGAAGAGAAAAGGGTATGACATAACCTCTGGTAATAATTCTTTGTACCCACTTGTCTTGAGTGATACCCAGCCAGGCTTCTGGATACAAAGAAATGCGACCCCTGACCGGCCCCAGAGAAGCACAGTCGAGCACCACATCAGGGGCACTGGTAAGGCCGGCCCCAAAAGGAATCGCGACCTCCCTGGTTTTGCTGACTGCCCCTGCCTCTAGGGCGACGTCTTCCATTTCCTCCTCCTCCTCTGCCTCTGAAGGAGGAGTCACCCTGTGCATCCTGGCAAAACCGCTGAGACTTCTTGAACCACATTTTACTGCCCCTCTGACCCTTAGGCTATGGTCTAGAGGGAACAGTAAAAAGCACTCCACAACAGAGAGTGTTCTTCCTTCTTGCTCGCACCGGGTGAGAGTGTCCTTTACCTTGGATCCAAACAAGGAGGAACCGCCGAAGGGGGCGTTGGTAAAGGTAGACTTGAACGGCTCCACAACGTTACACAAACACATCCAGGAATGATGCCTCAGGAAAATTCCTGAACCCGCTGCTCTATTTGCTCCATCGGCTGCATACGAAAAAAGCCACAAGGAGGAGTTGACGATAGAGTTCAAGGTGGACAACTGGGCAGAAACCTTGTCAGGGACTCCCACAGTATATGTACCTTGTAGAGAATCTCCTAACTCTTTAAGGAGATCTCTCTGAAGTCTCGTGCAGTGAGTAAGGTAGTTCAGCGATCTAAGGGTAAATGCCGCTGAACTAAAGATATGCTTCCCGTATCTGTCCATCATTCGAGACTCCTTATTCGATGGATGAACAGAAGAAGAAGTCACAGCTAGCTCCTTCTTAGTGGCCACCGCCACCCCATGGCATCTATGAGAACACCTTTAGACAAAAAAATCTTTCTCAGGAGGGGCAGAAAGAAACATATTCAGTCTCCTGGAGACTGGCTCCACGGCATCAGGAGTATCCCACACCTTTCGACTAACTAGTTCCATCAGTTCGTCAAAAGGTGGAGACACCCAAGAGGCTGAAGGTTGAGACCAGAAAGCCTTTAGGTACGCCGACTCCTCATCAGAAGGGGTGACAGTGGGCCAGTCGCACCTCTGCTTAACGATTTCCAGGATGTCTATAAAGGAGACATCATCAGAGGATGACTTGTGGGACCCTTCTGACTCCTCAAGGTCAGTGTCAGAGGTCAGAGACTCATCACGGGAGTCTACATGCTTCCTCTTACATGTTCTCTTCCATGGGGGCTCCTCAGAAGGACATTCTGGGGAGGTCTCGGAAGAGTGGGGGCCACCGGCTCCTGAGGCTGAGGGTCTCTGCTGTCTACGGAGGGAGTACGAGCTGAGACAGAAGTAGGTGCTTTAGGGGGAAGAGTGTCAGTACTTCTGGTAGGAGCTGACGATCGGGACAGCACACTCCTCATCATCTCAAATGCCGACCTCTCCAGGTCCGAAGACCTCCCTGGCTCCAAGGAGACCGAGGGTGCTGTTGGCTCCAGAGCCATCGGCTCCGAGATAGACGTAGGATCCAAACTCACCCTAGCCGACGCACCGAGAGGAAGACTCGGAAACGAAGAAGATCGGATCCAAGCATCCCTGTCAGGGCTGACTGGGGAGCTTTGGCCCCTAGACACTACGGATGGCTCCAAAAGTGTCGGAGCAGAACTCGGCTCTGAAGCAGCCAAAGTGGGAGCCGGAACCAAAGGTTCCACCAGTGGTACCAAACACTCTGGCTCCGAAAGACCAGCATGGCTCGGAGGAGGAATGATCGCAGAAGACAGAACAGACCCAAGTGGCTCCGGAACCGACTGGGTCGGAGCCAACAGCAATTTAGGCAAAGCAGATGACTTCAACAGTCTCAGCACTACCCTCTCCACATCCTCTTCCGATAAACTCCTGGAAAACCTGGATGACAGAGTAGGAGAGCGGGATCTCTGAGGTATTGGAGATTTTAATATAGTGGAGGCCGGTGAAGGATCCACAGACCGGCTCCGTGAAATGGTCTCAGTGGTTGGCTCCGAAATACTTTGAACCGATCCTGTAGTCACAAAAGTGCTCTCAATCGGCACCGAGATCTGTAGAGCTGAAGAGGCAGAAGACTCAGCCGTTTTCATGATCTTAAGAGGTGGCTCCGAGACACCAGCCAGTGCTGGGGAGGGCCTCTTAAAGGACTTTTCCTTTTTAGATCCCTGAGATCTAGAAGAAGAGGAAGAGCTAGCCAGATCTTCCTCAAAGGAAGGTTTAAGAAGTCCTTTTAGGATAAGCTTATTCTTATGTTCTTGCAGCACCCTAGGACTAAACGAGTGGCAAAAACTAAGCAGGTTTCCTGTAGATGGATGGCCCCTAGACAGTAAACGTAGTTACTGTGGCCATCCGTGAGGGACATTTTCTGTGAACATTTAATACATTTCTTGAAGCCAGATGGCTTATGGTCCTTGCTAACTTTGGACATTCTTCACAAAAAGCACACACACAGAAAAAAGAAAGGAGAGGAAGACTAGGTCCTCTAATTTAAACGGGCCTAGCTGTGCAGAAAAAGAAAGACACCACGAGGACTAGGTTCTCTAACTTAAACGGGCCTAGCCCGGGCAAGGAAAGGAGCAGAAAACAACAAGGTCTTCTAACTAAAACAGACAAAGTTAAGAGACAAAGGCGGGAAAGTCACACACTCAAACCAGAAAACAGTGAAACTTTCAAATAGTAACTAAGGCAGAACCATGTTCTGACAACACCACTAATAGCTTATGACTAAAGCAACAAACAGAACCTCATTCTGTTAACTACACCAACAATTGCGAGCGAGAATCTGCCAAAAATTTAGCCTAATTCCTAATAAACACATCAAACTAAGCGGAAAAGGCGCCTAGAAATAGCAAACTATGTTACAAACACTAACAATAGCACACAGGATACCAATCTCATAAAGCCAATTTAGCAAAAGAGTGCACGCAAAGCACAAATGTAAAGGTAACTACGCTAACTATATTAAACAACTACAGTAACTATGCTAAACGACTATAACATAACAAGTTAGACTAGAAATACAAAAATTTTTGAATAAATTCATAAAACTTAGCCAGAGCCAAAGAGAAGCACAACCGAACTCGACGCGGCAAACAAGATCAGTGGATTCTACTGGTGCACCATGGGATACCTACCTAGCCACGAGCCAGCTAGAAGACTTCCAGCTTGTAAACAGGCCGAGTCGGAGCAGAGGATTGGCTCCGATCCCATACGTAAGAATGAAGGTGAGACAGGACTACAGAACATTCATTCTTTTAAATGTGGTCTGGACATTGGAAAAAATGAATGTTCGACATCTGTACAACAAACAAATTTGCCAAATGTTCAGGCACCACAGCAAGCTGACAGACATCTTCCTGTATGGAACACTGCTTGGCAGCCACCAGCATGGCAACAAAACCACTAGGACAGCGGTGAGCAGGAACCATAGTTATTTCCCTTGGTACCAATTGATCAGGATTGTCCTTTTGTCAATATTACAATGCAAATTTCATCTATCCCATTTCTTATCAAAAGATACAAGCCGATGAAAGAACACAAAACTGAAAACTGGTTGCAGGAAGGAAGGCACCAAATACAAAACGTAAGAACAAGCAGTTTAATCCAAAATGAAGCATTTTTCGTCACTGTAAATACTGTGACTTCTTCAGATAAAAACAACATTGAGAGCATGCATTTAAGTAGTCAGTGAGCAGTAGTTAATTAGTTAGGTAATTAACCAGTATTAGTTAATCAGTTCATTTCATTCTTCTTGACAACAAACTGAAAACTAGTACTCATAGAAACTACAGTTTCTAAAGACTACAAAAGTGTTACAAACACATTTAGACACACCCACATGCAAAACTCAAACCCTAACCCTACAGAAGAAACAATACTAAATGTTCTTATATACCATAAAATACCTACAAAGGTTTTTGTACTTTATAAGTACCAAATATCTAAAATACTAAAATGACATGGTCAACCCATGTTCGTTCATACTTTTGTTGTGTCTTTCGGCTTTTCCCGGTTAGGGGTCGCCACAGCGGATCTCCGGTCCGCTAATAATTGGCAGTATATTTTTATGTGCGGAGTTGCCAGCTGTGACGCACAACTTTCAACGAAGGTACGCCCATTCACGCATGTCTCCACGCAGAAGATGCTCTAGCTGATAATCGAACCGGACAGCGTCTTACTGTGAGGCGACAACGGTGATTTTTAAGATCTTATGTACAATTAATACATACTTTACATGAATTCTATACATAAAACCCTATTAAATATATTTAATAATAAATAAAAGAATAAGACGATACCAAAAATGTATTCACAGTGACATCCGAGTTCAAAACCACAGGAAATATTTAAAATGACATTGCAGGACAGGCTCAGACAAATAAAGAAAAACAATATCTAAACTAAGCTTCACTATATTCCTGACTGTATCTAAGAGAATTATACTGTTCCCTAATAACTTACTTAATAGAGCACGGCAGATGATGTGGTAACTGGTCCTTCTTGTTGTTGTCAGGCCCAAGACAGAATACAGAATGCTTTCTCTCACTAAGAGACTTTTCAAAATAATATCTAAAATATTACTTCTGAGATATCTTGCAGGATGACATCACTTCTTGTCATCTGATTTCTAGATCCAATGCAAACCCTCATTGCTGGAAGCTGGCAAGATTTATCGTCTACCTGTAATAATACATACACAAGGGGTTTTGCCCAGATCTTTGGCAGGTGCTGGAAGTCATAAAGCAATTACATTCATCCACACTTTCAGAGGAGTAATGAGTTCACCCCAAAGACAATACAGAAAGCTTCCTAGTACAGACTTTGTGTCTTTGGCTGCCTTGAAACCTGTGAGATAGCATTTTATGGCCTACCCTATAAAATGATTTAATTTCAGATATTTTTCTAAAGTTTGCTGGACTGATATTAACCCTCCAGTTTCCTCTGTGAAAAAGTACAGTTGTGTACCTACCATAAATGTAGATGTTCGAGTGTAATCACTGTTGCAGTCATTACACTTGGGTTATCCTGCTGGCGGGTCACCTGCCAGCAGAATAACCCAAGTGTAATGACTGCAACAGTGAAACACGATAAACATCATATACATTTAAACAGTTACAATAATGCATGTACATTTCTCTTCTCTCCAATAAGGCATACTGCGCATACATTCACACATAAGCACTTCACAAATACCTTTTCAACACAAACGTCTGTACAAATCCATCTGATATACACATGACATACCGTTTTAATACACTTGTAACACCAGCATCTTGTATGAATCAGTTTGATATTCACAAATTACATAATTATTTACAAAATTCCAGCTAGCTGTGCTGGCAGTACCTCCTTTCATCACACAAGATGTCAGTGTTTAATACTGAAACAGACCTTTTTCAAATTGTTTATGAAATATGCTGTTTCAGTATTTATGTTTCACCTTCTAATTACATATTTGGTCATAAGTCATAAAGTATACAATTGACAATAGATATAGGGAAATTTAATATTATATATAGGATTCCAGCTTACATGGCAAACTTAAAAAATATATAGAAAATCTAAATGGACAAGTTGGAGATTATCTATCATTTAATGATAATCTACTGGTTAGTAAAATTATTGTTTTGGATTGAATGAATTAAAGGAATAGATTCAAAAAAGAAATAATAGGAAAAACAATTGAGAATGTAAGCCAAATTACAAAATGCTAAGTTAGAACTTCAAAAAACTAAATAATGTAATTCAGACATCATTAAAATATAGACTGCTGAATATCAAAAGATACTAACTCACTAAACTGAATTAGATTAAGAAAACCTGAAGCTACATAGCAACTCAATTTCTCTGAGACACTGACATAGATTAGCCAACAGGAGTAAAATATTAACAAGAAAGACTCAAAACCACTGATATTTAACCTCCACATTAAAAAGTAAATGTAAGATATCAAACAGATGGTGCAAGCTTTTAAACATCTTTAAATACTCAGTTAAAGTGAAAAATTGTGTTGTAGAAAATAATCTAATAGAAAACTGTTTACTAAAGAACATAAGTACCAAGCATAATTATCACAATAGATCACCTACAAACAAAACAATTCCACTAAAATAAACTAAAGATCAGATAAAGAATTCTATAAATGGAAAACCTCCGGGTTTAAAGGATTAAAAGCAGAAATTTATAAACATTTTTCTCCCAGTCATTTCTTTAACCCATGAAGCATTTCTATTTGTACAAATTTCAAAATTAATTCCACTCTCCTGAAGATATTTGTTGAACACTCCTACACGTAAACAAGGTAAAGATAAAAATTCAATGTGATATTAATTCAATTACTAACAGTAACTTTAAAAACTGAATTGAGGATACCTTAGGGTTTATTAAACAATGGGATGAAATCTATTTCACATTTAAAGATAGATTAATCTTTATTAAGATTATTATACTTCCATAGAGCTTCTGTTTATTAGAATCAACATCTTTAATATTAATACCACAGAAAAAAATAAAAAAAAATGAAAAACTTAATCTCATTTGTAGGTCACAGGAATATGGTATAATTAACTTTCCTAATTTAGAGTCTTATTCCTTAGCTCCACTATTCAGCATGATTATATTATAGTTAGAGCCTTTATATACTGGTCTTAAATGTTTCTTTGTAGATGTTTTGGTTAGACTTAATATTTTTAATAATACCATTTAGGTTGTTAAAAGGCTATTGCAAAGGAAAATGTATTACTAATTTAAATTCATTTTATATAGCATTAACTATAAAATCCTTCAGAAATTAAATTTATAAAAATGTAACATTTAAAAAATAGAAATTTGTTATTTTTTTCTATAGCTCACTCATCAGGTTTCTTAGAAAGTTTTATTACAAGGAGATTGGAAGTACTTAAAATGTATAGTTTGTTAATGTGGTGTGACTGGCTAGCTAATGCAGCTGTAATTTCCTTGGAGGAAGTATGTAAAGAAACAAATGCAGATATTTCCCATATATTACTATTTCTTACAGTAAGAGAGCAAGGAAGAGAAACTAAACACTTATCTGACCTCTTTAAAAGAACAGGAACAAAAGGTAAAATCTAAAACTTTGGAGTATATAATACAATTTAAAAAATGGCACCCAGGACTTAAATGTGAAAAAAAAAACAAAAAACAAATCCAATCTCTGGTGGCAAGTATGCAAAATATTTCAGTTTAAAATAAAATCCTCATCTTGAAAGAAGACTGTAAAACAGATTGATAGGATGAGCAATCTTATAAAACAGCAAAATGAACAACTCTCAACTTCTCTAACAGACAATAAAAGAGGAATATATGAAGTTGAGAATCCAATAGACTTCTTCTAAAACAAAATGTCTCATTTAAAAAAAAAACTGATGACTTAGAGAACAGAGTGAGGAGAAATAACATAAGAATATATGGGATTCCTGGGAAATATGAGGGAGAGGGTATAATTATTTTTTTAACAACATAGCTTCACAAAATTCTAAATGTTCCTGAAACACAGTTGTTTGGCTTTGAGAGGGCACACAGGTCCTTGACTATACCATCAAAGAACAAAAATGCTTCTGCAAGCTTCGTCATTGTGAAATTCTTTTCCAGCTTTGAAAAAGACATAATATTAAAAACAACCTGCTCTAATCTTCCCAGTAGACTTGGAGACAATTTTATCAGATTTGACAATGATTTTTCTACATTTCTACAAAAGTTATGAATAAAAGGAAATCTTGTTTGCCATTTTTTAAAGAACTAAAGAATAATAATATTAAAGTCAGCTTATTTTCAGCAAGAATTAAAGAGACCTTGGCTAATCAGATAAAAATATCTGACATCCTAGAAGAAGACACATTTTATATACACTCCAACAAAATTCTCTCCCTTCCTGAGGACACGGACTGTAACTCTATATTACTTAGGAGACAGAGTAAACACATTCATGGAAAGTAGTCAAAAAGAGATAGAAATTAAGAAACAAATGATGTTTTTCATTTTCTTATGTTTGCGTTGTGTCTTTTCATTCATCACCTTTTTTCACTACTTTATGAGTAAGTAAATAAGGTAAATACTGTATCTTCAGGTAGTTATATCACCAGTGCTAAAATATTTGAAAAGTACATGTTCATATGTGCTTAACCACTGACATGTACTAATGTATACCCATTTATACACACACAAACACACACACACACACATATATATATATATATATATATATATATATATATATATATATATATATATATATATATATATATATATGTATTTTTGTGAAGACAATGATAATATTATAGGCATTTACTTTTATATACCTTTAATGCTTAGCTAACAGGTAATGTATATTGAATAAATTGATGCTCCTTGATCTAAATTAACATAACTTCAATAAGAAGTGCTCAAAAATATTAATCTAGTCTACTTCTTTCTTCTGTACAGTGTTACTGTAGAATGACTTTTTAATAGATTTGTGATGAGGACTAAGTTTAAAAGAAAAAGAATATTGTAACTGCCCTGTAAAGTGGTCTCTGTCGAACCAGTGCTTCATGTCCTTACCCAAGTAGCTGACACACACACACACACTCTTGGAGATTTGTTTTACATGCATACACACACACACACACACACACACACACACACACACACACACACACACCTGGGAAAGGCTGGCACAGCTTTACCACCTATTTCCCCTTTTGCCCAGCCTATAAGGTAGTTACCACTGCCACCTGAACCCCTCGCCAGCAACCTTAAGGCTCTTCCAAAGGTACCTAGTATACTGAGTGAAATTAATATTAATACAAATGGTAGTTTTACCAATAGTAAGGCTATTAGGAGTGGCCCACACAGTGTCACCAAATAAATATGCAAGTATGCTCAAAACTTAAATATCTGTAGAAAGATCAGCCACAATGAAAGGGTTTTACGTATAGAATTCATGTAAAGTATGTATTAATTGTACATAAGATCTTAAAAATCAACAATAGTATGAACGAACATGGGTTAACCATGTCATTTTAGTATTTTAGATATTTAGTACTTATAAAGTACAAAAATCTTTGTCAGTATTTTATGGTATATAAGAACATTTAGTATTGTTTCTTCTGTAGGGTTAGGGTTTGAGTTTTGCATGTGGGTGTGTCTAAATGTGTAACACTTTTGTAGTCTTTAGAAACTGTAGTTTCTATGAGTACTAGTTTTCAGTTTGTTGTCAAGAAGAATGAAATGAACTGATTAACTAATACTGGTTAATTACCTAATTAACTAATGCTCACTGACTACTTAAGGGCATGCTCTCAATGTTGTTTTTATCTGAAAAAGTCACAGTATTTACTGCAATGAAAAGCATTTCATTTTGGATTAAACTGCCATTTCTCATCAATACAGGAGCTACCAGTTTTATGATTACTTCAACAAAGACTGAATAACTTCCACTTTCCAAACACACAATTCAGGCTGGGGGGTTGTCTTTAGTCCCTTTAAACTATCCAGAAACAAAACTTGGTGTTCAAATTAGTCTGTTTAAAGAAAAGCATGCTTTTATTATATGAAATTCTGTCCCTCTAAATCTGTTAAAGAGATTACAGTTCACTGTTTATTGCACACACGATGGTATATTTTTAGATATTCCTAATGAACCCCCAAAATTATATTCAAATACCATTTGTACAGATGAAGATGCTCTTTTTGCTATTCTAACAAAATGTGGTATACAAAATACTGTCTTGGAGGAATTAAAGGTAATCCCTCCATAGCACTGGCCTACCCATGAGTATGAGGTAGGGCTTATAAAAGATGTAGACCCTTTCCATATAACACTAAACTGTATGAGCACTTGCATGTGGTAATTCAATATACTTTGTCGGTAAAAGTGAAAAAAGGAATCAGACTGTTTTTTCTACCTTGTTACTATAAGGTATCATTATCATAAATCGAATTCCCTATAATGCTCCTAATTTACCAGTCATGAAATCAGGGAAAATACATATAGATTTGCACAAGATTTATGAGTAGTGAATGTAGTAGAAGTACTAACATTTCTGGTAATCCCTAAACCTGCAATAATTCTAAGCAGTATTCTATCAGATGCCACCACCTTTGCAGAGATAGATATCTCATCTGCCTTTTCTATTTTTATACACATAATTTTAGTCACACCTGTTCACATTTACATATACAGGACAATAGTGCACTTGGACTAGAGTACCATAGGGATACGTAGAATCACTCACTCTTTTTCCTAGAGAACTGAAGAAACAGTTGAACAAGAATAAATCTCCTTGTGGCTCTTTTTAACTCAGTATGTAGATGATTTACTTTTAGCTTCAAAGACCCCAAATGGCTGAAAACAGGATACTATTTACTTCTGACAAAGTTAGGATTTAAGGTTAGCAAAGACAAATTTGAAATTGTACGTTCAGTGTTTGGGACATCTTATTCAGCAGGTGCTAGACAGATCTTGCCTTCATGCATCACTACAATACAAAAGTACAGTTGTGTACACTTACCATAAATGTAGATGTTTGAGTGTATTCACTGTTGCAGACAACACATTTGAGTTATCCCTGCCAGGGTAGCCCTCAGCCGGCTCAAATACCAAAGACTTAGTATTTCTGCATTGGTTGCTGTCGCTTGAGGACTGACGTCAGGCCGTCAGTAGTATAAAGTAAGGCAGCCGACGCCATTACATC
This sequence comes from Protopterus annectens, assembly GCF_019279795.1. Taxonomy (NCBI): domain Eukaryota; kingdom Metazoa; phylum Chordata; order Ceratodontiformes; family Protopteridae; genus Protopterus; species Protopterus annectens. Next base: position 1,490,676,291 of record NC_056732.1, read on the forward strand.
AGTTTTTCTTGCCCTAACCTGTCAGGAGCCCCCAAAGTAGGAGGCCAGGTTCTGGTGGAAGAACCCCACCAGTGGAAAATAAATACCAATATGATCCTTGTAAGGAAAGGAGAACAACAAGGACGAATGGTAATAAAAGGAGAAAGAGAATAAAGGGGGATGGAGGGAGGGAAACCAGGAATGCAACAGTGAATACACTCGAACATCTACATTTATAATGTGTACACAACCGTACTATGTTCTTCGTGTTTCACTGTTGCAGTCATCATATTTGGGTAGATTCCCAAAGCTGAGGAAATAGGTGGAGGCAGTCAATGAAACCAGAGGCTGGCTAGGATGCCCTGCAAGACTGCTGAGGCAAACCTTGCCCTGGATTTGGAGAAGAGAGGCAGGTGGTAATGCTTGGTAAAAGTGTGAACAGATGTCCAGGTGGCAGCCTCCAGGATCTCCCTGGTGGGGACTCCTCTGAGGAAAGGTGCAGAGGTGGAGGCTGCTCTGGTGGCGTGTGTCCTGACCCCCATGGAGGGAGGCTTTCCATGCTGTTTGTAGCAGAAATGGATGCAGTGTGGTATCCATTTGGAAATGGTTTGCTTGGAGATGGCTTTGCCTTCTGCCCCTGTAGCAAAGCTAACCCGAAATTGATCAGACTTTCTGAAGGATTTAGTCCTGTCCAGATAAAATCTGAGCTGTCTGTGCACAACTAGAGAGTGAAGAATCCTTTCCCCCTTGTTCTGGGGATTAGGAAAGAAAGTGGGCAAATGAATGGAATGGTTGAGAGTCACTCTGGACACCACCTTGGGCATGAAGGATGGGTTAGTTCAGAGGGATATCCTGTCTGCATGGAAGATGATGAAGGGTTCCACAGCCATGAGTGCTTGCAGCTCAGAGACTCTTCTGTCTGAAGTGATGGCCAGAAGGAACGCTGTCTTCCAGGAGAGAAATTTTAGCTCTGCAGAAAAAGCTGGTTCAAATGGAGGCAGAGTGAGCTTTTCCAAGACAAAGTTAAGGTCCCAAACTGGTGTTGGTGCCCTTCTGGGGGGCCTCAAGTTGCTAGCCCCTCTGAGGAACTGTTTGATCACAGGGTGTGAGAAAAGGGGCTGCTCAGTGGGAAAATGAGCAGAAATAGCAGAGGCATTATTTTTTATAGAGGAGAAAGAGAGACCACTGTGTAGTAGGTCAGCTAAGTAATCCAGGATGAAGGGGATGGAGGGCTGTGTCGTATTGGCTCCCTTAGCCTGGATCCAGGTGCAGAACCTTTTCCATTTATCTGCATAAGACTTTGTGATGCTAGGAAATCTGGCCTCGCGGATAACATCCAGAACCTGTTTACTGAGGATGGCAGATTGGTTCGGGGTTAGGGAATAAACCAAGCTGGCAAATTGAGTGTCTGCAATTGGGGATGCAAAAACTCCCCTTCCCTCTGGGTCAGGAGGTTTGAAATCTGAGGAAGATGCCATGGAGGCAGTGGGGACAGGCTGTGCAGCAAGGGGTACCAGTGTTGTCAGGGCCACTCTGGAGCTATAAGAATGGTCCTTGGTTTTTCCTCCCTTATTTTGAGCAGTACCCTGGGGATGAGAGGTAGGGGAGGAAAGGCATAGCCCGATAGATTGACCCAGGGGAAGGACAGGGCATCCACTTTCCAAGCCATGCAGTGATGCTCCCTGGTGCAGAATTTGCTAAGCTGATGGTTGGTGTGGGAGGCAAAGAGGCCAACCTTCGGGGTTCACCATTTCTGGGTTATTAGGATGGAGGTACTTCTGTTGATTTGCCACTCATGTGGGTTCAGGAGGTTTCTGCTTAATTGGTCTGCCAGAGAGTTGAGAGAGCCTGGAAGAAATTGTGCTAACAGGTGTAGTTGCATGGAAGAGGCTGTGAGCCAAAGGGTCATGGCCAGCCTGCATAGAGGGTAGGAGTGAGTCCCTCCCTGCTTGTTGATATACCACATCACAGTCGTGTTGTCTGTTTTGATCAGGAGAATCCCTGGAGAGAGAAGGGGTTTGAAAGCTATCAAGGCGTGCTGCACAGCCATCATCTCTTTTTGATTGATGTGCAGAGGGATTTGCTGTGGGCTCCATTGCCCTGTATGCACCTGCCGTCCAGGTGTGGGCTCCATTGCCCTGTATGCACCTGCCGTCCAGGTGTGCACCCCAAGCATAGTCTAATGCATCTGTGGTGAGGGTCTGGGCAGCAAGGAGTGGGGAGAAGGGCAGTCCCTTGTTGTGGGAGCATGCTGTTGCCCACCAAAGAAATTCCTTTCTGAGGCAAGGAATTGCAGGTAGAAGAGTTTCCAGGTCTTGAGAGTGTTGACACCAAAGGCTCTTTAGGTACCATTGAAGTTTCCTCATATGCAGTCTGGCATATGGAATGAGTAGTATGCAAGATGCCATGAACCCCAGAGCTTGCAGGATCTTCCTTGCAGATAGCTGGGGGCTGGTGGCTAGTTGAGAGAAGTAGGCTGTCAGGAAAATTTGTTTCTCTGGAGTAAGGTATGCCATCTGGGATGCTGTGTCCAGACTTGCTCCCAGGAAGTTTATCCTTTGGGTGGGCACCTGTTTGGATTTCTTTTCATTGATCGTGTACCCTAGGGAGGCTAGTAGGGTCTTTACAAAGGCCAGATACTTGAGGAGCTTTTCCTGGCTGTGCCTGAATATGGCAGTCATCTAAGTATGGGTAAATTTGAATATTTCTTTGTCTGCAAAAGGCAATGGCCACAGCCAGACATTTTGTGAAAACTCTGGGAGCAGTAGATAAACCAAAGGGAAGCGCAGAGAACTGAAAGTGTTGAGATCCTGCCCTGAAGGGGAGATATTTCCTGCATGATTCCCTGATAGGAATGTGAAGGTAGGCCTCTTTTAGATTTAGGGTGGCTAGCCAAGTGTCCTTGGACAGCATGGGTAGCACCTGCTGGAGGGTGAGCATTTTGAATTTTGGGATCACCAGGAAGGTGTTTAGAATGGATAGCTCAAGGATGGGGCACCAGGTGCCCTCTTTTCTGGGCAACAGAAAAAGTCTGGAATAGACGCCTTGGTCTATCTGTTCTGCAGGAACGTGCTCTACTGCCCTCATAGAGAGCAGGGAAAGGATTTGCTTCTGAGCCTCTGCCCACTGATTTGGTGGTAGATCTGGGAACCCTTTTGGGGTTGGAAGGGTGTGGAAGGAAAATTTGTATCCCTGAGACACAATGTTCAGAACCCATTGATCCTTGGTAATGGTGGCCCAGGTGTTTGAGTGAAAGGAGAGTTTTCCTCCTAGGGGTAAGTGAAGGTGGGTGGAGGAGGCAAGTCATTGTGAGTTCTTACCATAAGGGGGTGGCTTAGAACTCCCTGAATTTGAAGTGGAGGTAGTCAACTGCTCTGATTTCTGCATTCCCTGGGGCTGCTGTCTGGGGGGTCTGTTTCCACGGTGCCTAGGCTGGGCCAGTTTACTCGGAGCAGGAAAGGACCAGTTTTTGGAGGAACAATGTCTGCTGAACCTTGGGGGCTGGACCTGTAAGAAATCCTTAACTGTTTGCATAGATTTTGCTTTTTCTTCCATCTTTTTTAAGACCTCTTCTGCCTTACTGCCAAATAAGTTATCGTTGTGCAAGGGGGCATCCAGCAATTTAGATTTGACATGGTCTGGCAGGGGTTGCTTTTTAAGCCATGCATGTCTTCTAATGACAGATCCAGTGACTTCTGCTCTGCAAGAAGCTTCTAAAGCATCAAAACCATAGTGCAAAGTGTGTTTAGTTACTTGACTTGCAGAATGCATTACGTCTTGTAAATCTTTAGATTCTGCACAAGCAGGAAAGGAAGAATTTGTTTTGTTTAAGGAGTTCCAAGGTATGTTGTTGAAATTTCAGCATATAGAACTGACAATTTAGTGCCCTGATAGCAAGAGTAGATGAGGTGTATACTTTTTTACCCTATTAATTCAGTGCTCAGGAATCCCTGTCTGAGGGGGTGGGATTATGCAGGGTTTCCCCAAAGGAAAAATCCTCTGGGGGAGAGGCTGAAGGAATGGATTCCTCTACATTAGAATCCTCATAAGTAGAGAGGGGTTGCATGTCTTCACAGTCAGATGCATGAGATTCATCTGACTCTTGTTCAGACAAAACTACAGGGGACAGATCTCTTTTCCTTTTTGAGGGGGTAGATTGGCTTCCCCTGATCAGCATAATAAGGTCTTCCATCATTTTAAGCATTTGAGACTAAGGCAAGGTAGCAGGCGCTTGAGCGTGAGTCATCGGTTTCTTGGGTGTAGTTCGAACCCTGGGCCTAAGAAACTCAGTTTTTGAAAGAACGGTAGTCGTGAAAGAAGACATCGGTTTGTGTCGAGATTCAGTAGTGCCAAGGACTTCCTCGGATGCCGGTGCCTGCTCAGTGGCTCCGAACCCATCCAAGGTAGAGACGTCCGCAGGATCCTTTGTCAAAGAAGAATTCTGCGGTATACCAGACTTCAAAAGGATCTCAGAAGCAGCTTGTGAATCAACTGAAGCGGGCATCAGGGGCTGCGAAATCGCCTCACTGTTTACCGGAGGACTGACGACTAACTTAACGGAAGCACTGTCGGTAGGTTTGGAGCTATGCGATCTGTCTCTGTCTTTATCTTTACATTTTTTTGGAAGATCTGCTGTTGGATGGCTTACCGAAGCCATATTGGAAGAGGACAGTAAATGAAATATCTGGCTACAGCAAGGGCCGGACGACGGACAGTTCTGCTGTTGAACAAAGCACAGAAGCGACAACGGGGGACGTCATGGTCTGGGCCTAAACAAGTGATGCAGTAACAGTGGAAGTCTCGGTGTGGTATTTGCTTTCCACAGATGACACAATTATTAACTTTTTCTGACATCAGTTAGTGCAAGAAAAAAGGATACCCAGCAGGGTACTTAGCTTTAGAAGACTTCAACTTCAATTCAGAGACAAAACTCAGGTAGCGGCTGACTGGCACTCTGGTGAACTGCTTCTGCTTCAGGCTCCAAGGCAAGAAAGACTGATGTAATGGTGTCGGCTGCCTTAGTTTATACTACTGACGACCTGACATCAGTCCTCAAGCAAAAGCAACAGATGCAGAAATACTAAGTCTCTAGTATTTGGGCCGGCAGAGGGCTACCCTGGCAGGGATAACCGAAATGTGATGACTGCAACAGTGAAACATGAAGAACATCTGCACCACATCTTACTGCACATTAAAAACAGCTGCAGGCTTTCCTGGGGCTAACAGGCTAGTGTTGACAATGATTTCTAACTATACAGAAGTACTAAAACCTTTAATAGAATTATTAAAGAAAGATTCTCCTGAACCTTTGTCCTGGTAGGATTGTCATAAAAAAACTTTTGTACAATTGAAAACATTACTTTTAAACCCTCCTGCACTTGGATTAACAGATTATTCTAAGAAAGGTTTCTTGTTTTATACTGAAGCAGCAGTAGGAATTTTCGATATTCCTACTGAACCCCTAAAAGTACATTCAAATACCATTTTTGCAGATGAAGATGCCCATTTTGCTATTCTAACAGAATGTGGTATAGAAAATGCTGGCTTTGAGGAATTAAAGGTAATCCCATTCCCTCCACAGCTCTGGTTTACCCATGAGTATGGGGTAGGGCTTATAAAAGATGCAAAGCCATTCCATGTATAACTAAACCTTATGGGCACTTGCATGTGGTAGTTCAATATACTTTTTCGGTATAAGTGGAAAAAGGAATCAGACCTGTTTTTCGACCTTATTATTACAAGATATTATTGTCATAACTGGAATTCCCTATAATGCTCCTAATTTACCAGTCAAGAAATCAGGGAAAATACATATAGATTTACACAAGATTTACGAGCAGTGAATGTAGCAGTAGTACTAACATTTCTGGTAGTCCCTCTCTTACAATACAGAAATGATGGTTATAGACCTGTCACATACTTCACTTCATCTCTTTATTCTGTAGCAGCAGCCCTCCCCCACTGCACGAAGGCAGTGACCACGATGGCATAAGAAATAGCTGACAGTTCCGTATTCTGTAGAGGCACGGTTATTGGAAACTAAAATGCAATATTTATCTGCTGCATGACTGTCATATAAATATGAGTTGTCCTTATTTAATAAACCTTCTTTACACATTGTTTGATGTCCACCACTTAACCCTGCTTCTTTAATCCCTACAGTAGGAGATGAAGGTGAACCTCATGAGTGTGGAGTTGTTAACACTGTGCTTCTTCTTACATTAGATTTATAAAACATTCCAGATCTAGTTCTTTTTGTGGATGGCACCTGTGTTTGAAGAGATGGGGAATTTGTAGTAACCTTTTCCGTTTACACATGACAGAATTTTGCTAACTTGACAATTAAATAGAAATGTTCCTGCTCAAGTAGCTCAACTTGTAGCTATTACCTAAGCCTGTAAGACTGGCAAAGATCAGGCAGTAATAATTTTCACAGATTCACGTTATGCTTATGGAATAGTTCATAATTTTGGGACACTTTAGAAAGACAGAGATTATTTAACTTCAGCAGGAAATGTTATTAAACTGTTACTAAAAATTCAGTTTTTGTTAATGATTTATTACATGCTTTATTTCTTCCAGAAAAGGTAGCTGTGGTTAAATGTGCTGCACATAAAAATGATGATGCCTTTATAACCATACTTCTGCAGATATGGGGGCAAGACAAGCTGCATTGTCTTTTCCTATTCAGGCTTTATTATTACACCAAATGAATGTCACTGACAACAATTTTTCTTTACAGGAGTTCTTAACTTTCCAGAAACAGACACAGGACTCTGAAAGAATAAGGTGGATAATAAATAATGGATACAGCTGGTCTCCGAATCTTTTGAGGATGTCTTCTTGTTATTTTATCCATAACCTAGTAGATAATCAGGCAATGCCTGTGCATATCACACTGCATCCGATGCAGGTTCCTGTCCTGTACATATTACTCTGCATCCGTGCATTCTCCTGTCCTCTACATATCAATCTCTCCATCCATCACAGCATAGTCTGGGTGTGATTCCTGTGGATCAGTGGATGACAGATTATGCTTCAGATGGTAAAAAGACATTGTGCAAACTAAGTACTTGATACCAAGTTTGGACTCAGCAGTAGTACAAGTTTGGACTCAGCAGTAGTTCATAGGTTAATAGGAGATTACTGAGCTAACATCTCAAGAGCCCTTAAAAGCCTAACCAGTTTTACACAATGTTCTATCCCTACAGGAAAGATAACAAGGGTCAGCAAATGAGGTTTTGACAATTTTTACAGACCACCTTTGTCCATAAGGGACATGGGTGCTACCCCAGGAATGAATTTGCGATTTCCCATTGTGATTGCACTTGAAGATGGTCAAGGAAGGGCTCTGCTTCACATGACTAGGAAGCTATTCCAGAGGACGGGCAGTCTATGGGACACACATCTGTCTCTCCAGCATGATCTATTCATGTCAGATCAGGTTTAGATCCTTGTAGTGGGTAACCCTAATACAGTTAGTTTTGTGAATATACAAAATTTTCATCAGGGCAGGGTCAGAGACTGCCTTGTACATCAGGCATAGATCACTCCTCAGTAATTGATGTGAAACTGAATACAGTGATAGGGCTATTAATCGGTCCAAATATGACATGTTGCTTATACCTTGCATTTTTTTGGTGAGAAACCTCAGAGGATGTTCTAACTGTTGTAGGTGCTTGGCGTGGTACATGGCAAAGGGTACATTGTACTCGATTATTGGTATGATGAAGGTTAACTACAGTGGTACAATGACATCCTTAGATCTGGATACCATGCCCTTACTTATAAGCTGAGTCACATAGAAAGATTTCCTCACCACTGTGGACTAATGTTCAGATCACTAACTATCATGATCTCTCATCACTGGGCCCTCTCTTACGGGGGTGCTATCAATGTTGTAATTTGCAGGGGTATTTGATTTCTCAAAGGATATTATTATGCACTTCTTCACATTTAGTTTGAGGCCAAGGCTCGGACACCAATCACTTGACTGCATCAGTCCTTTCTGTAGGAAATCAGCATAGTTTGGGGACTCACTAACTGTCCCCAACTTACAGTCATCAGAAAACTTGTTCAGCCAAAGGCCATCTACATTTGCCTTGACATCTGAGAATTATGTCGCTAACATGAGGGGGTTCATCACCGAGTCCTGTGGTACTCCACTGGTGACTGGACTCTTGCTGAATGTGGTTTCCCCCACTCCAAAATCATGTGTCCTATCTGTGAGCCATCTGGCTATCCATCTAGTGACATAGAGGTTTATGCCCAATTTTGTGAGTTTGACTATAACACCCAAGTGGAGTACTGGGTCAAATGTCTTTCCCAGGTCAAGTTAAGTGGTAGGGACTGACTTACCCTCATCCATGGCCTTGGTGACCCTCTCAACGAAGTCCACAAGATTAAGCAGGCAGGACCTGTCCTTCACAAAGCCAAACTGCATCAAGTCTAGAGTCTGGAGATTTCCTATATCACTGCTATTCAGGTCCATGATTATCCTTTCCACAGTTCTGCTATCAGGCTAGTCAGACTTATGGGTCAGTAGTTTCCTGGGTCCACTGACGGTTGTGCCTTGTGCAGAAGGATGACTGTTGTTGTCCTCCAGTCAACTGGGACAAAGCCTGGATCTGCAAGGTCATGTTTCAAGCTATTTAACAGGCACTCTGGGATTCCATCAGGGCCCATTGATGCAGTGTTTCCAGCTTTAGAGAGCACAGTGATAATCTGTTTTTTGTGATAAAAGGCAAAGGAATGGTAGGGGGTATTTCTTGGGAAGTGAAAGGAGGTGATGAGAGGATGAAATCTGAGCTGAATTTATCTGCCAGCAGTTTTTGCTATTTCTTCTGGCTGAGTATAGGTAGTGCCATCTATGTCCAACTCAGCATATTGTTGAGCGTTTCCCTTGAGATTTTGGACATAACTAAAAAAATGCTTTGTTGTTATGTTTTGCTTGGGGGGCTACTTTAGTCTCATATTCAGCTTCTGAAGACTTATCTAGTTCCCTAATTTGCATGTTCAGGGATTTTTTTTCATAGTTGTGCACTCTCCCTCTTACTTCTAGACAGGAATTCCTTCCTTCTGTTCTATAGTCTACTTATGCCAGGAGTTCACCAGGGTGATGTGTTTCCGACTAGACCTGGGTTTAGTTCAGTCAGGTACTTCCATTTCTATGCAACTGTTTAAGTGGTTGTCCAGGGCATTCATGTATACTTCTGCATAGACCTCCATGTTTTCAGGGTTAGAGGGAGCTTTAAGATTACCTATGCTATTACTTAATAGGTAATTTGATGTGGAAAAATTATTTAGGGTTTTAGGGTTTAATGGTGGTTCTACCATTACACTTATTTAAAAGGATGCCAATTTATGATCCAATCTTACCCGTGAGGACATTATGCTGGGGGGGGGGGTGCAATGCACCCCCCATGTTTGTGAGTACTATGTAAAAGATATCTGAGCCCATAGTAGGAATGCAGACCAGCATTGCACTGACAAAGTCCAGGAATCTCTGAGCCTACATGTTAGTGGTCATGTATGTTTCTCAGTTTATGGAGGGATAGTTAATCACCCAAGAGTAGTCTGTTGGGCTGAATGGTAAGTGATTTTAGTAACTTCAGGTATGCAGAATGGTTTTCAAGGTTCATGGTTGAGGACATGTAGTTAGCGATGACATGGGGGGTTGCCTATGGTCAGCTGGACATGGGGCAGCTCAAGTGAGTCGTCCTGCTTGACCAATCTTGAAGTGTAATTTTTTTTATGCAAATGGAAACACCTCCTCCTTCCATTTTTTTTTTTTTTCTTTTCAGAGGGTGGTCTGAATATGTGATAGGCAGTATAGCCGTTCATTGCTGGGGTGCTTTCTGCAGCCTTGTACCATGTCTCTGTAACTGTACAGATGTCAGCATTGTCCAGGGCAAGCAAAGCTTCCAGGAAGTGCAGTTTCTTGTTAAGACTCCTAGCACTGAGCAGCAGTACCTTCAGCTTGGTGTTACAAGAATTTGTTAAGTTGGTAGGTCTGTTGGTTTGGCACTGCCTAAAATGGCATTATGGGGGTGACTAATGCCTTGGCCAGTATTCAAAAGGCTAGTGGAAACAGCTGCAAACCATCTCTGGAAAAGCAGCATGGTCTTTTGATTATGCTACCCCAGGCAGACAAACACTGGATCCTCTTGGAATGACACCAGTAGCTAATCCAATTATTGAAGTCAATCATCTTCTGTTCATCATGTCTCTTTTCATAGAGTCCAGGGAGGTATATCTCAGGTCATTCACACCGACATAGACTATGACTGAGTCATACTGGTACTTGTGGTTGAGTGACCTAACTGCCTGCATGATCTGGTGAATCATGGTACCCGACAGGCAACTTACTGTGACACTCTCTTTCTCCAGCCTGGTGAAAAGGGAATACGTGCGTCTCACAATGGAGTCTCCTATGGTCAAAATGTTTGAATGTATGGTGTTTCATCTGAGGTGCTTGCTTGTGGAGCCACTGTAATATGTATTTTTATGTGTACTGGTTGGTGTTGACTTGGTTTTGTCTGCATGTGTTTTCTGATGGCAGTGTATGGAAGGCCTCTGAGGTTTTTGAGTATTTCCGCATACGTGGGTTTAACTGTCAAGACCTTATTTAGTGAGGGAATTGATGTGCATGTCCTGACAACCTGTTTAACATATGATCTGTTAGTATGTGTCGTATCTCAATTTTCATAGTGTAACTACATCTCTCGCATACTGTGTTTGTTTCAGGATTAAATGGTTTTCAGTTAAATGAGACAACTGCTACATGATCTCAGGATGCCCTTATTCACTAGGCTGGTGACAGAGATAGCAGGAAAGTGCCTATCCGTGGTTTCAGCTTTTTTTACTATGGGTTTAACCAGGGAGAAGAATGGGGAGATTTAACTGGAATGGGATGACAGCACATGGATGAAGAATGGCTGCTGTACTGAGTGTGAATCGCAGCTATCCAACAAAGCGATGTTGCTCTATGCACAACTCCGACGTTCCTACAGCAACAGGGGGTACTGGGGAAGGTTGCAGAGATAGTTATTCTAAGGGAAATTTTAACTTGACAGCTTTTGCATCTATACAGGCACTGCTAACAACTGCTGTGCAGAGAGCAGCCTAGTACAAACACTGGGCTTATACAGAATCAGAAAAACAAGTTTTATAACAGCAAGGCCTACAGACCAAACGCACAATAACCTTTCAGTCAGCAGCCCAAATCTCTGATTTCTGTTTGCTACAGAATACACCTGCCACAAGAGTGCAGTCATAAAACACTCAATGTAAAAATGCTGGCTTTAGAGCTCAAGGGCAGGGAAACCCCACAACCTAGATACTACAGTCCTATAAAATTAGCATACACAATGTAATTAAATACTACAGCAGCAGTGGAAACTGTTCAACTTTGAAACTCTAGTGCTAGAAATATAAAAATACAGGATTCCTGGTCTTGCATGTTGTAGTCCTGTCTAATGCAAGACTTTAACTTTGGAGTTTTAGATGGTGACCTTGCCCAGCTGCAGTGAGTGCAGATTCCCACATTGAGGGGTCTGATCAGAATTTCATGGTCTAGTCATATTACCCCCCTCTTGAGCAATCTACATTGCTTTTTCAAGGTCAATTTTTAAGATTTTAGTCTTAATTTTCTTTGCACATAGGTTCTGGATCTTAAGAATATTGTCACTCTAACCCAGACTAGGTACCTTAGATCATAAGGTGATGGGCTGCTGGATATTTCTAGGATTGAAACAGAGACCCCAGCTTGATACTGTTATGCCTGTCTTCATCTTTTAGAAGTAGTTATCTTTCTTGATTCAGTCACTCTGGAAGTCCCTTAACTATGCATATGAAAATCTTCCTTAACATTCAAATTATGCTTAACAATAACTTAATTCACTGTCTGAGAAGGGGTTGGGAGGGTGGCCTAATGGTTAAGGTGTTTGCCTTACAAACACAAGGTGCAAGATTTGAGTCTCACATGGGATAATTGGTTAGGCTTAAAATGGCTCACAAGGGCAATTAGCTTAGTACTAATCTATGATCTATGAGAAAGGTTTTACTCCTAGACATATAATTATATATTAGAAAGAAATAAACTTATACTACTGAAAACTTCCGAACTGTTAAAAACAAAAACAAAAAAAACAATGAACAGACGCTGAGCCAGAACTGTTAGTTGCTGAGAGCTTTCGTTCGCTTTATTGATAACAATCAAACTTCATCAGAGCAAAAATAAGAAGTTATGTACCTACTATAATGTTCCATGTTAGTTGTCTTCTTCTCGCCTTCTTTCTTGCTGGATGGGTTCGGAGCCGATCCTCGGCTCCGACTCGGCCAAAACTAAAGCTCGAGAGCTAATTCCCCCGGCTCGAGGCTCCCCTATATCCCACAATGCTAGGCGGCAACTACTCAGATCTCGTTTGATAGCTATACCAAGCAATCCTAGTCTCCATAGAATGGAGTAGGGAAACCCACCTCAAAACAATCTGCATAAAAAGTATCGCAGACTGCGGTAAGGATAAAAGAGGTGGAAGAACGTGTGGGAATGACAACTTCCAGAGGAAGAACACAAACTGAATTCCTGTCGGTCTGTCCAGGCTTGGGGGAAGGAGGGTGGGACTGAAAGAAGGCGAGAAGACAACTAACATGGAACGTTATGGTAGGTACATAACTTCTTAATGTTAAGTTGTCAATCTCGCCTTCATTCTTGCTGGATGGGACCGCGTCCCTAGCACCTTATCCCGGGTGGCCTATCGGAACAGACTCTTGAGAACAGTGGAACCAAAATTGGCACGGCTTCTGGAAACCATGTCCAATTTGTAATGTGAAATGAATGTATGAGGAGAAGCCCAGGTGGCTGCTGCACAAATGGAATCTATTGGCAGCCTATCCTGAAAAGCTACGGATGTAGCTAATGCCCTAGTTGAATGAGCTCTAGGTCTTGAGGGTAGTTTTTGGTGTCTGATCTCATAGATGAAGGTAATTGTAGAGGTGAGCCATCTAGAGAGGGATACTTTAGTAACTGGAAGGCCCAATTTCCCTTCCACATATGACAGAAACAATTGATTAGATTTCCTGAATTGTTTAGTCCTGTCTAAGTAATATTTAAGTTGGCGATGAACATCCAAAAAATGCAGCTTTTGTTCTGACCTGTTCGAATAGTTAGGGAAAAAGACGGGGAGATCAATAATTTGGTTTAGGTTTATTTGAGAGGAAACTTTAGGCAAAAAGGATGGATTAGTATGGAGGGATACCCTGTCTTTGTGAAACACTAAGTAAGGAGGACGACTGCACAGAGCATGGAGTTCAGATACCCTTCTCGCTGAAGTTATAGCTACCAGAAAAAGTGTCTTCCAAGAAAGCAACTTCAGAGAACATGAAGCCGCCGGTTCGAAGGGGGGAAGAATTAAAGATGCCAGAACCAAGTTCAAATCCCATTGAGGCGGGGGATCTTTGATTGGAGGTTTGAGAAGAAATCGCCTTAAAAAGGCTTTACAGAGTTTGTGAGCCATGATGCTAGACTCTGAAACACCAACATGAAAATTTGATATGGCAGCCAATTGAACTCTAATGGTAGATGCAGAAGATCCTAAATGAAAGAGTTCTGCTAGAAAGTCTAGAATAGTCTGGATAGGTGCAGTAAAGGGATCTATGTTTCTTGATGTTGCCCAAAAAGAGAAGCGTTTCCATTTGCTACTATAAATCTTCCGGGTAGAGGATTTATGACAGGCTATCAAGATATCTTGGACCGAGCGAGATATTGAGGGAAGCCTGGCTAAGGTTGGAATCAGAGAAACCACGCTGTGAGGTTTAGAGAAGGCAGAGATTGGTGCAGCTGACCCGATTGGTGGGTTATCAGATCTGGTACTGGGTCCAGATGCCAAGACTGCTCCAAAAGGTAACAATGAAGAAAGGGAAACCATATCTGTCGAGGCCAGTAAGGGGCAATGAGGATCATTGTCACTCTCAAGGCGATGGCTTTCTGAATTAGTTGAGATATCAGTGGAAAGGGGGGAAAGGCATATAGAAGTCCCCGGGGCCAATCGTGGACTAGAGCGTCTCTGGTGGGATGGCCTGGTAATGGGAAGAGAGTGAAGAAGTCGTGACACTTGCTGTTTTGGGGAGTAGCAAAAAGATCGCAGCAAGGCTGGCCCATCTTAGGAATACTTCTTCTAGAACTGATTTCTTTAGAGACCACTCGTGCGGCATGAGAATTGCTCTGCTCAATTTGTCTGCAATAACGTTGGATTTCCCAGGAATGTGCATTGCTATCAGAAAACGCTGAGAAGAGATCGCTCATTGCCAAAGTCTGAGTGCCTCTCGACATAAAGGGTATGATCTGGTTCCGCCTTGTTTGTTGATGTACCACACTACGGACATGTTGTCCGTTTGAATTGCAATAGTCCCAGTGGGAAGAGAGTCGTGAAGGGCTTGCAACGCTAAAAGCACTGCTCTCATCTCTAAGACATTTATGTGCAAGTGGCACTCGAAAGGTTGCCACGTGCCCTGGACTGTCCTGCCCTGATAATGCCCCCCCACCCGATCAGGGAGGCGTCTGTTGTCAACGTGGCGACTGGGGGGGGAGAGTGAGGGGTCTTCCTCGGAGAAGTTGAGGTGATGTGATCCACCAAGACAGTTGATTCTTGCATGATTGAGTTATCAATATGGTATGGGACATCGGGAGCTGTTGAAAGGACCATTGAGTAAACAGCATCCATTGGAGGATCCTCATGTGAAAGCGAGCTAAGGAGAGAAGGGGAATAGCTGCTGCCATGAGTCCTAACACCTTTAAAACTAGTCTGGCTTTGACTTTGTTGCATTGTAAGAGAAGGGAAACTTGGTTCCGAATGTCTGACACTCTCTGCTCTGTGAATCTGGCTGAAAGATTGAGTGTGTCTAAGATGGCGCCTATAAAGGTAATAGATTGACAAGGCGACAAGGCAGATTTTTCGAAATTTATCGAAATGCCTAGAGCTTGGCAAGATTGGATGGTGAAGTCCCTGGATAGAAGAAGCTGATGTCTGGTGGTGGCGGTAAGGAGCCAGTCGTCTAAATATGGAAACACCTGGAATCCTTGGCGTCTCAAGTGAGCTGCGACCACTGCCATGCATTTGGTAAACACACGGGGGGCTGTAGTGAGACCAAAGGGCAGGGCCCTGAACTGGTAGTGACTGGCTCCCAGCCTGAAGCGGAGATATCTCCTGGAGCGTCTGTTCATCTTGATGTGGTAGTACGCGTCCTGAAGATCTATCGAGCACATCCAATTGTCCTGACCCAAGAAGGGTAGAATGGGCTGTAAGCGTGACCATCCGAATTTTGTTTTCCTGACATACTTGTTTAAGTAGCTGAGATCCAGTATGGGTCTCCAGTCCCCTGTTTTTTGGTACCAAAAAGAATTTGGAGTAGATTCGGATCCTTGCTGGTCTGCTGGGACTGATTGGATAGCTCTTTTTGATAGCAGCTTTGAAATTTCTAATGCTGCTTGTTCCCTTAGACCGGGTGGAACGTCTGGAAGGGATCTTTTGGGTTGGGATGGGATGTGAACAAAGGGAATTTTGTAACCCTCGGATATTATCGACTGTACCCATTTGTCTTGAGTAAGGGAAAGCCAGGCTTTTGGGTACAGGGATGATCTTCCTCCGACTGCCTCCAAAGGTGGACAGCCGGGCAGCCCCTCAGGGATGCTGAAAAGGTTTGTCAGAGAACATTTCTCTGCTACCCTGGTTTTGCGGACCTCCTCTGCCTCTAGGGAGGCGTCTATTATTATTATTCCCCCCTCTGCCTCTAGAGGGGAATCGGCCTTGTGCGTCAGATGAGACTCCCTGGGATTGTTTGTGGAACCACATCTTTCCTCCCCTCTGACCTTTGGGATAGGGTCTAGAAGGGGCAGAAAAACGGACTCCTACAGCAGAGAGAGTCTTGCCTTCTACCTCGCACCTGGTCAATGTATCCTTCACCTGTGGACCAAACAAGGATGATCCATCAAAGGGAGAATTGGTGAAGGACGCCTTGAAAGGGTCCGCAAAATTACATAGCCGCATCCAGGCATGACGTCGTAAGGCAACACCTGTGCCTGCGGCTCTACTCGCCCCATCTGCAGCATATGATACCAGCCGCATGGAGGAGTTAACGATGGAATTCAGGGTTGCCAACTGGGAGTTCACTGTGTCTTTGAACCCCTCAGCTGTAGGATCCTTTATCAGTTCACCCATATCCTTGAGTAAATCTCTCTGGAGACGAGTGAAGTGGCATAAGTAATTCAGCGAACGCATCGAAAAGGTCGCTGATGAGAACATCCGCTTGCCGTACCTGTCCATGGTCCTAGATTCCTTATTAGGAGGATGGACAGGAACCGAAGGATCAGCTAACTCCTTCTTAGTGGCCGCAGCCACCACCATGGCATCAACAGGGACACCTTTGGAGAAAAATCTTTATCTCTAGGGGCAGTAATAAATTTAGATGGTCTCCTCGGGTTGGTTCCACTGAATCAGGAGCCGTCCAAGCCTTCCTTGCCACCACTTCCATAAGGGGTCAAAGGGAGGGACACCCAGGAGGTAGAAGGGCGAGAACCAAATGCCTCAAGATACACTGACTCATCCTCCGAAGGGTTAAGGGCTGGCCAGTTCCCCCTCTGTTTCAGGATCTCAAGGATGTCAGCAAAGAAGACATCCTCAGAGGGGGATCGAGGGAACCTTCGATTCCTCTAAGTCAGTGTCAGAGGTGATAGACTCAGGGGAGTCAATGTGCTTCCTCTTGCACTGCCTCTTCCTTGGGGGATCTCCTGCCGGGTCAGGAGAGGCCTTGGAAGAGGAGGAAATTCCCAATGGGGAAACTTGAGGAGTTGGCTCTCTGCGGTCTAAGACAAGGGGGTGAGTAGAAATCACCGCAGGCACTGTAGATGGGGGGGCTGAAGGAGCCGACTGTGAGGCAGAACCTGGTTCTAGCACGCTCCGCATGACCTCGAAGGCACCCCTGTCAGGCAAGGCCAGAGGCCCCCGCTCCGAAGAGACAAGGACCTCCCCCGGCACCGACAGGGACGGCTCCGAAGCTGATGTCGGAGCCGAACTCACCAACACCGAAGCCCCTAGAGGGAGAGCGGGGTCGGACAAGGGTCCGATGCCACTCGCCCCCTCGGAGCCGACGAGGGAAGCTCGGCGCCGAGATTCCTCCAAGGAGGAGATCGGAGCAGACGACGGAGCCGAAAGGGAAGGTATCGGATCCGACGCACCGACAGCCATGGCTCTGACAAGCCCTGGCTCCGAACTCAAAGGAGTCGGAGGAGGAATGGACTGGGGAACGGAAATAGCCATAGACTGGTGAGTCGGGCTATGCAGCATTTTGGCCAGTGCCTCGGACTTGAGAAGTCTACTCACTACCCTTTGCAAATCATGGTCATATAACCTGGAAGACCGTGAGGAATGAGTTTTATGGCTCCGTTCAGAAAGGAGAGGGGATCCTGGCGCCGAATGCACGGAGCCGATAGAGGGGTATCTGGACCTCTTCCTAGACTGTGGCTCCGGTAAAAGTATCGGAGCCGACGGAGTTTTATCAGCCTCGTCTCCAGCCGGAGCCGAGGTAACAGTATGAGGCTTGGAAACTTCGGCTCCAGCCGGAGCCGATGTCGAAGCCGACTTTGTCTTTCCAGCAGTCGACTCTGGAACCGGAGCCGACTGTTTGGAAGTTTTGGAAGGCTTCCCCGACACAGACTGAGTCGGGGGGCCTTCAGGCTTTAATAAGCCCCGCAAGATTAGCTTGTTCTTGCGTTCCTGCAGGACTCTAGGGCTAAAACCATGACAAACAGCACAAGAGTCCTGCAGGTGCACAGGTCCCAGGCAATACACACAAGAAGTGTGACCGTCTGTCAGAGACATTTTCTGACAGCACGAGTCACACTTCTTGAAGCCTGAGACTGTCTTTTGACATTGTAAAAAGGAGTGCCTGACACAACACAAACACACTACAGACACACCCTTTACAGAAAAAATTATTAAATTATTAAATTAAATTATTAAAGGCTAAAACAAGCCACAAACACACACACACAAGCCCTTAACAGAAAAAAGGACAACTTATTTAGTCACTAATGGACTAGGGGAAGGGTAGGGGCCGAAGGCCTACAAGATAAGGGAAGAAAGGGAAAAAAGACTCGACAAACAGGGGTCGATTGATCTAAATACTTAAATTAAACTAAAAGGTTATGTATGACAACAAAAAAGGGGGTTTTAGAAGTACCTAATAAGGTAAAAGTCTAACTAACCTGCCTGAGCCTGTAGAAAAGCACCTCGTCAGCTATAGCGGCAAACGAGATCTGAGTAGTTACCGCCTAGCATTGTGGGATATAGGGGAGCCTCGAGCCGGTGGAATTAGCTCTCGAGCTTTAGTTTTGGCCGAGTCGGAGCCGAGGATCGGCTCCGAACCCATCCAGCAAGAATGAAGGCGAGATTGACAACTTAACATGTAATGTTTTTGCAGTACTGTGCGAGCTTTAAATAGTCTAACTGGTATAAAATATGCTTCACTTTGACTGGTAGATAGACTAGTAGTATACGGACTAATGAGAGACACTGCTGTAAAACAAAAGGTTTTATCTGTTATATTTCTCTCTCTATATATTTTATCTCTCATTAGTCCAAATACTACTGCATTAGCATAGTCTATCTACCAATCATAGTGAAGCATTTTTTATACCAGTTAGACTATTTAAAGCTCGCACAGTACTGCAAAACATTACTTATTGCTCTGATGAAGTTTGATTGTTATCAATAAAGCGAACGAAAGCTCTCAGCAAATAACAGTTCTGGCTCAGCATCTATTCATTGTTTTTTTGTTTTTGTTTTAGTTCGGAAGTTTTCAGTAGTATATAATTATATCTGTTTCTTACCTACAACTTTTAATACATTTGATGCTTTGGCTTAAGCACCTTAATTAAAAATAGTAAAGAATGAAGACACTCCATGGGTACTCATTATACAAGACCCTCCTGAAAAATAAATTTATACTGCAGTACTGACTATGTAATTCAAAAAACATTTCAATACAACAACCTTTACACATTTTGGATATTTACCTGTCTCAGATAAACGGTAACACTAAACGTCAACTGATGGCTGCTAAACTGCTATGCACAGTGATTGTTGTCTTTTTCAGTCAAATCATGTACGAATCCAATCTGTTGTACTTAGAATAAAGGTAAGAATACATCAGTAGATCAGTAGAGATGTAAACAATGCAGACTAATAAGCTGCAAAATTGTATAGATAAAAGTGGGGATTCTGTTTTTGGATTTGTGCATGCATGCAGAAATTCAGAGCTCAAGGTTCATTAGAAAAAATTCAACAGTGCTACATGTTAACTGTGGAATTAATCTGCCATGTCAGATACTGTCTGTCACTGGTTTAAGGCTGCAAGTTATAAATAAACTTCTTGTAGTCATCGATTTGATTCCTTTTGTTACTCCTTATGAAATAAGAATAAGGCCTTGTGCGGTCCACTTTAAGACAGACAGTGCTTTTGAGTTGCCTTTGAAAAGAAGTACAGACACAGATACCCAATGAGCTTAACTGGAAAGTAAATTAAAAAAAAAATGTGTGTGTACATATATATATATATATATATATATATATATATATATATATATATATAAAACAACATACTTACTAAGCAGCACAGATTTTCTGTGTACTGTGTAACAACACCCTTATTCCACTGTGCAGAAGTAGATTACAGGAAATATTGCTTCTCATTTACAGGGTAGCTGCAGTCTGGGATACAGCACTAGTACTGTTCAGAATGGTACATACAGCATCATTTCTGTTATGTAAATATTTTTGTACTCCATCATACTGCAGTACAATATTTGAGACTTACGCTGTGGCTAGGGGCTACACAGATACAGAAATTACAGCTTTCTTTTAGTTCAGTAAGACCAGTTAGGTGCTACGGTCTCCTAGTCTACATTACCCCAAAGATCTTCTTTGGTTGAGTGATCATCTCAAGGTAGAGACAGTCTGTAAACTGATCATTTCAAGGTAGAAAAGTAGAGACAGTCTGTAAACTGGAAAGTATTTTCAAGGCTACAGGATACAGCACACGTACAAAGTTTGCTACTACGATCATCAGACCACATCCTTCTTCAACATATGACTTCACCACAGCACATCACAGAATTTAGCAATTATAGTATACGCCTGTAGATACATGTTGACTGAGAGGAGATTCAGATGTGCACTTTACATAGAGTAAAGGACAGTGAATGACTGGAACATCTTTCCAAAAAGGAAGTAGCAACAGTAAATGCAATGCCAGTCAAGAATGTCTGGGAAAGACATTCAAGGAGTCCTTTTGAATGGCATGAAGAATACACAATTTGTTAAACAGGCTCTGAAGGAGATTCACTTCATAGTGATGTAGGCAGACTGCATGGGGCAAGCACTTCTCATCTCTCATCAAAGTCTGTGTTGTTACACTTCTATCAGTGCATGACTGCCAAATCAAAAGCCAAGCTGCCTTTGCATTTGTGATGGATGACCATATCTATACAAATAAGGAAGCAGCAGATTATTTACGCTTTTGATAAAAAAAGGTTAACTGTGCAAAAGTGAGAACAACATGGAAGTAACAAGCATGTCATTAAACAGCTTTTATGTGGATGCTACAGAAATCAAACTTAAGTACACCAGTTGTTCTCATCTCCTAGCTGATCACTCTAACCTATGGAACAAAATGTCTTTATAACAGATTATAATATTTCTGAGACTCTGTAGTGGAGGTAGTGAAGTGGTTAAGGCGCAAAGGGGTGGCACAATGCACAGTGGATAGCACTGTCACCTCACAGCAAGAGGTCCCCCTGCTTGATTTTTGCTGGAGTGCCTCTTGTGTGGCGTCTGCATGTCCTCCCAGTATCCGAGTTGGTTTCCTCCCTCATTCCAAAGATACACACAGTAAGTGGAACGGACACTCTAAAAGTACTATAGGTGTGAGTGTGCATGTGAGTGTGTGGTACTAAAGATCAACTGCTGCAGGGCTATCCATCTGGTGGTGTGAACCGTGGCTCTAGATGACTGTCACTGCTGAAGTGACACACTGTACCCCATGTGCAATAATGTGAAAAAGGGGATGTGGCTGGAAGAATAACATTTCATCAGCAACAGCTTTCATACTTTTTTTTTTATTCACAATCAGAAACTAGAAATGCAACAGCGAACTTTCTGTAACATAGATGCTTACTTCTCAAAATGTAAACATTACTTCATTTTAAGGATACTCTGGATTCGAAGGGTAGAAGTAACTACATGTCGTGTTAATTCACAATAACCTCACACCCTGTTGTAAAGTAGTGTTTATGAATACTTCACCTTTCCTAGTTACTGCCACCACTTTTGTCCACTGCAAAGGAACTTACATGAAAAAACAAGTAGTATACTTAATCTGATTTTTATTTTCGGCAGTAGCAATTTTGTTTATGGATTTTGTTTATTTTTGTTATGGGTTTAAAAGGTAAGGATCTGTTAAGGTTTAATTACTAATAAAGTAAACTTCAGTCATTAGCAGATTAAAATATAATTTATTAAATGTAATAACACACACATGTGCGAGACAGTACTCAGGAAGTCATGTCTCCTCGAAGAAAAGAATTCATAATTTTTTACAGGAAAACTTTAACAAAGTAATAAACTTTATCAATCATACCACTGCTAGCATCCAATAGAAAAATGCTAATACAGTTCATAATACAGTTTATTCTTCAGACCATTACTAAATATCTAATAGAAATACGCTAAGTTTAGTAAAAATAGATCTGCAACTTCTTAGCTAACATTTCTAACTTAGTATAGAATACGTTTTTTTTTTATCATGTGATTTAGAGAGAATGCTGCCTCAGCTCAGGAAATGCAGCTTAACATTCTGTACTTTTTCATGCTTCCATGTATGCTGTTGCAAACACATACACTAACCTTCTAGAACATGTGTAACTTCATTTTAACTCTTTATAATCCCTCATTTGATGCTGAGAAAGCAATGCACATATCATAAAACACCTTTTACACTTTAAATATGTCATACATTTTTCCAAAACCTTCGAAAACTGTCATTTTCACTTGCTATTTGACTTTTATTGACATGATTTATAAATTACACTTTTTCAAAATCACTAACAAGCAAATTCTGTAACAATGGGTTTGACTGAAATGCAATGACTTTGGTTATTAAAGCTTTGCATAAAAATACAAGAAAAAAACAGAATAATAATAGCAATAAGCATAATAAATTTCAACAAACTGCCTCCGTATTCTGAAAACAAATTGGTTAGCTAAGCCCATTGTGAACTATCTGCTTTTTGGTATCTGACAGTTCAGCTACTTTTTGGATGTCTTTCAAATGACTACGTATTGCGTGCTCATTATCGGGAATAAAGCACACTACTCATGCAAGAGCGCTCATGTACCTCACTTTGGTGCAAGTACAAAATCAAGTGCCATTCGATTTTGTAGTAGTACTGCATGCTTGGCACTCAGCTCTAGAGTAATAAAATTAAGTTTTAAAAAAGTTGCATTGCTTAACTCTTTTAATGGTTTAGAGAGCTTTCTCAGCTCCCAAATTGATTTTACAGTCTCATAAGCAGGCAATCTACCAGCCCCAGAAATAACATCATCACCAAGGTCCATATGAAAAAGTCCTTTAAAAGCTGTTTGTTCTAAATCATGTTGATAAATCCACGAAGCACTGACCTTTTCAATCGGATTTTTTTACAGTCTGAGTATCTTGTATATTACGAATGTTACCACTGGGTAGGGCATCTACATGTCGAATGGCTGGAAGAACTCTCCCAATATAACAACACCCCGACCAGTTTGCTGGTAGCCAGGGATATGCTAGACTGCCGCAAATACAAATCTTTTAGCATGACAATACCTTTTACTGCGCTTCCACTATACATTCTTTGAGTAATATCACATTTTCTCCGTCCAGCCTCCACAGTCCCATTTTTCACATAGCAAGTATATCCCTTGACAGTTACTGAAAGTCTATGTGCAACAGTTTTATTAAGTGATGTAACATTATGCCACAAAGCATTTTTACCTAGTACCACTGATGAAAAGCTGTCCCCATATCAACTTCATTTACAGGGACTAGAAACAATGGGATACCTCCATCACAGGCAGTAGATATGTGGGCACATACCCAACAGTTACTAACATTTAGAGCATTAGCATGTGCATTCAAAGTGGCATGAAATCTATTGAAATTTGGATGCCAATCTGCTGATTTCTGTCTAGATTTTATCAATTGTTTTATTTTTCTGTTAAGAAATTGAACTGTACTTACAGTTTCAGCAGGGATCAGGAAATGTAGTAGTAGAACAAAAATAACAATTGCAGTAATCACGGCAGCAATCAGATTTGAATGACGAGCTGGGCGGGGTCGAAGTGAGTTTTTAAAAATGTCCAAGCATAAATTTATTGTGTGATATACAGCTTGCTGCTGCACTCCAAACACATTCCATAAAGATTGCTGTTGTAGTTTAGCTCTGATGGGTGGCACTTGGTCGCCTGACTCAGGGAAAATGGCCCCTTCTGATGTCCTCACAGTATCAGTTGTCAGTTCTATTTCCAGTCCCTCTTGTTTATCTTCTGGTATGAGAGGAAACCGGTTCATCATCAGACGAGGCTGCAGAAGGTAGGTTGAAGGGAACTGGTTGGCTTTCCTCATTTGGCACTGCTTTTCGGGCATAGGAGATATGCATCCATGTTGGAGACCCTTCAAGTCTAACAGTTGCAGCTGTGACGAGGAGCACCAGGAATGGGCCTTTCCATCAAGGTTGGAGAGTGTGTCGTCTGGAGAAGAAACAAACAAGCGCCAAGTCTCCTGGGTTGTCATCATGTGTTGCGTCAGGATCAGGCTGGAGCTAGGCGGAGATTACCTGTGAATGAAGATGCTGCAGAACAGAAATGCGTTGTTTACAATAAGTAAGCATTTTCTCATCAACTACCTGCAGATCAAAATTTGCAGGTAGGGCTGTGGCTGCCATCCTCATAGGGCATCCCATGAGGATTTCTCGAGGGGAGAACTTTCTAGGTGCACTGACTGCACTGCGGATAGTAAATAAAACTAAGGGCAAGGCCTCTAGCTATTTTACACCCATTTCTGCAGAACGTTTTGCTTAGTTTTCAAAGTTTGACTAATTCTTTTTACCGTGCCTGAAGCCAGAGGTCTATGTGGACAATGACAATGCATCTGAATATTTAAAACTTTAAAAATTACTGAATAATCTGACTCGTAAAATGAGTACATCTATCTGACTGAATACACATGGTACTCCAAAATGGGGTATAAACCTACAAAATCTTCTATGCCACTGAGACCACATCATTTTTGATGCATGGGTATGTTTTTATCCAACCAGAGAAAACATCAATCAAAACTAGTACATATTTAAACCTTGCACACTTTGGTAATTCTATGAAGTCACAACTTGTACAACAAAAAGGCCCCCACAGCTTTTTAAGATGCTGTCTGGAAACAGTCACAGATTTAGAAATATTAAATTAAAGACCTATAGTACATGTTTGTACAAGATGCTGAACAACTTCTGAAGCTTAAGGGGCATACCATCCATCCATCCTCAAACCCTTTTCCCATTTTGCATATGGGGTCGGGGTGTCACTTCCACAGTGACAATCAGCTCGAGCCAAGGTTTACACCACTGGGTGGCTAGCCCTGCCATGGTAGTTAATTTGCACCTCACTCTCACACACACTCACCTACGGCTAATTTAGAGTTTCCAATCCACCTACTGCATGTCTTTGGAATGTGGTAGAAAACCGGCACACCTGGAGGAAACCCACATGACCACAGGGAGGACATACAGACTCCACACAGAAGGCACCCCAGCTGATAATCGAACCGAAGAACCTCTTGCTGTGAGGTGACAATGCTTAACAGTTGCACCACCGCGGCCACCCTTAAGGGGCATACCAGTCAGTCAAAATCTGTCTAATTAAAGCAGTTTTTTCCCATATGGGAAGGTGAATGGTAAGCCAGTGACAATTGTGGTAAAAGAGTTTGAGATGCTACTAACCCTTCTTCCAGATAGTGCCAAAGTGAGTCCAGAGAATGACAGCAGCCATCACGGATCCGCATTACCCTTTCAGAGTTGTCAGCTTGGTTTTGAAAAGAAAACACTTTCTGCAAAGTTACAGGCACATTTTCAACTTGAAGAGGCTGCAGAAAAGAAGCCCAACAGGATTCAACAAAGCAGCCTACCTTGTCACTGTATCAGCAAAGGTGTTTTCTACAGACTCAAGTGAGTTATCTGACCTATGAGCGGCACATTTAACAACAGCTATTTCTCTAGGGGAAAGTAGGGCATCGAACACTTCGTTTATAAAGACTGAATGTTTAATTTGTGTCCCTGCAGAAGTTAAATAACCTCTTTCTCTCCAGAGAATTCCAAAATCATGAACCAATCCACAGGCATATCTAGAATCAATGTCTGTAACAGTCTTTCCCTGTGCCAGCTTGCAGGCTTCAGTAATAGCTACTAATTCAGCTACATGAACTGAAACATTTTCCTGCAACTGTCCAGTCAATAACACTTGATCAATACTACAGACCACAAAAGTGGCTGTCAAGTGTCCATCTTCCCTTTTGATACACAATCCATTGACAAATTAAGCAGGGTTCTGCAGAGGAGTATCTCAGCAATCAGGTCTAACAGGAAGCACATTGTTAACAACAAAAAAACAATTAGAAGTTCACCTTTATCAGCAGTAGGGACAAGAAAGACTGCATTCGGGAAGGACATTTAATAATTTGCAAAGAAAGATTATTAAGTAGAGCTAGCTCATATTTGGAAAGTATAGAGGCAAAAAGATATTGTGTTTTAGTTTTTAATAACAAGGCATTAACATCACGTGGAACTGCAGCAAAAGTATCATGATGCAGAATAAGTGCCACTGCCATATTACCTAACCGGGCAGTTGTGCTACAGCTCTAAGGCCAGGGGGAAGTGTGGCTGCCACTGGGTCAAGATTTGTACTATAATAAGCAACTGGTCTAAAGCCATCATTTCTCTTCTGTGCTAATAATTCTAATGCCACCTTGTTGTGTTCACAACAAAACAGAATGAACACTTTTGAACAGTCTGGCACTCCTAATGTTGAAAGATTGGAAAGAACTGATTTTACCTGAGTAAAAGCATGTTTAAGGCAAGGTTGCCATGGAAGGAGCTCGGGGGTGTCCTTTTTCAGTAGTTCTAATAAAGGTTTAATTATTTCAACATAGTTAGATATCCACTGTCCATTGTCCACAACAGCCTGCTAAACGAAGAAATGCTCTAAAGTTGTTTTAGAGTATTAGATCTTGGTGCCATCTGTATAGTTGCAATGCAAGAGGGCAAAATGTGTCATGCATTTTCAGAGATTAGATGTCCTAAATACTGGACTTGTGTTGCCAAAGCTGAAGCTTAGATTGGTTTGATTAGACAGAATGTTGCCTCACACTCAGGAAATGAAGCTTTACTTTTGTACTTTTTCTTGTTTCCGCTTATGCTATTGCAAATATACACTAACCTTCTAGAACATGTGTAATTTCATTTTAACCCTTTATATATGGTATCCGTTAATGTGGGCAAACACAAATGAGATAAGACAGACACCATGTGAACAGAAGCAGTCACATTTAACAGTTTGATACTAATCTTGCTTTGTACTTCTTTTGTTTTTGAAGAATAAAAGAACTACAGAAATCAATTCTAGCTGAGGTACAGAAAGTAACAGCAGGAATACTGGGCAGCACATTAGTTCAATCCAGGGTAAAGACTATACTAAGAAACCTTAGCTGCATAATCCGGAAGCATACCAGCAGGTGTGGACAATAATGGCCTGGATATCCTAACTTGTAAAACTCTGCTGTCCCGGGTTCATCAGAAAACCAGGAGTACTGGGGGCTGACAGCAGAAGGAGGGTTTCCTGTTTGTTTATTTATCTTCCATTTAACATGGTTCTTGAATTTATCTGCAGATTCTTTTCAGCAATCCCTTGGGCCACAGGTACAGAATAACTATCAATAGAAGTGATGTTCGTATTTAGATGTATTGTTCTCTGATGGCC
Organism: Protopterus annectens; assembly: GCF_019279795.1. Taxonomy (NCBI): domain Eukaryota; kingdom Metazoa; phylum Chordata; order Ceratodontiformes; family Protopteridae; genus Protopterus; species Protopterus annectens. The sequence goes on from NC_056732.1 coordinate 1,490,703,386, forward strand.
TTTCTCAATGGTGCTGAAGGTCAACAGGTAGCACACTCGCCTTTGGTGCTGGAAAACCAGAAGGTTGTGGGTTTTATTCCCACTCCAGATGGCTCAACTGCTGACACTGTAATATAGCATTAGGAAGGTACTGCACTCAGTGTGTTGTCCTTCCAGTCAGACGTTAAACCAAGGCCACATCTGCTTGAGTTGGGGGTAGCTCAGGTGGATGTAAAGAGAAGACACAGCAGTACTTCATGGAACAGCCTAATAGCAGAGTCCTAACCTATAAAACGAGAAACTGTACAAGTCAGTCTACCAAACAATAATCACACTTCAGCACAACAAAGTAGTACCTGTACTTAGCAAACTGAACTGATTAACAAGGTAATTTAAAAATGCATGCTAAAACATATGCTACTGTTATGGTGTACCTGTGTAACACAGAACTTAGCTGATTCAGAGGGCAAGCATAATATTAAAGGTACAAGAGGGATGTGTATGGTTATACACACACAAAATACAGAATGTCATATCACCAACATGTCACACACCAGCTTGTGAATAAAGAACATTTGGAATCACACAGGTGGATAAAAAGGTCAACAGACAAAAGGAGAACAAGATGGGAAGAGGGGGATAAAAATTGTTTTGTAAAGAACACATTATGATCATAAGAAGAACCATATGTAATTCACATTTTTAAAATACTGTCGAGTTATTTACATGAACCTTGTAAACAGTTTTCACCAGGTGTTGGTTGCCTTTTAATTTTCTGCCAGATGGATACTAACACTTATCAAACAAAAGGTGTGGACTCAAACCAGTTCCCATCTTTAACATTAGTATGGTTCACACAGAATGCCAAAGATTATGAGGTTATGTGTTAATGACAATTTGTTTGGTACAGAAATACCTGAAGTTCCACAAAGATTAAAACACTGTAAACATCTTTAGGATTGAGATGCTTCAAAATAGCATTTTTCACTTTTTGTATATAAAACAAATTTTCAGCCTCAGCAATTTCAGTGCAGCTTGCTTACTAAAATTGTAAAAGCCTCACTGGATATGCACGTATGATGAAAATGTTTTGCCTGAACTCTTACAAAACCTTCAGTATGAATACATACAATAATTGTAATAGACATATATATTCTAAGGATGCCCATCAGAAAAAAAGAGCTAGTAGACTTGAGTGCAAACTGGGTTAATCATTCAAACTCAGGAAATTAAGAATAATGATATTCCATTCTTTGTCTAGCAAAAAAAAGGGAACTTACTGTACAAGCATTGCGGGACAAAGTTTAGAAATGTGTGCCATGCTTAGAAACAAATAAAATACAGACACAGTAGATATGCTACAGTCTATTGAGATCTACATTCCAACTGAATTCTCTGAAGAACAGTGTACCATACAACAAACAAATCACTGTTCTTATCACACTAAATATCTGGCAGTTAGCACAGGGGATTAGGTTCTCTCAGCTGTTAAACTGCTTCCTGTAGACCAGGGAACAAGGTTTAATTCCTTCCACCTCCATTTGCCTACTGTGCGACTCTGAGCAAGTCAACTAACCAGACAGTGCTCCTAGCTAGCTCCTGAAAAGGGACACTTGGTTCAGGGGCTTACCCAGTTAACAAATGCATAACATAAAAAAAAACTACACTTAGTTACCCAGTACACTTCAGGGAATCAGAATCTTGCCCTCAACTAAACAGAAAGCAGAGTAAATAGGCGCATTCTGTTGAGGAGATTCTTGGAGGATTATGCAGAAGGCTGAGAAGCACAGGGTAATTAGTAAGTGCTTACTTCATTTGGGAAACTAGTGCTCCTAACTTTGCTTCAGGTAAAAGCAGTTTAAACATGCAACAGGATACCTGTCTCAGTGTTTTTTTTCCATTTTAAAATGAAGAGCACCTGTGGGGCAGGCAATGTGTAAGTTTTGGTCTAACCAGAGTCCCAATCACCTGAAGGATGTCATGGTTTTGAAAAACAAGGCCTGAGTATCCTTGGTTATACTACTTATGTGGAACTTTCTACAACTTTAGTAATGTTCTAAATAGTGCATCTCTAGTTGGGATGTACTAAATAAGCAAGACTAACTCAACACAATATGGAACCAAAACATCTGGTCACAAACTCAATAAATATTTAATGCAAATTTTTTGGTGAGCTGTCTTTTTATTTTAAGCTGCTGTACAATAATAAGGCAACTGATAAATTCTTTACATCATTCTCCACAGAGGAAGTCCGTGTACAGTATTGTATCCATTCTGCAGAAATGCAGAATGATGCAGAAATGATGAAATTTATATTTATTTAGTTATATGTTTTGCTAAGTGTGTTGAAGCCCATTATCAGTGGAAGGCTGGCACTGCTCTCTGGTTAGGTTTATAAACTAGTGTGTGCAGCTTTACTCCGATTTCCTTTCATTACAGTGTATTGAAAACCACACTGACTATTACTGTGCAAGCCAACGCTGCACTGCAGTGTGATTTTTCATTTGTCTCCACTGTTGTGCCACTAAGGAGTTGGTATATTTATGTGAAGGGAGTGGTTTTAGCCCCTCTGTAAACAAGAACTGTTGCTCTGGGTTAACATTTTCATATTATGCTTTTTGATACAGAACATTTGATGAACTGTAACCCACTTTACGGTGACTTAACGGAACTTGGATAAACCTTAAGGTTGTGTCCTAGTCAGCCTCATGCAGTAGGCAAACTGAGATGAAGTGAATCAAACCCAAAACCAAAGAATGAAGACAGCAGCTTGTAGCCTTAATTCTCTGTACTAAGCTGCCAAGGCATGGATTAAAGTAATGGGCTTAAAACAGATCACTTAGCGACACCAGTTGTTAGAGAAGATAAGAGTTGTACTGCTACTGCTTTTCTGCATTGCCAAGAACTTGTAGAAACTACAGCAATTGAAAAGACCCAATGAACGAACGAACAGCACAGCTCATTGATCTAAGCATTTGGTTAAGTACAGGGAGACAGACCCAAATGCATTAGTTAAATCAACTAAAACATCTCCAGTCACCAGACCATTACTCGCATACTGTTATCAACTAGATATGCCAGTAAGTACGGCAGCTGTGGTGCTGCATCCTTCCTTGAAAATACTGCTGTTCATTTCACAACAGGCCAGACCTGTGGTTTACTTTTATAGGATCACAGGAGGTTACTGGCTATCGACCCCGAGGCCATTTCAAGCCTAGATGTTTCATCTCAATGTAATATCATAGATAATCTAGTCAATACCCAGGATTGTATTTAGTAATGACTGCCATGTCCGGGAGTGTTGTGGGCACTATCCCCAGTATGAATTTACAGTGCCCCATCCACTCATCCAGGTTCCTTTTGAACAGTGTCCTAGAGGTACTCTGCTTCACATGAGTTGGCAGCCTATTCCAAAGACTTCCAAAGACATGGCAGTTGTTGAGAGACAAATCTCTGCCTCCAGCATGTCCTATTCAAGTTACAGGCCATATTTAGGTCCCTGGAATGGGTAGGTCTAGTTCAGTCTGATTTACAGATTTGCATCAAATTCATTAGGTCTGGGTCGGAGATTGCTCTGTAAGCCAGGCATAAGTCTCCACTAAGAAGTCTATATGATACACAGTATAGTGACTGGGACTTTAGTTGGTCTGTGTAAAGCACGTGCTGGTTTCCCTTGATCTTCTTTGTTAGAAACTTCTGAGATCTCTCCAATTGCTGCAGGTGCTGTGTATGGTACATGCCAAAAGGGGCATTATACTTAATTATGAGCATGATTAGTGAGAGTATAGAGGGGTTATAACCTTCTTTGCTCTAGAGGCTATGCCTTTGCTAATCAAGTGTGCTATGTAGAAAGCCTTCCTTACTACAGTAGACACATGGTGGTCAAAGTTAAGGTTGCAGTCTACTTGCGATCCCAGATCCTTTACCACTTTGTAGGTACATAGGTTGTTGTTAATTTGATAGTGTGAAGGGACATTGTTTTTACCGAAGGGAATGATGATGCATTTCTTTGAATTAAGTTTGAGACCATAACTAAGACACCAGTTGTCGGTCTGCGTAAGACCCTCCGGAAGGATAGTGACTTTATTCGGGGATTTGAGAATTGCACCCAGTTTGCAGTCATCTGCAGACTTGGTCAGCCACAGCCTCTTAGTTTTGGCCTGAACTTCTGAGAAGTATATAGCAAACAGTAGGGGGTAAAGCATTTTCCCTTAGTTAAACTGAAAATGACATCTAAGCATTTTGGATAAGGATAAGAGGACAAAATTTGGCCTGTGGCAAAGATGGGTGTCTTGTCCTATGGAGAATTGAAATACTTTAGCCATTTCCAGCCATTTTTCACACAAGAACCTTACCAAAAATTAAAGACAGATGGGAAGTCAGAGAAACTCTCTGCAAGTTTTGAGAAACCTAGTGCGTAGCCTGTTAGTTGTAGTAATTGCCTGTCATTAGGTAGGATAATTTGAAAGGAAAAAAAAAAGGTTAAAAGGTGAAGTAGGATAAGCTGCTAAAGAATGCTGCACTGAATGTGACTGAAACTGCTGAGTTATCTTGGCACAGGTGATTTCAGATTGCTGCTTTCCAAGTCTTTCAAAAGGTTTAATCTCTCCAAATACTTCTTTTTACATATATTGATGGGAACAGACCCCATTCCTAAGTCAGGGGATACATAAAGTCCTTTTGCAGTATTCTAAACAGAAGGGATCTCCCGCCCAGGGCAGCCTGATGCTCAACAATATACAAAAGCCTAATGATCTTGCATGCACTGTACATCACACTTATACACAGAACATATGGCTTTAAAAGGACATACAAACGAGACTAGCCAGAACTTATTTGCTGCCAGTTCAAATATAATTGTTACTAGTTGATCTGAATGCTTTTTGTTGTATTGAGTACTTAGCCACCAAATAAGTGCCCTGTTGGGGATGTTTTTTTTTACTTTTCTCTGTCTTCTATTTTATTTTGCTACCTACAGTTCATGTCATTCAAGAAGGGAAAATGTCAGTGTGGGAGGCAGATTTCCCATAAGGATCGTCACAAACAGTGCCTTTTTTGTTTGGGTGTTTCCCATGACCACACCTCTTGTAGTATCTGCATTTGTGCCTAAGATACTTAGAAGCAGTTTGTCTTCCCTGGCCATTTATTTTGAAAACCCACAGTTTAAACAGTTAGCCCAGGGTACCACAGCAGAATCCTTTAACCCTAAGACACTCCCGCTAGGTAAGAAGAAGGCCAAGAAGACTTGGCTGGATTCTTTAGCTGTCCAGCCTCCGGTGGACATCCCTCTAGTACTGGGTAATACATCTATAGGTCTTTCAGCATCTACATTGGATTCTCTGTTGTGACCCATTAGAGGCCAGCATGGATCTGTTCTTTTGCACATTCTCTGAGGCTTTGCAGGTGTCTGCTCCGAACATCGAGGTTGAACCATGGATGATTACCTTGGAGGGTCCTAAAGGGATTCTGCAGATATTGGTCAGGGAGGAGATGCCAGGTTCTCTTATCGAATCTCGCCAAGGGTCAAAACCTCTGGTATTTGTTAGGACTGATGTCCCCTCCAAGAAAAGACAAAAATTGAAGCATGTTTCGGTCTGTCCTAAGGATCCTCAAAGGGAATAGTAAGAGTTTACTCATGGCTTGTTTACTGCCTTGAAGGCCCTAAAGCTTCCTCAAGAGGTTTGGTACTTACTCCTGCTTGGACCTCTATCCCTTCTAAATGATTTGGAAACCAGATTCCTCAGATGAGTATTCAGTGTCTAATGAGAGGGTCTTTGTCCTATTCTTCACAGATGCCTTCAGCTTTGGCTTATGGTTCTAAGGAAGAGAAGTCTGTTAGCTCTAAGTCTCCTTTTGAGGAATTGTCTTTTGTGGACACATTGTTAGGATGATGGAATACTTTAAGTGGGATTCTTCTCAAGTGTCTGATATTCACAGAAGATATTACGAGTTGCTTCAGATGGATACTCCAAAACCACTGGCAGTTCCTCCTGTGTTGGCTGCCTTGTTAGACGCTTTCATTGCTGCTTTCAAGTGTCCTGATTCTCAGCCTCCTGCTCCAAATAAAACTGATAGGTTCTATAACGTTCCCAACACTACTCATTTTTTATTTAAATATCCTTCTGCTAATCCTGCTGTGGTGTCAGTCTGTTCTGACAAACCTTCTAACCTTTTGCCTTCTTCCAAACGTTTGCCTTCTGATAAAGACAGTAGAGCAATGGGGAGGATTGATATGAAAGTTTTCACTGCTTCTACTTTGGCTTTTAGCACTGTTAATTACCAGACCCACATGACCAGGTACACTATGGCCTTGATTGCTAAGGTTTGTCAGGTTATTTCAGACCTCCCTGATTCTGAAGGCAAACTCCCTGCCGTATCTATTTTAGGTTCTGCTTCACAAGTGGCTCACCACTCCATTAAGTGTAGCTATGATGCTGCTGATACCTCTTCCAGGGTTGAGACATTTGGGTCTGTCATGAAGTGTTATTCTCTGCCTGTGGACATTAAGGTCAAGTTGTTGGACACTCCACTGGATAATAAACATGTTTTTGGGACTGCTGCTGCTGACATGTTTAAGTTTCTTCAAGAGAAAGGAAAAGCCTTGCAGGACCTTAAACATATTTTTGTCACTCTTATCCCTAAGTGCCACAGGAATTAGCCTTCTAGATCTGCTTTTGTTCACAGGCAACACCACTAGGCCTCCAATGGCAAGAAGGGTGGTAGGTGGGCCCCCTCTGCTAAGGCTTCTCAAATTTCTGGGGTCCAGAAGCTTTCTTTACCTGATAAGTCTGCTTCTCTTTGACAATTCACCCCCCTTTCTTTTAGTCCAGGTTACTTTGTCCATTCAGCTTTCCCTTTGTCTTCCAAATTGACATCTCATCACTTCAAACTTCTTGGGGTTCTTTCCATCATCTGTCAGGCTTACATCACGGTATGGAAGTCTCTCCTACCTTTTCCAGGGATTTTTCAACCTCTAGAGCAACTTCATCAGTTCCTGGAGGTTCTAGGGTCCCTGGTATACCAAGGAACCATTCAACCTGTCCCCCCTCCCCAAGTGGGAAAATGTTTTTATTCCAGGATGTTTCTGGTTCCTTGAAAGGAGGCCACTTGGACACCTATTCTGAATCTTTCCCAGCTCAACACCTTTCTCATGGTCCCTTCTTACTGGATACTTACTCTTCAAACAGTGTTTCCTTTTTACTAATCCGGGCTTTTCTGGTTTCTTTGGATCTGAAAGATGCTTACCTTCATATTCCTATTCACCCTCTTTTCTGGATGTTTTTATGTCTCTCTGTGTCTTCCTTTCATTTTCAGTTATCTGCTTTGCCCTTTGGACTTTCTACTGCCCCAAAGGAATTCAACATGCCTAGTTTCTGTGACTGCTTTCTGCAGGCTTCAAGGCATTTATATTTTTCCTTATCTAGATGACCTGTTGCTTCAACCGCCTTCTCCCAGTCACCTGTTATAGGATCTGGAATTCACCATCTCTCTTGTTCAAAGTCTAGGGTTCACTATCAACTTCCAAAAGTCCATCCTAACTCCCTGTCAGGATCATGTGTACCTGGGATGCAGGATTCAAAAAGTGCCAATACTGGTCTCTCTTCCAACCTCAAAAGTTTTGTCACTGGCAGCCTACTTTCAGTCTCTACTTTTTCTGACTGCCATGCCAGCCTCTTCTATTCCTTGTTGCCAGACTGCATATGTGGAAGCATATGTGGAAGCTTCAATGGTAACTCAAGTCAGTTTGGCTGCAGCACTGCCACCCTCTGGATATCAGTGTACCTCTCCTTCCCTGTCTAAAGAAGGAATTTGAGTGGTGGATTCAACAATTTGCTCTCAACCCAGGCCAGTCCTTTCAGACTCCAGTCCCTTCTCAAGAACTGTTCACTGATGCCTCAGACACGGGGAGGGGGAGGCTTCTTTTGGTCACATGAAAGTTCAGGGTCTCTGACCTCCCCATTAGAAGTCAGACCATATCAACATCAAAGAGGATCTCTGATTCTAGCCTTCAAACCTTTCACCCCATGTTCTCTGCAGGTCCCTTGAAGTTGTACACAGACAACACTACAGTGATGTGGTATGTCAACAAGTGGGAAGGCACAAAATCTTACCTCCTCTGCAGGATGGCTCTTCAGTCTTGGGAGGTGGCTCTCAGTTACCAGTTACCTCTTAGGGCATTATGCATTACTTCAAGCAAACTCTCTGAGCAGGTCCAAAACACAGGCTCGTGAATGGATGCTTCAGAGAGACATGCTTCTGGACATTGTCCATTAGTGGGGTATTCCTCAAGTAGATCTTTTTGCCTCCCCTCTGAACAAGCAGCTTCTTCTCTTCTGTCCCAGAGTGCCACGCCATCTGGCGTGGAAGACTGACACCCTTTCTTTTCCATGGAAGGGGATTTTCTTTATGCTTTCTCTCTTCTTCCACTACTTCCGAGAGTCCTGCAAAAGATTTAGCTGGACTCCCCAAAAATCTTGCTAGCGACTCCCTTTTGGGCAAGACAGCACTGGTTCCCCTCTTAACACATATAGCCAGGGGCAATCACCACAAGTTACCTCATCGGTTGGACCTCCTCACACAGGAGGAGGAGTCTCTCATCCATTCTCACTTGTCCACTCTTCAACTGACACTGTGGATGATGGGGTTTTGATCCCTTTCAGACACCTTTTTTCTAAGGATGTGTTCAGGGTTTTTACAGGGAGCAAGGAAAGCCTCAACCAGAAAATCTTAGATGTCCAAATGGAAAAGGTTTTCTGTCTGGTGCCATGCTTGTAACCAGGATCCTATATCAGTGGGGGTCCCTCTGGTCTTGTCTTATTTGTGCAAGTTGCTCCAGTCTTGCCTTACATATTCTTCTGTGAAGGCCCATTTGTCAGCCATTTTTGATTGTATGCCTTTGAATCCTCCTAGGTCTTCTCATTTTGAGGTCAAACAATTTCTTAAAGGTGTCCTACATATTAGGCCTCCAAGAAAACATATTATTCCTCCTTAGGATCTTAATTTTGTTTTGGGAAAATTGACTCAGGCTCCTTTTGAGCCTGCAGATTCTGCTTCTTTGCAACATTTTTTTTACAGGGGGCAATTGACAAAGGAATTGTCTCTTGGGGAGCTGGTAGGTTATTTCTTAGTTAGGACTATCTTTTGGAGGCTTCCAGCAGGGTAAGTAAAAAAAAAAATCTTTGTAACACTTCCTGTTTTATAATATTTGTCACAACCTTTAGATTAATTGTATAAATTTTTATTTGGAGCTTTTCTCCCCGGGCCTCTACTGAAAATGGACATGTATCCAGCTAGACTAGCCCAGTCAACAAATGTAAAATAAATAAAATAAAAATAAATAAAAATAAATAAAAATAAAACTGTACCTGGAAGACAGTTCTGTTGCTGGCTCTTACTTCTGATCAGAGGGTTTCTGAGCTCCAAGTCCTTAATGCTGTTCCTCCTTTTTGTTTTTTCACAGGGACAGCATGTCCCTCCATACTAATCCTTCTTTTATGCCTAAGGTGGTAAATTAGTTGCCTTTCAATCAGTTGGTACATCTTCCTTCAATGTTCCCTTCATCTCAGTCTGCTAGTGAGAGGGTCCTGAATACCTTGGATTTGCACAGACAGCTCAGGATCTCCTCTTGGGTATCTAAGGCCATTTCTTTTGTTATAGTGTTCATGGCAAATCTCTGTCTACTTCTGTTACAGCTCATTCCACTAAGGCTGTTGCCTCTTCTGGTGCATCTTCAAGGGGTTGGACACCAATTCCATCCTTGAAGATGCTACTTGGTCTTCAGTGCAAGCCTTTACTAAGCATTACAAGTTAGATATGGTTTCTAGAGCAGGTTTTGCTGAAAACATTTTATATGGGTTTCTTGAGGGCTCTTCTCAGCCTTCCACCTCCTATTCTGTTTCTGGAGTTTTTCTACTCTTCCTCCTTCTTGTTTAGAATACTGTAACAGTGATGCAGAAGGACATTGTACAGTTGTATAAAATCTTACCATAACAGTAGATGTCCTTCTCTTCACTGTTGGCAGTATTTGCTCCCTCCCTCCAACCCCTTCTTGTTTGTTCTGGTTTTTATTTTAGATTCTCTTGTTTGTGGGTTCCCCTTTTACTTCTGCCTTTTTTAGTTCTGGATGTGCATGAACTCCTTTGTCGTATGGAGACTGTCCTCTTCTGGGGCAATTCAATTCAGTTCTGGGTAATTACATCTGTCCGTCTCTTTTATGGCCTATGTTCTGTGCAGGGAGCATAAGTGGGATGTGCGGCGCATAAAAGATCATTAGACATTTGTATACTGGTCAAGCATCAGGCTGCCCTGGGCAAGAGATCCCTTCTGTTTACAATCCTGCAACACCTACTGTTATGAGATTTTACATAACTGTACTTTCATGAAATCAATAATTCCTTGCCCCAGGATTTAATAAAATCCGTGTACGCTCCATGTAGAGCCTACATGGAATGTACCCTTGTATACTGCCATGGTTCCCCTCAGCAGCGCCATGCACATTAATGATGACACGCTGCTGAGGGAGAGCATAGAAAGGGATACTGAATCCATGTAGGCAGAAGCATAGAGGTTATCCCATGGTTGTGGATGCCTGATCAGATGTTATGTACAGAGTGAGGCTCACTGTAATGTTCTCCGCTACTGCTGAAATCCTGCAAAGTGTTTTTAAATGTGTAATTTTTTTATGCTTTTTTTTTCTGTTTGTTTATACAGCATGGAGCACAGCAATGCCAAGTTGCACTTACATATAGACACCTGCTACACATCTAAAAATAGAAACCAGAAGTAATTATCAGATCATTAAAAAAATATATTTTTTTAAATTGCCATTTGACCGGAGTGCAGCAAAGCTGAGCCACACTGATACGTACATAGCTGACACCTGCCAGACATCTAAAAATAGAAAATGGATGTAATTAATTATTTATTTCTGGTTATGTTTAAGCCAGTTTGTGCAGAGCAGCGCTTAGCAACACTAACAGGTAGCTTAGTAGTATATGTGAAGGTATAGTAGTTTTCATAATATCGAAGTAGCTAAATGGGTAGAGTTACAGCCTAATGCTTAGTGGGTCCTGGGTTCGAGTCCACAGCAGTCAAACCATGTCTGTAATTTAATTTTTTGTTTAATTTAAAAACAAAATTGTTACATTTGGCCATGCTGTGCAGTGCTTAGCACTGCGTAAACATGCTAACGGCTACCACTGTTTGCATGTTGCTAAGCTTCACTAAAACCAAGGTTGTGCGAGTTTTTGCGATGCCAGTTCCACTTAGCTGGTTTGCACGATGCTAAGCAACACAGCACATTTTTGAATGTTGCTGAATGATGTGTAAGGGTGGGAAAACACCCTATATTAAGGCCAATAGGTGGGGAGTCTGCTTATCTGCTGGTATGCCAAGTAGTGTTGGAGAGGGTGAGCGCTTTTGGGCACAGAGATGGGGTGTGCAGGAGTCCAGGGTTTTTGTTGGATCCTGACACGCAATTATGAACCTAGGCTGTTGCAGGGCAGTTACCAGGGCTCAGAATGTAAAGTTGAGGACTGGGATTGGTTGGCCAGAGAACTTACTAGTGCTATCGGTATCCCCCGCACTGGTGAGCAGTGTTGTCACCACTATGATGTCTTGAAGAGGAGAAAGAGGGGGACATTGGACACCTCTGTCCAAGAGGCTAAGGCTGGGCATGCCACACAAATATGTAGGTATATTTTCCACTGTTTTACCAAAATGCAACCTGAATGTGTGCAAAACTGGTATGCATAATGGTGTGCTTCTTTCCAAACAGCTGCAGCTGAGAGGACTTGCAACATTCAGTCTCATGCTGGGCGCCTGGCTAGGTTGCACCATGAGTGTAGTAAGGATTTATTATGCTAACTGTAGTGCAATAAGCAACAAAGAGTGAACAACAAAGTGAAAAACTTCTCAAAAGCGAACTTCTCACTTCTCAAAACCGAAGTGGAATCCTTCAAGGCCCCAGGGCCAGTGGAAACTACAGCCCAAACTGCAGAATCCTATATAAATGCATTCTACGGACATCTCCAGGAAAGCATGGATCATGCTATCCCAAACAAAACCAAGACCCAATCATCCAAAGGCAGGCGTCCAGTCTGGTGGACCCCTGCCATAAATAAACTGTACAACAGAAGGAGGAAGCTACTACATGATAGAGCAAAATCCCTAATAGGGAAGGCATCTCTGATCAGTACTAGCAAAAATTACAATCCCTCATAAAATCCTCCAAGGCCAACTTCGAGAGAAAAATTGCACAGGACACCAAAGACAATCATAAGGCTTTTTCAGTTATGTTAGAAACCTGGGATGCAACTCCCAGACTTGTTCTGAGTTGATTCTAAATGACAAAAAATACACTGAACCCACAGACATCACCAATATCCTGGCAGACAGGTTCAGTGCAAACTCCCCCCCCCAAAAGAGCAAATATCTATCCCGGCAGAGGGCTGCCTCCCAAACATCTCAGATGCTCAGGTGAAGGCTGCCCTCTCCAAAGCAAAAAACACTGCTTCCATGGGACCAGATGGCGTCCCAGGTTGCATCCTACATGAACTACAAGAGGAACTAATCCCTCAAATAAAACAGCTATTCAATCTCAGCCTCACTACAGGATATGTGCCCACAGAATGGCGTACAGCAACAGTGGTCCCACTCCACACAGGTGGAGCATCTACGGACCCTGGAAACTATCGCCCCATAAGCCTGACTAGCTTAGTCTGCAAGGCTATGGATCATGGAGCTCATAAACAAAGACATTGGGGACCTACAGACACTAGATCCTACCCAGTTCGGCTTTGTCATGGGCAGATCCTGCCTTTTGAACCTGGTTGACTTCTTTGAAACAGTCACCAAAGCCATAGATGAAGGGAAGGTAGTCCACACAGCCTATCTGGACCTTGCAAAGGCATTTGACACAATACCCCACTCGGGCATCATAGATAAGCTATCCAGCTTAAATATAAACCCCTATGTCACAAGATGGGTCGCAAACTGGCTCAAAGACAGAACCCACAGAGTGAGAGTTGCTGGAGCCATGTCAGACTCAAAACCGATCACAAGTGGCGTCCCACAGGGTTCTGTCCTGGGACCACTCTTGTTCGGTATATACTTTTCTCAGGTACAGGCAAACGTGGGAGGACTATGGCTCACCAAGTTCGCAGACGACTGCAAACTGGGCACCATAATCAACTCTCCAGCTGACACAAACATCCTTCAAAAAGGTCTCACAGAGACAGATAACTGGTGCCAGCGCCATGGTTTAAAGCTAAATGCCAAAAAATGTATAGTCATACCCTTTGGCAAAAACAATGTGCCCACAAATTACCACATAGGCGGAAACCCATTAAGTACAGAGAAAGTTATTAGGGACCTGGGGACCCAAGTTGATAGCAATCTCTCCTTTGAAAACCACATTGCCAAAGTGGTTAGAAAGACCTTCTACATAGCCCACCTCATCACGAAGGGTTTCACATCTAGATCAAGAGAGGTAATCGTGCCCTTTATTCATCCCTCATCAGGCCCATCATAGAATACAATGCCCCTTTTGGGATGTACCTTACCCGACACCTGCAGCAATTAGAAAGACCCCAAAAGTATCTCACCAAGAGGATCAAGGGTCTCAAACAGATGCCATATACTGCTCGGTTAAAAAAACTCCAGCTCTACTCAGTTGCATACCGCCTACTTCGAGGCGATCTATACCTGACATACAAAGCTATGTCAAATCCAGAATTAATGGACATGCTCCACCTCAGTAAATCTAAATCCCTTAGAGCCACACGCTCGAGGGACTTGAACCTCAGCACAGAAATAAATAGAACTTGCTGGAGGGACAGGTTCATAACCCAGAGGCTCCCTTCGCTCTGGAATAGAATTCCAGTTCATGTGAGGCAGAGCACCTCACTGAATCTCTTCAAGAAGAATCTCGATAAGTGGATGGGGGATCGTAGGTTTGTCCCAGGGATTACTCCCGTGTCACTATTAGACAGAGGCACAGTAAACTAAACCTTAAAAAGGGCACAGTATACTCAAATCAAGGGGTGGCGTAAGCCATACAGAATCGGGCTAGGCTTATAATTGCCCCAGGGCAGATAGCCTAGTATGAACCTATGAACCTATGAACCTAAGAATAAAACATGTACTACAATAAAGAATAAACAATAAAAACTGTAGTGCAATAAATGGGCAATTAGTACTGTAGTGCAATAAATTAACAATAACAACTGCACTGCAATAAACAATACCAATAACAGTAAGCAAAAAGGTGTAAAGCAGGATTGTGGTGTCATAACATAACTGCAGTAGAGCTGTATGCATTGCATGCCTATGGTAAGGTTGCTGCAGTCAAGTGTAAAACTGTAATAACTGTAGAATGCAAAACTAATGGCCTGAAAACTGTATTACTCAAATCATAGTATGTTTCAAGGATGTCTCTAGGCCAATTTGAGTCACATAATGCTCTCTATTCCTCCCACTCCAGGAACAAAAGGTACATGGGTGAGGTAGCCCACTCTATGAGCAGATATTGTGTGTGGACTTCACAGAGAATTATCAGTAATACCAATAAAGTGTTAAGTAGCATTGTGGATTCCTACATAAATCTGTCAATATTTGCAGTACGGCTGTATTCACTGCATGTGTGTTCTACTGTCAAGTGTAAAACTGTAATAGCTCTAGAATGCAAAAGGAATGTCCTGAAAATGTATTGTTCAACTCTAAGTATGATTCAAGGTCGTCTCCAGGCCAATCTCATTCTCACAATGCTCATATTTTCTTCCACTCCAGGAACAAAATGTATATGGTTGAAGTAGCCCACGTTATGAGCAGATATTGTGTGTAGATTTCACAGAGAAGTATCAGCAATACCAATAAAGTGTTAAGCAGCATTGTGGTTTCCTACATAAATCTGTCTTAATATTTGCAGTATGGCACATCTGGGACCCAAACCGGTGGTGCCCCATCTGCTGTCCCTGCACAACCTGCAGCATCGGGTAGTTCCACCCCACAAGACGGTGCTGTGCCCCCTCTGGGACTAGTGGTGGAGGGGGAGTAGTCACCCATGATGAGCTGCCGCTGTTGGTGTGCAGGATCATGCACTGTGGTTATGGACTACGCCTACGCTGGACAGAGAGCATGCTGGCCATCCTGATGGGGCAGGCTCACCCTGGAGCCCAGCCTCCACCACTGTCACCCTCGGGGCAGTGACTGAGCATTGCCGACAGTCCGATGGGTGGAGATGTGAGTTACGCTGCCACCTTTTGGAGGCCCATGGAACTGAGATTCGGCAACACCCTCCAATGCAAGGTATTCACCCCCTTCATGTGTCACACACCACCCCTGTTTGCTGTCTTGTCTGTCTCCAAAAGCTTCCTCACCTACCCAACTTACCTCCCCCAAACATACCTATGTCCCTTCCCCAACATTCCATTCTCACCTTAAAAAATTATGGGCACCTGTCCCCCACAAAAAATATCGTCCCATATATAACTCTCCATTTCACACACATGTCCACTGGACACACGTAATTTGGTCCAATTGATTGACAACACAGTCGTGTTGTCCTCACCCTCTCTCTCTGGGGGTGAGAGTCCAAAGTCATGTACAAATTCTGTCAAAGTCCACAGTTCTTGCTGTACAAGAAATGGATAGCTATGGTTATTTCCTACACCCTTCGTACACATCCCTGCCTGCTTTTCACTATATTTTTCACCCCTGCTTGATCCCCATTTCACCTCCTCATTTTTCTTTTCTTTATATTGTTTAGATATGTTGAATATATGTGTTTTTAAATTATAATAAACATGTAGAAAATAAACACCTGTCCCCTATTTCGAACCTAAGACCATCGCACCAGCAGACCACTCCATTAACCTGCCATGCCAAACAGCTGTTAATTAAAACAAGTGGTTTAAACAAAATATACTAATTGCACATAACAGTCATTAAGTATGTTTCAGTGTAGCTGTCCGTCATGCAAAGTTGATTAAAAAGTATTGGAAAATGGGAGTGTACCTTGGACTCTGGTGCAAGACTACATCACTAGAAAGCCAACACATAATAATAGATGTAAGTGAGGGCTTTGATAGCAGGTCAATGTGCCCTTTTATCAGCAACATGTAGAAATACACCTGTTAAGGCATTAATGGAAAAATACATGCTCAGCGTGGACCCTGGTGCAGAAATACATCCATATAAAGCCATACACATAGTGCTGGAAGTAAAAAATGTATGTCACAACCTGGATGTGTACACTTACATCTTGCAAATACACCTGCTGCAGCAGTGACTCAGTAGCTCACTCTGTTAAATGCTTTGCAAACAGTACATTTTGCCACACAGAGTCCTGGGCTCAAATTCGGTGGTGTAGCAGTTAAATTACATTATTGTGAAGCCAGCAATTGATAACTGAGTCATGTATTCTTTATCCATACAATGCATTTCAAATGAAATGTCTGCTTTTCGCTGATGGAAGTCACAGCCCTGCAGATAGGAGCACACTTCACATATTCCTGTGGCAAAACTATTTGCATAAAGTGTCACGTCATGCATTAATATGCATTCACAGAGAATTTCAACTCAGGTACTGCAGATGAGGGACACTAACATCAGAGTGCACCACACAATCCTTTCAAACTCACAATGCAGATTAGCACAGCTGCACAACTAACATACACATCTGAAGTCCCATTTTGTAACAAGGACTGCCCTCATTCATGCTCCAAATTACTACTCAACTGTAACACATGGCCTGACAGTTGCCCAAATGGTGGACATCTTCTTGTATTTATCACCCATGTTGCTCAAGGACACAACAAACATACTGCCTAGTACTCTGTTAGTGATACCATTGCTTAACATACTTAAACATATGCCTTAATTGGAGTGGAAAAGGTACTCTCACTGTGGCTCTGCCTCTACAACAAGGCTGGCATAGCTCCCACAGTTACTCCAACAGCTTGTTGTCCTCCAAAGTGTTCACACTCTCTGCCTATGCCTATTACCTGCAGCAGCAGCCTGTAGCACACACATCTTTATGTAAAAGTTGCTGCTACAGACCTACCCTCTGCCATGACGTAGTCTCCTTACCCCAGTAATGTTCAGCACAACATATCAGAAATGGCCCCTAATGTACATGAAGGCCTTATATATTGTACAGTGGTTGCAAGTCAATGGCTGATGATAGTGCAAATCAGCTGTTTTGGCTGCAATTTGCATTTCAGAACCACAGACTGATTAAGAGGCAATCACCTGCGAATCAGAATCATGTTAAAAAGGCAAGCAGCTGGCTATGGGGAACCATTCTGCATGAGACTTTCCTCACACAGAACAAGAGTACTGCACTTCACCAGGTATGTAACCTTTTTGTTTGCAACAGTATGCAGATGTGTGAATATACTTACAGGGAATAAAGATTACAGCATTAAGCCTTTCTTAGAACTGTGAAAATGACATGTCAATGATCTCCAGATTTGTTACACATACAGAGGATGTGCAATATATCAAGGGTGGAATGTTTATTGTCAATATGGCACACTGGACTTGTGGGACTCTCCCCTTATAGTGTTAGTAATTGCACACTGCTATTTGTTTGGCACAGTTGTTTTTACATATTATTGGGGGGGTTACCCCTTGGAGACACACTACAATAGACTCCACTGTTGGCTGTATGATCATACAGCAGTATCTGTCATGGCACACATGGGAATACCTGACTATCACTAGTATCCTAGTTGTATCCACATGCTTAGTATGTTTGCACACTGTGGAATATGATGTGTGATCAAGCAGTGGATACTGTCAGCCATTCTGTCCTTGCTGTATCTCTACATAGTGTACTTCCACATATGTGATCCTGACATGTGTTCCCATGTTGTTGTCTTTCAGGAAATATGTATCCAAGCTGCCCTGCAGCATTCATGGATGCAGAGAATGAGATAATACTGGAAAGCTTCTGGCAACACCATGAACTCCTACTGTCCAGGGGGAGGCACAACAGGGAACAGCAGGAGGGACTGTGGGCTGACCTTGTCTGTGATGTGAATGCCACAGGTCATCAGAGCAGGACATATGAGCAGATTCAACACTGCGCAATGGACATGATCAATGCTGCATGCAGAAGAGCAGCAGATGTAGCCAGGGATCGTGGCATCACAGGTAGAAAGCCTGCAGCAGAACAAACACTCTCAGCCACTGAGGAATTCCTGGTGAATCTAGGCACACATGATAGCTCCTAGGATCCATCACACCCTACATCATGGATGTGGGTGACACAGTTTCCATGGCAGGAGAGCGTACAGGTAAGCTCAGTTTGATCAGCAATGCAATACTGTAGCATTCAGTGTGTCAGGCTGTACATAGTCTTATGTGGGTGCCAGGTCTTTCTTATTTGGGGGAAGAGAAGGGTTTAACTGCAGTTTGATTGTCATGCTCAGATTTTGACCAATATAATAGTTAACACAGTAACTGCTGTAACTGACATATATGGACATATTACCTTCTGTTGGTGGAACATGCAGTGGCACTGACATTATCTCTCCCTCAACTTTTCACAGGTCCGTCGGGTATCGGACAAGCCATGGTCCTGCTCCTGGTAAACATTACACTGTTTTGTTATAGACATAGGTTTACAGCAATACAATCACTAAAGTGTCATCCAAGGCCTGCTGCCTGCATTGCTGTACTGTCAGCATAACCGCCAACTGCACACATATTTTCTGACTATACACGTTAGACATACCTATGACATGTAGGGGTGACCACACTGATACATGTGGCAGTATTGTCAGGACATTACAAAGTGCCATATGTGGCAACTGTGCAGAGTCTACATAAATGTCAACAGTTTACCTCGCTGTTGCTGATAAGATTGCTGAGTAAACATCTTTTATTTACAAGTAAATACAGCTATTAGTGGGAAGAATAATGTACTCTTGTCCTACTATATGAGGTTGGGTTTTCAACAGGTCTGCAATAGTGATGACAGTACATAGAGCTTTACATATATTGCAACATAGTACTGCAGAGCATAATAGTGCAGGCATTAATGTACAGCTTTTTCTTTTCTTATCACAGGTGACCAAGAGGGTTGATGTCTGTCCCCTACACAACCTGATGTCGGTGTCTCCTCAGACTCTGATGATAATGGTGGCCACAGTGAGGCACAGGTGGGGGGTTTGGGGGCTGAATCTGTCCCAGAAGTTGACATCCCTCTTCTGCCCCCACTGTCACCATACACAGTCAGTATGCCCACACATACTCAGTCCACGGAAGCCACAGATACTGGATATTCAGAGGGTGGGGACATTGAAAAGGAAAGTGTGGCAACTATGGCTCCAGTGTGTGTACACACTGGCCATATTCAGAGAGCTGACAAGAGTCCACACAAGCGGACTGATGGGGTGCTTGTAGGAGGCCTGCTGTCTGTCCACCACCTGTTGCAGGTGTCACATCAAGGGTCACTTGGTGTATGTTTTGGGCTGTCAAGGAGGCACAGGCACATTCTGAATGGAACTCCAGACATATGCTTAAGGTTATGGATGCAGCACAGTCTGACATCCATGAATGCCTACAGCACATTGGTGACACCCTGGATCAGATCACTGATGCAGTGGACAGAAGGTGGGCTGAAACAGTGTCTGTCTTGGAATGCACAGTGTCTCTGCTGGAACATGTGGTTGGAGTTGAGTGTCAGACTCGTGGACGTAGGTCAGCAACCCCATCTGCTGAGAGTCCACATGGCCATGCACAATCACGCTCCCATAGTGTCAATACATCCAGAGCTACAGAGGGGAGTATGCCTTCCACACCAAGACGTGTCAGGCCATGGGCTCATGGTCTAGGACATACCTGTGGAGGACATGGTTCCAGCAGACAGCAATCCCCGTCAGGTGCTAGCACCACTTCTAACCTTGGGCATGAAGGTGCCAGTGCAACTCCTGGCAGAGCCAGTTCCCATGTTCGGGGCTGGAGACAGTGAACTGTCAGCTCTACCATGCACAGTTCAAAGCCATCCAACATACACACATGTAGGGCTAGCACTGAGCTTGACTGTGTACACACACGCACACTCACACACCACTGTCAAATGCAGGTCACCTACAGACACACATGGCACCTTTCCATGGTCCATCTTACCTGCCTCCCTTCCTGACTCACACACATGCTGTCAACCTTTTGGGTCAGCCTAGGCCTCCTGCACCCCCACACAACACCCTGTGCAAGTGATGATACCTGTTCCACATCCCTGTCATCCTCACCATCGATGCTGGGAAATTAAGTTATCTGCCTGATGCACAGGGTGACTATATAAATTAACATGTACTTGTGTAATATAGTGTTGTTTTGCCATGCCACTTGTAGTGGTTACTGACAGATACTGTATGTTGACATTTGTCATGAGTACACCATATAATTTTGTGTACCTTATGTTGTATGATGTAATGACTGTATACTTACACAATAAAAGGTGTGTCACAGACCTGTTTCTGTTTCAGGTGCCTGTTGGTAAAGCCTATGGATACATAGTGGCAATAAAGCCATAGATGGCACAGCACAGGATGGAATTCCAGCACAGCAGAAATATGTTTTCAGGCTCCATAGGTTCAAATGTGTATAACAGGCTAACAAGGACAATGGCATCATTCAGTGTACTCATGCATTCCTACTCTGTGAAAAGGTGTGATACCCTTGTTAAGTGTCACAACGGTTTTGGGAGCTAACACATCTACAATCTGGAGATGACCTAGCTACAAATTTCCTGTGTCCAGTACAGACATTCGTCTGACACCGGTTATTACCGTCTTGCTCTGCATCCCACTGTGTAACCTGAACACAATGTGTTTCACATACCTGTCTCTCCAGCATGTATTATTTATACCACAGTGATATTGTAGGTGTGTGGAACAGGTAAGATGTGTTAGTCCTGTCATGGATACGCACGAGGTACACAGTGGGGTCTGACACCTCCCTGTATGGAGCCATACACATCCCCTCCAAAGCATTTTGGAGACAGACTACACATGTATGGTCTTGATACAGGCTCCATAGGACAAGTTATCTACACTGTGTATCGGTGTACCATGGAACCTGTGTGGCTGCTATGGTTGTAAGATATGCCTATGTAGTGATATAGCAAAGGTGCCACTGCACACAATGATAGGTGTGATGAGTGCCGCATTCAGTATAGCAATAACAGTCTGGGACTTGCATCCCATACCTGTCTGTATAGGTTGTACAAAATTGAATGCATCCCCACATCTTACCGACCAGTGAAAGTCAAAGGCTGCATTACTCTCTGTGTCTACAACTCCATGAATAATGGCTCAACTGTGTGCAGTGTGCGAACACTACAATATTTTCCAGGGGTGGATGAATTCCCAAAGGATAGTATTGTGCAGTCTTTGGCATTTAGTACTTGTCAGTGGCTCAGACAACAACTGAATATGTGTCTTAGGCCATCCTGGATAACTGTTGGTTCTGTGTGGGATTCGGTGACAGCTCCTAATATGCAATCACCTTCTAATGTAGTCAATGAGAGGTCACTGACAGTGGCTCTGACTGCAGAGAGGGAATGGCTAGAAGAGGTATGCCATTAACAAAGACTGGTGAAATCCACTGGTGACTGGCGTCATTGCAGCGTAGGTCGCCCAATGCTATCTTCCCAGAGTATGACTGTCAGACACTTGCCTAACCACCAGCTGACATAAACATCGTACATAACATACACAGTTTCCAGCAAGGCTTGCTGCTCTAATATTGTCAAACACCGTGTCAGGCCAAGGTAGGTGGAGTGAGTCATATTTCCATCATCCACTGCATAGTGTAACAGTCAATGGACTCCACCAGTTACAGTCGGTAGGCATGATTTGGCCTTGAGTAAAATTAACAGTGTTTGGTCCAGTGTCAATAGGTGTACAACAGTCTTATTGCTCGTATCCATGATAACTCCTTTAATGGCACTTCATGTGACAT
Organism: Protopterus annectens; assembly: GCF_019279795.1. Lineage (NCBI taxonomy): Eukaryota > Metazoa > Chordata > Ceratodontiformes > Protopteridae > Protopterus > Protopterus annectens. The sequence goes on from NC_056732.1 coordinate 1,490,725,337, forward strand.
GACTCAGAGATCTGGGGACACTGCTTGGCACTACATGCTAGGTGTCCTCTGCGCAAGTAAGTACTGCAGTTACTTCCAGCATGTTGCAAAAAAGAGAGTCATACAAGGTGACTGTACAGAGCACAGACAAACATGTTAGTGAAGTGTAATATGTATACCCTGTGAAGGTGAGGTGTGGGTTTTACACAGGTATTCTGCAGTTGGACATTACCCAAGCGGTGTGTACCGGAAGGCCACAATTACCTTGTGAGGACTGTATTAAGCACGGGAGTCCACAAAATTGCCAATGGCTGGCAGCTACTACTGCTGGTCTCACTGACACCACTCTCACATAGGATATCATGCTCCGATACATTTTCTGTCACCACACGAAAAACGTTACTATGAGCTTGTGATGACAAGCAGGACACAGCCTGTTTGTTCATCCAAATAGCTGTCCCACATCATGAAAGGCTCTGTAGGCTGCACATGCCCTTCTCCAAGTAGATGCATTGATTAGCAACCTGGGCACTCAGTTGGTGTTTGCATGTCTTATGGTTTCTGTTCCAGGGTGGTGGTATGTCACTAGGGAACTGACAACAGGGGGATTAGGAACACTGCTGTAATGCCACAATATGCTGTACAATGTCCAGTGACATAGATGTCAAGTCTTGCTGAAAAGATCAGCACGCTGGCAGTGAGCCATCATAGGTGACAATGTCACAGCTAGCCTTGCATCCTGCCCTTCAAAAAGCTACTGGTGGATATCTGCATGACATGGCTGTGAGGCCTACTGCAGTGCACTGGCCACTTCTGGCCAATGTGTGTCCACCGGCCACATGTACTAGGTATGTCATACTGTACAGTTATGTTCCCAAAGCACAAGTCTGTGTTGCCACGTCATGTCACACAACAACCAGTGTATTGTCTGTTTGCTTCACATGCATTATACACTTGCGAGGCCAACATAATGTCAGCAGTGTGGAACAAGTCCTCTTTGCTTGCACAGGCATCCACATCTTCACTGCAAGGTATGCCTACAACCACTGTATATCAGACTGTCAACCCCAAGGGTGTGGCAGCATGAACCTAACTTTGCAGAACCTGCTGATGAGATGTTGGGAGTGGCCCCATGCCTCTACTTCTATGACCCCCAAAACAATGTGTGACAGATGTGACTGCATTTCACACCTTGCTGCCATGGTATCTCCAACAGCAGTCATTACATATGGCAACAAGCACTATGCCAACATGCACAGCTCACATCCTGCACCACGTACACCCACATCACACACACCTGCATGTGTGCAGCTCCTTACCAGACACATTGCCAAACAACAAACAGACACCTCAGAGGATCTTGCATCTGGAGTGCACAGTACACATAATATTACATGCACAGCTTTCTCACTGGTCAAACACCAGAGGCAAAAGACAACATCAATCCTTTTAGTCATAGGTGATTTCCTCATGAGACACATTGATGTGAAGTGGCAACATATGGGAAAGATCACAGAAAGCTGTCTGTGGGTTGACACAATAGGCCTTACCACACATTGCTGCAAATCAAGGTACATTAGTTAACATAATGTTGACATCACAGTTCCTGCAGGTGTGTACCACACCGACCTGTATGCAGACACATGACTGAGCTTAGCCAGTCTGTGTCTTTCGCGGATATGCACATAGCTCTCAGTTGCAGTTGACCCTCACCTAGGGTGATGGCTCCATTCACACGGACATTGATGGACATCAATAATTGCCTTAGTTTGTGGTGTCACTGTAAGGGGATATACTACATGTCTGCCTGGGATGCCTTGCTCAACAGACATCAATGCTTCACCAGTGATGGTATTCATCTCTCACCCGTGGGATTTGAAATACCGGCCAAGGCTGCTGACACCTCCACAATGCATCTTAGATGGACTGTTGAAGGTAATGTTGGCAATGAGAACCCCACCTGTATACAATAGCATGGTTATGCTGTTACACAATGGGTATGGCAACACTGCACCCCACTCTGTGGAAAGTGTCCCCACCATGGATTATGCAGACATGTGCGCAGTCAAGGACATTTGGTTCAAGGCTGTGGACAGCAACAGAGCCATACCAGACTATGTGTCCATTCACATCTTCAGACCTCAAAATGGCAGTGTTCTAGGTAATGCAGGTGGTGTATACATACTTATTAAGGGTAGATATACATCCAGATTTTATGAAACACCGTGATTTTCAGGAAACAACGCAGGTGCCATTCAGTACTGGATGGGCACAAAATGAAGCAATAACCAGTTACAGAAGCAGCTTCGTGAATCCAGACACCCATTGTGCGCATTTGTATGTACGTATGTCTATCAAGATATATCATTACACCATTGTTTGGGGTGGCATTAAGTGACCACCAACCGTGTTGCTTAGTTGTACTGCAGCTCACTTGCCCAAAGGTCAGTCCAGGTGAATACCTACAATGCCCTGGAGCAGTGCTGTCACATCTCTACATGGGGAACCAACATATTTCATCGTGTATTTACCAGTATGGGTGACCACTACAGCCCCCCACAATGTGAGGTCCTCCCTGGTGAGATCTGGCCACGGATCATTCTCATTAGAACTACCAGCACTAACTCCCCCCTTGCAGACAATAAAGACATAGATTTCAACAAAGTCATTTATTACCTCCTGTGGGATGGCTGACATAGCTTGACTGCACCACCCCCCTCAGATGGGATAGGCAAGTATGCAGAGCTCTGCACCCATGCATTATGCCAGCAGCATTACAACTGCATGAACTCGGCTGTACATGATAGGAGGGACACAGGTTTGTCATGGCACAGCAAACCTGACCAGTGGACAACTGCCATTAGCAGGCTGTACAATAAGAGGTGGACATTGCTGTGTAACAGTTGGGGTGAGGGTTCCCCCTAACATGAAGACACAACCTTCTCAGGTAAAAGAAGCACATAGTGTTGTTGTGATGTTGTGTAGACAAGGTAAGTGACAAAATCAGCCACCCACACAAAGCAGAACCACAATGCACAGTGTAGTTACATATGTACCCTCAAAGGAAAGGCCCAAATTGTCAGTGAACTCATACATAATGATGCCACATACAAGTCTGTATTCATAGCTAACCTGTAGTTCCACACTTTCTGTATCAACTACACTCCCTTGTCCCCCCACATATGACACACGACATTCCTACAACCTGTCCCATAACTTCCATATTTACAGAGCAGTTCGTAAATGGCCTCTCAATGGAAGATGTATAACAACTACTGGACATGCTAACATTCCAGGCTGCATCCCATATGTGATCTGACAAGGATTACTAACACCATTGGGAAAACCTTGCATTCATACTGAAACCACTGGCTGCACCCCAGCTGAGTAGACAAAGGCAACTGTTATACCCCTGCACAAAAGTGGTGCATCCACTGACCAACATAAGTATAGACCTCTTTGTCTAAGTATCCATATCTGTATGCCTGTAGGGGCAATCATCATGGAGCTGCTCAGGACACATATATGTCATCTACACACAGCTGAACTGTACACAGTTTGGATGTGTGACAGGGGGAGCATGACTGTTACACGTGGTGGACATTTCCAAGGCAGTCACCAAGGACCTGAGTGAGGGGATATGAGAGTATACAACCCACTAGACTTGAACCAGGCCATCTGACTATATTCCCCACTCAGGCAACATTTATAAAGCACCCACTTAGGCATCCATGATACTGTCATTGTAGAGGTCACTAAGTGGCCCACTGATGGCACATATAGTCAACCATTGTTCAACAGGGCTCATTCCTGGTTCTTCTACTGTTTGGAATCCATTTAACCAAAATACAAGCGACCACTGAATGTCTATGGCTAACAATGTTGGCTGATGCCTGCAAATTGTGAGCACTCATACAGTCAGTGCATTACGTCACTATCCTGCAAGAGGGTATTGATGAACACATGCCTATTGACATACTAATGGCCATAAACTCCATGCAAATATATACATAGTATCATTTCCATCAGTAAGGCCTATGTACCTGGTCAGTAGCACATCAGTCGCAACATACAATGTATATACACAGCGGTAAAAGAACTGGGCACTTAGACTTGGCCACACAGGTTTACACCTAATGTGCCTGAGATCACCATGTCTCTACAGTGCTATGGCAGGAATCATATGGCATAGCTGAGGGCACAGTCACCCGTGACATACTCATAACCTCCAAGTACGCTTCCCTCAGCAAGCCAATATCTGTGTGCAATGACCATTTGGTAATGTACCTTACCAAGCAGTACTGGCAACTGCATACAACAGTATGGTCTCTCTCAAGGACACTTCATATCTTCAGTTTGTGTTCAATAGGGATCATCTAAAATGAGTGTCATTGTAGCCTGTGGCATATAGACTACTCAGAGAAGATCTACACCTTGCATACGGGGCAATGTGTGACCTTGCTTGACTGTAAATGCTGCATATTTGTAGGAGGCATAGTAGATGAATTAATCACTGTAAGGACATTAACTTAGTATCTGGCATAAGTAATACATGCTGGTGGGAGAGATTTGTCTCGCAGACTTAAACACACCTTTGAAACTGAACCTTACCTAATGACAAACAGAGCACTTCAGTGCACCTCAGCACATGCCATCTGTATGACTGGCTGGGCGACCGACATTTCACCACAGGGATTCTGTCTTTGAACCTCCTGGACTGGGGCAATATGTGCTGATCATCTAAATATGGGTATAAAGTTGTCTAGGATTGTGAGGGCTGTATGGCCATTATGCTAGTGACGTTCAAATGTCCTATGGTTCTCTAAGCTGATGTAAAATGCTCTAACAGCCACATACACAAACATGGCTATATTGAGTATAGCACCACTTCCAGTTACTGCTTACAGGGACAGGGCAAGGCACACACAGAGTGCAAGTTGGCTGTAAGTAGATTAGAACACTTACCTATGTAATGGTACACACTACTGATCACAGTAAGTGATGCACACAACAGACCTCATGTATGCAAGTACTATCGGTTTAGGGCATATTATGCTTGATTACATCAACAGGCCTAGTTGTGGTCAGGCATTTGAAGCGCCACATCACCTGCTACAAATAAAATACTGCAAAACCCTACCTATTTCTAAGTTACTGAGGTGATCATATTTATGCCATACAGACATACACACACACACACACACACACACACACACACACACACACACACACACACACACACACACACACACACCAAGTGGCCTGGAGTGAGATTAGTGTATAAAACTAGATAGGTAGGGGTTCTATAGATCACAGTACATATCGCACATGCCACGTGTTAAGTCTGATACTAAACTGGCAGCTGGTAGTCTTAAGGTGGATGACATCATCAGGCTTTCTAGAAGAGGGCAGTTTGGAAGCCAGCAGCAAATCATTGCAGGTTGACAGCCCATGAGGGATTGTCAGTTGTTTTGCAAGGACACACACACACACACACACACACACACACACACACACACACACACACACACACACACACACACACACACACACTGGCCTGGAGTGAGATTAAAACCCCTACTTATCTAGTCTCATACACTACAGATCACAGTACGTATCGCACATGCCACGGGTTAAGTCTGTTTTATATGTGATTGTGGGCACACTACTTGTGCATTACACAAACTAAGCTTGTGCTGAACAGCATCTGTAGCCTGCAGAGGGATACTGTTTCATACGGTTATCTGCATCTACTATCCTAACAGTCAGATAATTGTTAGTATCCTAGCTATGTGTCTAGTGTTACCAGTATGGCCATATGTGGCTGACTGCACTTAGAGAGGCAACCTGTGGGCAGGAACAATATGCCTTGTCCATGGGTGCGTTGACAACATTACACATTACACCACCTGTTCATAGGATCATAGGAGATTACTAGGCTAATGGCCCTGGGGCCCTTACAAGCCTAGCCAAGAGTTTATCTGTCTATGTGGTGACATCCAGCAGGCACAGGGGTATGTAGGTAAGTGCATTATGTACTGTTGACCTCTTACTTTGGATCCTTTGAGCAACATTATTGATGTGTGATAAGAGCAGCTTTACTCACCATTTTTAGAGTATGTAGGATAATACAAATATCTACTCACATATTTATGTATATAACAAGGATGTATATATAAATGTAGCTGTGCGTGTGTATATGTATATGTGCCATGCAAATATATGGGAGAGACTGAAATGTATTATTGTTGATATATATATATATATATATATATATATATATATATATATAAATTTATAGATATATATCTATTTGAAAATACCTAGAGACAGCTATACTATGTATGTGAGAGAGATAGTGATAGACAGATATGTATATATATATATATATATATATATATATATATATATATATATATATATATATATGTGTGTCTGTATGTATGTATAAACATATATATATATATATATATATATATATATATATATATGCCTGCATGTATGTATAAACATATCTATGCATAGCAGGTCATTTTGATGGAGGGGCAACAGAATTGCTTATTTTAACTAAGTGTATAGGCTTGCCCAGTGGGACTGTCAGTACTTATAAATTGACTCCAGCCCACATCTACCTGTACTCCAGTCCAGGATTTTCTGTGTTACAGACAATGACATCTGTCCCTATTTCTGCTGTACTGCACTTCACTCAAATTGTCCATGGCATTCCCGGCTGTCTGATGTAATTAATATGTGACAGAGGTTCATAATGTTACACCACTCACAGACCGACAGTCTGTGAAAACACCAACATAATAATACCTCACATGCAAAAGATGTGGATACTTCCAGATTAGAACCATCAACACCATCACCCATGCTAACTTCCTTAGTCCACTGAGCTACACAAGCTGCAAGACAGAGAGTAGTCATTCATCACACAATCAACAACATACATATGTGCATTGTTATTCCTGCATTAAGTGAGACATACAATGTGTGATTGATTTATATGTTACTGCCCTGAGATTGCCTGGACTGCTGATATATCACTGATGACTTACTGTTAAAGCAGTTATATGGGAACAGTGCTGTGTTGGGGGTAGAGTAACAACAGCACATGTTCTGCTGGGATACACAGTAGTCCAAATATCATGTGATCCCACTGTTTAACATCTCCCTTGACTGATGTAGTGAATATTCCAACCATGAGGCCTAGTAAATATTAAGGAACCCATACTAGTGGAATGGGTATCTGTAGTCCCATGTGGATGTTACTTCTGTCCAAATAGCCCACTATATTTCATTGCATAAATGCAGCAGATCCATACATACAATACCATATTATAGTAATCCTTACAAGTAGTGTGCAGGTTTGACACTTACCTTGCGAATGCAGCAGTTGACAGAACTACAGTTCAGGGCTGACACTGTCTGATGCAAGCTGTACACAACCAATACATGGATAGGTACAGGTTGTGTGGGTTGCCTGGTATCAACAATTTTAATATATGTATGTGAGTAGGAGTAAGGTGTTAGTCCCTAGGGGCTTAGGTTGTCAGTGAATGTGCTATGTGTTGTTAGCCCAAGTCAGGGTGCCTACTGGGACGTCATCAGGGATTTCTTCCTCTGAGTCCTCCTGGAAGTGTGGCTGTGGTGACCTAGGCACTGGTGGGGGGCTGTGTATCCCTTGCCTTTGCTGATCCTGCTGCAGCTGTTTCTGCAAGATCATATTCTGTAGCATGGCACATACTGTGAACATATGTGCCTCATTATGCCATTCTTTCGTGGGTGTATGTATATTTCTGATGGGTGTCATCATCCATAGTTCCAGTACGTAACCAGCATCCCCCCGCAAATGGCCACATGGGATGTTCCCCCTAGCAACATCTGGTACAGCTGTGATTCGTGCTAGATATGGGAGTCGTGATAACTGCCAGGACTGCCAGCACACACATTCATTTGGGCATTGTATACGATCTGGCAGTTGATGGAGTAGTACCCCTTGCGGTTGACATAGATTCTACCCTCCTCATTGGACAGTGCCTTGATATGCACATGAGTGCAATCTATGGCACCCAGTACTTTAGGATAGTATGAAAAAACTGCCAAAAAGGACAAGAAGCCAATAAAACAAATTGCTCCAAGGCTGCAAAGGTGGCGCTGGAAATCCAGAGGCAAAAAAGTCCAAAACAAATGCTGGTACTCCTTCTTCCACACAAGTAGAAAATGAAAGGCTGCCAGTAGAGTAAAAAATCTTCACTTTATTGTAGAATATTCACACCAACAATCCCATCAAGCGCTTTCGCTCAGCCCTTTGCTGAGCTTTTTGATCTGCTACACGGTAGAAATGTTGCATATTGCTGGCCCTTGCCTCGGGGTGAGGGGAAAAGAAATGTGCTTACTGGCATGTGGCAAAATGACATCCAAGAACTGGTGGAGTACCCTGGATGCTGATGCCTGTTAGACCCCCATCGTGTCCCCAGTCTGTCTTTGGAAAGTACCTGTAGCTAGTATTCTAAGGGCTACACATACCTTTGTTTCCACTGGGATGGGTTCCCCTCTGTGGGCTCTGGGTCTGAGTTGAGAGTGGCAGAGCTCAGTGAGTTCTTGTAGTATGTCCCTGTCCACCCTGTAGTGCTCTACAATTTCCAGCTCATGTAGCTCCTGGAAGGTTACCCTGGGCCTGAACACTCTTCTCCTTCTCTGTCTAGGCCTATTGTGAGCAGCAGCAGCAGCACTTGACTTCAGCATCTAGCACATACAGATGTAGCATACCTGCAGCAGCCCCTAGCATTCTCTCAGTTAAAATTCCCAAGTTTGTACTCCAATGGTCCAGAGTATTGAGGAAAAATCAGATTGTAGGGTGCATGCATACTTTATAGAGCTCTGCTGTAGGTGCAGAATGTGTGATTGGCTAACTATGATGCATTCCACCTGCCTAGAATATAATTAACATCATTAAATGGCCCTACTTTAACTTAAACAAGTGTCAAACTAATTGATTGTATTGGGTTTTTAGACACACTCAGCAAGGCGGCATGCCATGCAAACATGTGCACTGAAGGTAAACACAGCTTAGAAGTTAGTGGACACAACCTCCTGAAAGGTCACTCTCAGCCAGGTGGCATGCCTCGCAAACAGGCGCAGCTAAGCTGAAATGAGCTTAGAAGTTAGTGGACATACCCCCTCCCCCAATGTCAGCTGCATCCTGTGTAAACAGCAACATGGGTCTCAGCCTACACGAATGGGATATGCGGGCATGATTACTCCTTTATGCTACTCAGCAACCACCTAATTTGCATAGGTAACCGTGGTCACAACCTGGAAACTACATGCTTTCATAGCCTTACCACGTTAGCAACAGCACCAATGCACCATTATAGGGACTCCACACAAGGTCCTGTAATACATTTCTGTCACATTAATGAATGAATGAATGAATGAATGAATTAATTAATTAATTAATTTGCATTCGTTGACTGGGAAAATCTGACTGGACACAGGTCCTTTTTCAGCGGAGGCCCGGGGAGAAAAGCTCCACAATAAAGAACATTTAATTACAAGATAACAAGAAGTATAGGCAGGATTTTTATTTAACAGCAGCAGTAAAACAGACATAGTTCAAAATGAATAATATATTTAGGTGAAGGACAACTGAGTATGTACTACACACTTATAGCATCAGTGCCATTTGAGATGGCAAATATTCTAATAGTTGAGCTAGCAGATATTACTCATGAATAACAGTACCTAAGATTACAGCTGAGATACAGGTTTACAAGCAATATAGTTGGCTGCAACCACAGATAGTTAGCAGGGTGGAGGATAGGTTTAGGGTGGCTGGAGTAGAGATATAAGCGAGGGTTGTTACAGGGGCATGCCTAGTGCTTTTAGATGAGATTTTAGAACAGCTTTGAAGTTAGTACATGATGATACAGAGGTTATAGTGTGAGGAAGGGTATTCCATAATTTTACTGTGGAGTAGGAGAAGAGTGCTTCTCCAGCAGACTTCTTGGTTCTAGTTGCATCTAATTGATTTTTGTTGATGGAGCGTAGTGGTCTAGTGGTATGATATGGTTGGAGTAGATTTTGGAGGGATGGGACTTTTAGAAGATGATTTACTAGTTTGTGGGCGAGTGAGAGTTGGTACCATTGAAGGAGGTGAGGGAGTTCTAGCCAGCCTAGTTCAGTAAGTGAGGTGCAGTGGTGGCTACGGTAGGCTGCACCAGTGGCAAACCTTGCTATTTTGTTGTAGCAAGTCTCAAGTTTACTTAATTCGCTTTGCCTTAGGTTGGTAAATATTGGAGAGGCGTAGAGTAGGGTGGAGATTAGGTGGCTATTTGCAACTGAAATCCTAGCTGTTTTGGTGAGGAATTGCTTATTTCTGTATAAAGCTCCTAGCTTTTTGTGTACTTTTTTATGGTTAATGTGATGTGCATGTCAAACTTGAGGTTAATGTCAATCTCAACTCCAAGTAGTTTGGTGTGGTCTGTTGGGGGGATAATGGTGTTATCATTGGCTGTAATATTAAATTGGGGGTGTTTTGATTGTGTTTGTTGGACTGAAAGTTGAGGAGTTTTGTTTTGTTTGAATTAAGTATTAACTGTGCACCAGAAAGGCAAGCTTCAACTGAGGAAAAGGCTTCCTGTGTGGTCTTTTGAAGTTCAGGAAGGGAATGGGTTGAGCAGATGATGGTGGAATCATCTGCATACTGTATGAGAGTGGCTTGTTTGGTAGCAAAGGCCAGATTATTTGTGAATATGGAGAAGAGTAAGGGTCCAAGGATGGATCCTTAGGGAACCCCAATTGAGAGAGGGAGTTGGGGAGGATATATCATTATGCCAAACAACGGATTGCTGGCGGCCAGTTAGGTAGCTTTGGAACCAGTCTGTGACAGATTGAGAAAAGGAGAGATTATTGAGAACAGAGATGAGTTGTTTATGTGAGACCATGTCAAATGCTTTAGATAGGTCTAGGAAAGTTGCAGAGGAGAAATACCCATTGTTTTTATGTTGAAGGATTGTGTTAGTAAAAGCAAATAAGGCAGTGGTCATGCCGGAAACCATGTTGTGTGTTAGATAGGAGGCTGTTAGTAAGGAGGTAGTTTAGAACTTGAGAGTGAATGCATCTCTCAAGAATTTTGGAGAGAGAACTGCTATGGGCCAGTAGTTGATGAGTTCTGTGGAGGGGAATGATGTGGGATATTTTCCATTGTGAAGGGACATAGCATTCAGATAAAGATCGGTTGATCAGGATTGCGACTGGGTAGGCTAGGGCTTCAGCTGCAATTTTAAGGTATTCACTTGGGAAGTTGTCAGCTGCTAGTTTTGTGGGCTTTCGTTTTGATAAGAGTTTTTTTATGTTGGATGTAGTAATAGGAGAAAAAGAGAATGTAGTGGGCAGGTTACTAGGAATAGTTGGAGGGTGGAGGAGAGGGGGGTTATGTTGTCTTGCTAGTGATAGAACGGTTTGTTTGAAGTGTGCATTGAAAGAGGTGGCAATATTTTCAGAGGAGTTTGTTTTGTTTGGTGGAGAGGTTCCAACTTTTTCTGGGTGGAGGATGGAATTGATGGTTGACCAGAATTGCTTAGGGCTGTATTGGGTGGAGTTCAGGACAGACTAGTAATACAGGATTTTGTCCTGTTTTATTAGTTTTTTTTTTTTACTCTGTTACATAATTCAAGGAATTTCAGTCTATCAGAGGGGGTTTTAGTTTTGCATCAGTGAGTTCAGGCTTTATCTCGGCTTGTCATTTCTGACCTAGTGGCTTTTTGTAGCCATGTGGAGGACTGGGCTTTAACACTAGTAAATCTTGTGGGCGCATGGGTGTTTAGGACTTCAAGGAAGGTGGTATTGAAAAATTGGATAGCGATGTCAAGGTTGAGGTATTTAAGTGGAGTCCAGTTGCAGTTTTTAAGGGATGAGATGAAGCTGTCTGGGTTAAAGTTTACTTTATTATGTATCTGCCGATAGGTAACGGGTTTAGCCTGATATATGTGTTTTTTGAGTAGGAATGTTGGGGTATGATCACTGAGGCTATCTGGTAGGCAGTCAGCTATGTATGATTGGGGGTTCTTGCTGACTAGTATCCAGTCAAGAGTAGTATGCTTGTTGGGATTTTTATTTATTCTGGTGGGTGTCTGGATGAGTTGGATGAAACCATGAAGGTTTAGATGGTGGGCTGGATGGTGGTTGGAACAGGATAGCCAGTCAATATTAAAATCACCTAAAATTATGGTTTCTTGTGGAAGGTGATGATTTATCCAGCTGAGGAGGTTTTCTAGTGGAGGGATATTGTGGCCAGGTGGGAATTAGCATCCTATTATGTTAATAGCTTTGTCTTGGTTTACTTTTAGGTTGGTATAGATTATTTCTTCTTTGTCAATTTGAGAGGCTGATAAGTTTAGGATTTGAAAGTTTAGATGCTGTTTATACATTACAGCTACACCCACCCCCTGTTTTGTGCAACCAATCTGCTCTTAGCGTGTTGTAACCTGAAGGGAGAATTTTCTCACTGGTAATGTGAGGTTTGAGCCAGGCTTCTGTCAGAATGATAATATCTGGGGAGTATAAGTCTGTTAGCGTGGAGTTCATGGATCTTATTGGTTATACTTCTGATATTTAGGATTAGGATAAGGAAGTCAGTTGGCTTCCTATTGATGTAATTTGAGAGAAGGTGAGGTTGTTAGGCTGATTTTCAGTGGAGGAGTTGTGGGGGCCAGGGTTTGGGTGGATGTCAACGCTGAGGGCAAATTTCATTATGGCTTTTTAATTTTTTTTGTATCTATAAAGCATGCTTGCGCACTGTGGCGTGCCGCTCAAACATGCCCAGATTATTAAAAAAAAATTTTATTTAACTTATTTCCTTTAAATTTTCAAACATATGGGAGGATAGTTTTGCTTATATCTGTATGTGGTATGCCATTTCTGTCCATATATCTACATTTTTACAACCCCTTTTGTCTATGTACACAAGAGACACTGACGCAGGGTCTGAAGAGATGCCTATCTGCTTGCAAGATCACTCTACCTGCCTCATTTGCATGAGATTCACCTGCTTATGAAGTGATTTGCATGCCACGGAACTTTCCGTGTTGGTGCATGCGTGCTACTCAGCAGGGTTTACTGAATCCAAAAATGTTTGCATCCATGCAAGCAGCATGGCACGATGCCTACATGGAAAAAATGTGTAGGCTTTATTAAATTCCCCCCAGCCACATACATTCTTGTCAGCACCTAAAATATACCCAGAATTGCCTCATTTTGGATTTTATATAGGTTCACAGGTGATGGTGTTATGAGTAATGGTAGTATACCTAAGTATGATTTAAAATTATTTTTAAATCTCTGGGTATAGCAAATTCAATGATCAATGCTACTTCTGTTTTTTTTCCTCCTTCAAGCTACTATGTACTATCAGGTTGTTAACATTTTTAATAGCATTTCCACAATTCAGTTCATGATGAAAGGTTTAAAATTAAAAGATGAGACAAAAAAGACTGAAAGTGGATTTTTCTGCAATATACATTTCCTCAGTGGGGCAATCCCTTCTGCAGATCTCATGCTGGAGGCTTCTCCATCTCCTAGTTCTAAGATATTTTAACTATGAGGTCATACAACTTTGGAATGAAGGGGAAAACAGTTAATTCTCTTCTGTGCAAAAAACAAACAAAAAAAAAATACAGTATTTCTCCTTTACGACAAGGCTGTGTGACCTCAGAATTGGAATATAAAAGAAAAATTGGGGTGAGGACCCAGGAAGACAATCTCTCCACAAAAAAATATATTCTGATTGTTTAATTACTATTCAGAAAGACATCTGTATCTTCATGAAAAGTTGTGGTTTTTTATTTTATTTTTTTATTTTACCCTTGCATTCTTTGTGCTTTCTGGCTTTGACTTTAATCAGGTACAATAATTTCCTGTTTTGTGTTTATCTGTTTTATTCTTTGGTAACTAACTAGCTGACCTTTTAACAATGAACCAGAAATTAGCAAAATAAGTGACAAAAGTACATAAAAATGCTTCCCATTCATGAGGGTCTGACTTTGTCCTGCTCAGCATGTCTGCCACAATTTTGCTCTCATGGAATGTAGGATGCATATAGAGTGAAATTGTGACAGGTTGTGAAGTGAAAGCATTTTGAATATGGGCACTATCACATACTGGTTTAGGAAAAAAAAGTCCAGAAATGGTCTCCAGGTATTTTCTTTATTTGGCACAATAACCATTCTGGAATAAAACCTCTTCCAAATAGGGAAGGAGGGACTGTTTCTATTACCCCTGAGACAGCATGTGCTGTAGAATTTGGTAAAGGTTTTTACCTCACACACACAAGGTAGGGGGTTTATTTCTCACCTTTGAAAGGGAAATTGGCTAGACTTAAAATTAACTAGAAGGGCAGCTTGTCTAGTACTTGCCTATGAAGTTATAAACAAATGATGTGGAATAAATTCCTAGAAAGGAGGAATTTATTTCCACTGCCATCTGTAACCTTGCTAAATCAGCCTTAGAATCATTTTGTCTGAAACAATCTATTGACAAAGAAGAGAAATGGATATTCTGACTATCTGGAAGGGATAAGGGATTGCTGGCTGGGGTTCTTTATAGTCATTCTCCCTAATTTGACAGTCCTTTGTTCTGGGGGTTTCATGCTTTCCTTCTGGAACCTCCATGCCATTGTTTTTTGAACATCTGCTTACCACTTGCTGAGAGAGTTTATTTTGTTTCTTACCTAATGTGAGGAGGAGGGAGCACAAAAACCCATGGAAAATTTAGAGAAGGAGGGCTGACAAATCTAAGACATTCCTTGAATCATCTTTCCTCTCTCATCCCATTTTTTGATTACCTAAAGGGTAGGAAGGACAAGACAGACAAACCAAGTAGTAAATACTACAAGAAAAATCAAGCCAAGCTAGAGTTTTCACTGTGCGATATCTTAAACCTCCTGTAACAGGGTCTATATTATATAGCCGAAGTTTCAAAACTTCGAACCTCACATGAGCAAACTCATATGAGCAAAGTTTGAAACATCGACTATATAATAAAAAAAAAAGTACCTTACCGCTCTGAGCAGGGGTGCAAGCCCCCCTGCACCCACCACACCCCCCTACTTAAATATACCAACTCCGAGAACGCACTTCAGTGCAGAAACGGAAAATTTCCCATTCTGCGCATGAAAAGCTGTTGACTTTCGCCTTCGACCTTTCCGATGTTCGATCATATGATGTCAACCATCTATGATTCGAACATCAGAACAGTCGCTCATCTAACAGAGACTGTAAAACAGGCCCATGGGATATATGCAAATGAGCCCTTAAGGACGTGAAGTCTTTCAGCAATATGGCTTCTGGATGTCCATGACGTTTTATTCTTTTTTTCCTTTTTATGTCTTTATGGAGTCATTCAGTCCATCTGCATATATCCCATGAGTGTCTATTACAGGAGAGTTAAGATGTCACACAGTGAAAGCTATAGCCTGGCTAGCTTTTTCTTCCAATTTTTTACTAACTGGTTTGTCTGTATGACCTTCCTAATGCTTGGTTTGGATGTTAGTTGGGATATTTTGCAGACACCTTAATGGTTATGGATATCAGCTGGGTTTAAAGCCCTGTGTTTCTGAAGTATAGCCAAAAAGTCCACTTATGCTGTGCTTATAAGGTCATCAGATGGCTGACACATGCATATCCACAGCTTGTGTGGTTTGGCATTATTGCCCTGAATAAATCCACCTACACAGCAACATCATGAACTGCAGTTGGGAGATTTTGTCTACATTAATGTTCATTCCCAAAGACACTCAGCCCCACATGGAGCTGCCATTCTTTGTGAAGTCATCTCTACCTGGATCCATGTGTTGCAAGTCAAAAATACCCTCCCTTGTGATGACAGCAACTCCACGTGAATCAGCAGGACCAGATGAAAAACTAAGGACACTGTTACACTGGAAGTGAACCAATTCCAGAACTGACTTTGAATTGTTTGCCGTCTAGATTAAATCCAGAAGTGAATGCAGTGAAGTTAACCTTTGTACCAGACCAGGAATTCAAATCAAGTGATTCTGTTACTTCATCCTGGTCTGCAGGAAAATTTGCTGACTCTTCTTCAACATCAACAGTACTTTTTCTTGACTGCTTCTAAGTCGAACATTAGTAATTCATTCTGCCTATCAGACACCGGCATACAATGTCATCCAAACAAAATTCATTTGCGAGGCCATCTGCAGTTGATGTTTTTGGTTGGAGAATATTTAGTTACTGACTTTGTATGAAATATAACCAAACAACGTAACATCTATGTTTACATTTCTTCAAAACCGTCTTCAGCCCCAACATATTATTTTTCTGTATGGACCTATCATTGGGACAGCTGCTCTGATTTTCATCATTATTTTATTTTGTTTACTTTTGCCCACCGGAGATGTGAGTACATCATCATCTGTAATCATTGGAACTGTAAAGACTGAACCAGTTCTTAATAGACATACATGCATTGTTTAGAAAAGAGACATGCATTTAGTTAAAAGTGAACCAAAGACACCTGAATAGCATCCTTAATTTAATACTTTTCTGCTGCATTACACCTACATACCCACTGCACAAGATGCAGGTATTCCACTGATTCCTTGAACTCCATACTGCATTTTATACTATTTTCCTCTCAAAAAATTGAAAAGGTAAACATAATACCGCTTCAACTATCAATGACTGCTAAAGGACACATTTGCTATTGCAAAAATGTAAAATTTTTGGTTGGAAACAGTGTTTGCATTTATGATGGGGCTTGTGGGCCGAGTATGGCAGTATTACATGATTAGTATTAGATTTGCAGAGCTCAAGCTCATTTCTGGTTGTCTACAAACTGGTCTGGTTGTTGTTATACAGGTTGTGTTATACCAGTTATATACCTGAAGGAAAATTCATAATGCTTGTGGCAAGACAGACATTAAAATTGTACTCACATCTCCGGTGCGCAAAAGTAAACAAAATAAAATGATGAAAATCAGAGCAGCTGTCCCAATGATAGGTCCAGATTTAAACTGTGAGCTTTGGCCAGCTAAGACCTGCATGCAATCAGTTGAACGTATAAGTGAAGTTAAGTAAATCTTTATCTGCACTTTTTTCAAATAATACACAATTTAAATTAATTTCTTTCTGTTGCATTGAGCAATATCTAGCTGGCAGTTGTGACTCTGTTTTTTCAGGAGGTCTCCACCCACTCTCCCTGCTTTTGTTTTGGTGTTAATCTTGGTGGCTTTGAAACTTCCCACCCCTCTTGTAAATTTGCACTTGTTTACTCCTCCTGGGCCCATCTCATTTGCTCACGCAAAAAAAAAAAAATTGTTCTTTTTATCTGCATTTGCTGTACTTGTGTTTCTTCCTACTTTATTTTGCTTTTGCGTCATCTTAAAAGTACTCAATTGTATTTATTACTGCTTGGTGTAACTCATTCTAAGCCTTTTAGTTTAAGCACTTGGGCTTCAGACCAGTTGTTTTACATTAAGAAGGTCTGTGGTCTGCACTGCAGTGGCAGAACAGGTAGTTTACATCCTTCTAAGTTGGGAACTGCTGATTGAGGGCTCAGTGTCTGTTATTCTAAAAGTGTATTAGTTCTAGTTTAAGCACTTGGGCTTCAGGCCAGTTATTTTACATTAAGAGGGTTTGTGGTCTGAACTCTTGTGGGAGGAGAGGCTGGACTCTGCCCTTCTGAGCTGGGAATTTCTGGTTAAAGGCTTATAGTTTCATAGGTTCATACTAGGCTATCTGCCCTAGGACATTTATAAGCCTAGCCAGAGTGTGTTTGGCTTTCGCCACCCATTTTAAATTAATTTTGCTATGCCCTTTTTCGAGGTTAGTATACTGTGCCTCTGTCTAACAGTGACACAGAAGTGATACCCGGGGTAAACCTACGATCCCCCATCCACTCATCAAGATTCCTCTTGAAGAGAGTCAATGAGGGACTCTGCCTAACCTGGACTGGGATTTTATTCCAGAGTGAAGGGAGCCTCTGGGTTATGAATCTGTCCCTCCAGCATGTCCTATTTATTTCAGTGCTGAGGTTCAAGTCTCGAGCGTAGCTCGATGGGATTTGGATTTTCTGAGGTGCAGCATGTCCATTAATTCCGGGTTGGACATGGCTTTATACGTCAGGCACAGATCGCCTCTGAGCAGGCGATATGCCACTGAGTAGAGCTGGAGTTTCTTTAACTGGGCAGCATATGGCATCTGTTTGAGCCCTTTGATCCTCTTGGTGAGGTACTTTTGGGGTCTTTTCAGTTGCTGCAGGTGTCTGATAAGGTACATCCCAAAAGGGGCATTGTACTCAGTTATGGGCCTGATGAGGGATGAGTAAAGAGGCATGATGACCTCCCCTGATCTAGATGTGAATCCCTTCATGATTAGGTGGGCTATATAAAATGTTTTTCTAACCACTTTGGCCACGTGGTTGTCAAATGAGAGATTGCTATCAACTTGGGTCCCCAGGTCCCTAATTACTTCTTCCGTACTTAATGGATTACCACCTATGTGGTAATTTGTGGGCACTTTGTTTTTGCCAAAGGGGATGACTATACACTTTTTGGCGTTTAGCTTGAGGCCATGGCTCTGGCACCAGTTGTCTGTTTCTACGAGGCCCTTTTGGAGGATGCTTGTGTCCTATGCTTGTGTCGGCTGGAGAGTCGATTATGGCGCCCAGTTTGCAGTCATCTGTGAACTTGGTCAGCCACAGTCCTTCCGTGTTGGCCTGTACCTCCGAGAAATATAAACCGAACAAGAGAGGTCCCAGGACTGAGCCTTGTGGGACGCCACTTGTCACTGGTTTGGAGTCTGACATGGCTCCAGCAATTCTAACCATGTGGGTTCTGTCCTTGAGCCAGTTTGCAACCCATCTAGTGACATAGGGGTTTATATTTAAGCTGGTGAGCTTATCTATAATGCCCGAGTGGGGTATTGTATCGAAGGCATTTGCGAGGTCCAGGTAGGCTGTGTGGACCACCTTCCCCTCGTCAATGGCCTTGGTGACTGTTTCAAAGAAATCGACCAGGTTTAAGAGGCAGGATCTGCCCTTAACAAAGCCGAACTGGGTAGGATCCAGTGTCTGTAGGTCCCCAATATCTTTATTTATGAAGTCCATGATGATCCTTTCCATAGCTTTGCAGACCAAGCTAGTCAGGCTTATGGGGCGATAGTTTCCAGGATCCGTTGAGGCACCACCTTTGTGGAGAGGGACCACTGTTGCTGTACGCCACTCTTTGGGTACATATCCTGTAGTAAGGCTGAGATTGAACAGTAGTTTTATGTTTGAGTTTAGCTCTTCTTGGAGTTCATGTAGGACACAGCCCAGGACACCGTTTGGTCCCATTGATGCTGTGTTTTTTGCTTTGGAGAGGGCGGCTCTTACCTGAGCATCTGAGATGTCAGGGGGCAGCACTCTGCTGGGATAGATATTTGCCCTTTTGGTGGGGATTTGCTGAACCTGTCAGCTAGGATGTTGGCAATGTCTGTGGGTTTGGTGTATTTTTGTCATTTTGGACTAATTCTGAGCATATCTGGGAATTCCCACCCAGGTTCCTAACATAACTAAAGAAAGCCTTGTGATTATCCTTAGTGTCCTGTGCAATTTTTCTCTCGAAGCTGGCCTTAGACGATTTTATGAGTGCCCGTAGTTTTTGCTAATACTGATCAGAGATGCCTTCCCTTTTGGGATTTTGCTCTATCATGTAGTAGCTTCCTCCTTCTATTGTATAGTTTGTTTATGGCTGGGGTCCACCAGACAGGACGTCTGCCTTTGGAGGATTGGGTCTTGGTTTTATTTGGGATTGCATGATCCATGCATTCATGAAGGTGTTCATAGAATGCGTTTATAAAGGATTCTGCGGTCTGGGCCGTATTTTCCACAGGCCCGGGGGCTTTGAAGGATTCCACCTCGGTTTTGAGGAGTGCGAAATTTGCTTTAAGAGAATTTTTTCACTGTGGTTTTCTGGGCAGGGGGTGGGGTTGGGATGTGAATATCCAGTGAGATTAGTTTATGGTCTGATCTTACCAGTGAGGGATACACTTCTCGTCTGGAGCATAGAGTCCCCATGTTGGTGATGATCAGGTCCAGTATGTTTTCCCCTCTTGTGGGAGTGGTAACAAGTTGTTCCATAGCATCTGAGTTTATAAATTCTAGGAACCACTGGGCTAGGGTGTTGGAGCTAGAGTAATGCTCCCAGTCTATGTTTGGGTAGCTGAAGTCGCCCAATATAATGGTGTTTGGAGAGACCTTCATATTTTCCAGTGTTCTCAGGAAGGCCGAGTGGGGTTCCTGGGTTTGGGAGGGTGTTCTGTAGCAGGCTATAAACTGGAAGGCAGTTTTACCCACTGTTAGTTGCACATAGTGCCTGCATATTTGAACTGCTTCTTACTGAAATTGGTACACCTTGTTTGCTGTAGCACAGACTAGATCCAGGCCTGCTGAATCCTACCTTTGTTTGTATAACTTATTCTTTAAAGTATTCAATTGTATTTATTACTGCTTGGTAGTAACTTGATTAAAGTGTAGCTATCATTCTAAGTCTTTTGGATTAAGCACTTGGGCTTCAGACCAGTTGTTTTACATTAGGAAGGTTTGTGGCCTGCACTGTGGTGGCAGGACTGGTAGCTTACATCCTTCTAAGTTGGGAACTGCTGATTGAGGGCTCAGTGTCTGTTATTCTAAAAGTGTATTAGTTCTGGTTTAAGCACTTGGGCTTCAGGCCAGTTATTTTACATTAAGAAGGTTCGTGGTCTGCATTCTTGTGGGAGGAGAGGCTGGACTCTGCCCTTCTGAGCTGGGAATTTCTGGTTAAAGGCTTATACTGCCTGCATATTTGAACTGTTTCTTACTGAAATTGATACACCTTGTTTGCTATAGCATAGACTAGATCCAGGCCTGCTGTACCTAGCTTTGTTTGTATGCTTGTTGTTTGTTTGCTTATTTCCCTGAAACGCTAATTCCACCTAAAACGCGGCTTTTCAGCGCTTCTGTGGATCCTTAGTGATATCTGCATTGCTTACTGTACTTATTTCCTTGTTTCACTTGAAAAAAGTTACTGTTTGTCGGTTTTGCATTTAAGTTATCTGTAACACAGTCACAGGCTACACACCCAAGTGCGCTAGCCTCCTCTGTGTATTTAAAGTAATTTAAGCTCTGCATTTCTGTTGTTTCTGAAAAAAAATCCTTGTTTTCCTGCCTTTCTGAACTGGTCTAGTCCAGTTTTCAGGCTTTGCTGAATCCAGGACTGTGGTAAAGGTTCCTGTGTTGCCCATATCATACTTGGATAGTTAGGTGGCCTCCTTGTTCACTGTGAGAGAGGGAACTCTGAGCAGCCTATCTGTCCCTGTAGGAGTGATCCTAGCCCAGCAACTTGTAGCTCATTGGCCATTTTGGGTTAATTTCTATCCTTTTTGATCTCCCTGGTATAAAAACTGCTTAGCACAGTTTTGCGCACCGCGCAGCGCTGTTTAGCTGCGGTTAAACTATTCCAGGCTCCATGAAGTCTGCACTTCAGTTTTTCCCTTGAAACTTGAAACACTTCAACCCAGCACTAGAAATAAGGCAATGTAAGACCGGCACTTACTAAAAATCACTAAAACTAGCACTAGCTTACAGCTTGCACTTCAGCCCTATACTCAGGAAGTATAAGGCTCTTTACTCATCCAATCAGCAATACAGTCCCAACCATCTATTCAGGCATGTTCAAGGGACAGCTTCAGGTGTGCTCTCTGGTCCAGCTAGTGAATCTGGGCATCCTGAGGCAATGTTACAATTGCCTTATGTACACAGACAACCCCCTCCTCCTCCCAACCAACACAAACATATGTGAGAGATGCAGCTACACAGCCAAACTGGAGGCTAAGCTCTCTCAACCCACGACTGGATCACCCAGTCACAAGTAGAAGGGCAACACTAGCACCACATTACCAGACTCACATAGACCAGCCATAGCTGCACCAGAAAACAACTCTCAGAAACACGCAAAACATACTCGGAGGCTCTAAATAAGAACCTGCCTAAACAACAGAGACCTCCTAAACATACACCCAAGCAACCCCACCCCACAACAGAAACCAGGTAACACGTACATCACAACGTCAGTGTGCCAAGCAAAAACAGCCCCTAAGTCTAAATAACACACTAGTAATCGGTGAGTCTATCATCAGGCACACAGACGTCCCACTCACTAGACTGAACAAGGAGAAGGTTACCGTAAGCTGCCTGTCAGGTGCTAGAATCCGCCACATAACACATGCACTCAGGTCACTCCACAAGAAGTACAAATATGACTCTGTCATTGTACATGTTGGCGTAAATGACCTGAGACGTACCTCCCTGGACTACATGAAAAGAGACATGGAGGAGCTCTCTGACCATGTAGCCCAGGCTGGTATGACTCTGACTCTGAGTAGCATCTTGCCCTCACCCAAAATGATGCCAGCATACGAAGAAAAAATGATCAGTTTCAACAATTGGTTAAACTACTGGTGTCATTCAAAGGGGATCCAGTACTTATCAGCCTGGGACGACATGCTTCACAAGCCACGTTGCTTCACCAGGGACGGCTTGCACCTGTCGCCCCTGGGATTTCGAATACTGGCCAAGACTCTTGCCGCCCCAATACTGCCTTTTTTAGGCAAGGCTCAAAAGACAAACCCGCCTCCATAAACAACAATAATAAACAAAAACTGAGGGTAATGCTGCTCAACGCCAGAAGTCTAAACCTCAAAATGCACGCACTCAAGGCTCTCCTTAGTATGGAAGAAAATGACGTATGTGCAGTGACAGAAACCTGGTTCAAGGCTCCAGAGAGCACCCCAGCACTACCAGGCTATAACTCCTACCATACCTTTAGGTCCCAAAACCAGGACCAGAACACAAAAGGAGGGGGTGTGTCCATATTCATCAAGAACACCCACACCTCCAGGTTAGTAGCACAGCACGCAGAATCTGAGACCATCCAAGTGCAATTGACAGCGGGTAAATTGACTGTTCAGTTTATAGCTTGCTACAGATCTCCCACCTTGTCTCAGGACCCTCACACAGCATTCCTGAGAACATTAGAAAGTATGAAGATTCTACCCAACGCCATGCTACTGGGTGACTTCAAATATCCAAACATTGACTGGGAAAATTACTCAAGCTCAAACGCCCTAGCCCAATGCTTCCTTGAGTTTATAAACTCAAACGCCCTTGAACAGCTGGTCACCACTCCCACAAGAGGTGACAACATACTGGACTTGGTCATCACCAACATGGGGAACCTATGTTCCACACCTGAGGTAAACTCGTCATTGGTAAGATCAGATCACAAACTAATCACACTGGACATCCACATCCCGACCCTCCCCCCCAGTCAAGGAAATCAAGGTAAAAAACTTCTCTAAAGTCAACTTCACACTCCTCAAGACCGAGGTGGGAAGTTTCAAAGCTCCCAATCAAATGGAAAATGATGACACATCGGCAGAATCCTTTACAAGTGCATTCTATGAACACCTTCAAGAATGCATGGACCGAGCCATCCCAAGTAAAACCAAGACCAACTCCTCAAAAAAGAGGAAGCCAGTTTGGTGGACCCCGGCCATAAATAAACTTTACAACAGAAGGAGGAAACTCCTGCAAGATAGAACGAAATCCCAAAATAAGAAGGCATCTCTGATTAACATCAGTAAAAAACTGCGCTCCCTCATTAAATCATCCAAGGCCAACTTCGAAAGAAAAATAGCCAATGACTTTAAGGATAACCACAAGGCCTTCTTTAACTATGTCAAGAGTCTAAGGGCAAACTCTCAGATATGCTCCGAGCTAGTGCATAATGGCCATAAATACACTGAACCAACCAACATTGCCAACATCCTGGCTGACAAGTTCAGTGCAAACTTCACCCCCCCCCCTCCACCAAAGGGGCTAGCACCCATCCCAGAAGAATGTGGCGCTCCAGATATCTCAGACACACAAGTAAAGACAGCCCTTGCAAAGGCCAAAAACACAGCATCAATGGGACCAGATGCTATCCCAGGTTGTGTCTTACACGAGCTTCAAAATGAACTAACCCCCCATCTCAAATCACTATTCAAACTCAGCCTCTCTACAGGCTATGTACCCAAAGAATGGCGTACAGCAACAGTCGTACCACTCCACAAAGGTGGTGCCACAACTGACCCTGGGAACTATCGCCCTAGAAGCATGACTAGCTTGGTCTGCAAAGCCATGGAACGCATTATCATAGAGCTCATTAACAGGGACATTGGGAACCTCCAGACACTGGACCCCATCCAGTTCGGCTTTGTTAAAGGCAGCTCTTGCCTCCTGAACTTGGTCTATTTCTTCGAAACAGTCACCAAGGCCATAGATGAAGGGTAGCTGGTCCACACAGCATATCTGGACCTCGCTAAGGCGTTCGACACCATCCTACACTCAGGAATCATAGACAAACTCACCAGCTTAAATATTAACCCCTATGTCACGAGATGGGTTGCCAATTGGCTCTCAGACAGAACCCACACGGTAAGAGTGACAGGCGCCATATCTGACTCTAAACCAGTCACAAGCAGAGTCCCACAGGGCTCAGTCCTGGGACCCCTCCTGTTCGGTATATATTTCTCCGAAGTACAGGAAAAGGCGGAGGGACTGTGGCTAACCAAGTTCGCAGATGACTGTAAATTGGGTGCAATAATTGACTCTCCAGCTGACACAGACATCCTGCAAAAGGGTCTCACAGAGACAAACACCTGGTGTCAAAGTCACGGCCTCAAGCTAAATGCCAAAAAATGCATAGTAATCCCATTTGGGAAAAACAAAGTACCTACAAACTACCACATAGATGGGAATCCACTAAGCACAGAAGAAGTAATTAGGGACCTGGGTACCCAAGTAGATAGCATGCTCTCCTTTGATAACCACATAGCCAAAACGGTCAGGAAATCCTTCTATGTGGCACACCTGATCACAAAGGGTTTCTCAACCAGATCCAAGGAGGTGATTGTGCCCCTTTACTCCTCACTCATTAGGCCCATAATAGAGTACAATGCCCCATTTGGGATGTACCTCACTAGACACCTGCAACAACTAGAAAGACCACAGATGTACCTCACTAAGAGGATTAAGGGCCTTAAACAATTACCCTATGAAGCACAACTAAAAAAGCTCCAGCTCTTCTTAGTCGCTTACAGTCTGCTCAGAGGTGACCTATGACTGACCTATAGGGCCATGTCAAACCCTGAACTAATGGACATGCTTCACCTCAAAAAAACAAGATCCCTCAGAAGCACTCGTTCTAGCAACTTGAACCTATGTACAACAATAAACAGGACATGCTGGAGGGATAGATTCCTGTCCCAGCGACTCCCCTCACTCTGGAATAGAATCCCAATCCATATTCGACAGAGCTCCTCTCTGACCCTTTTCAAGAGAAATCTTGATGAGTGGATGGGTAATTGTAAGTTCTACCCTGGGATCACTTTAGGAGCCCTGTTGACAGAGGCCCAGGTTACTAATCTAATGGGGAGGCGAAAGCCATCACTCTGTGGCTAGGCTTATAAATGCCCATGGGCAGATAGCCTAGTACTTATCTATGAACCTAAAATCATTCTGAACACAGTTGGAAAGATAGATGCATCCAGGGTGAATCATAATACTGTTCAAAAGATTGCTTTTAAAGGATTTGTCCACATAGAGTTCGGTGATGAGGTCATTTCTAGAGCAGGAATTATATCTATTTATGGGAGGGTCAAGTCCATATGAGAGCTAAGGAAGCAATCTATGCATTTAGAAATTTTAAGAAACTTCACCTTTGAGTCTATTAATTTAATTAAACAAGAAATGACTGCCATGTGCAGTGTGGTGCTACAAAACTAAATGGCACTTGACTTCACCATCGCTTCTAAAGGGAGTACATGGTCATTCATCTAAATGGAATGCTGCTGGTTTATTCCTGATAATACTAGTGCCATTCGTAGTCACCTAGAAATAATTCAAAAGGTGGATAAACTTTCACATGCCAAAGAAGCAGAGAGTTCCCAGTGGAAATGGTTAGCTAATCTTTTCTCCACACAGGGAGGAGGCCATCTAAAGTTCTTTATTTTTATAGCTATTATATTATTATTATTATTATTATTATTATTACACCTTATTTTATTAATGACAAAAGCCTGCATTTTCAAGATATTAGAATCCAGGAGAAATACTGATTTAAACATGTATCAAGTTGTACCAATACCATCGCCCACGTGAGATGAAAAATCATTGAACAACAGCTGATGAAAATAAAGTTTTGCAAGACTTTAACAACATGTTTAATATATACATGTGTGTGTGTGTGTGTGTGTGTGTGTGTGTGTGTGTGTAAGGGGGAATGTGAAAATAAAAAAATGTGCAATAGAAAATTATTTACAGTATTCAGATTGTGTTATTATTCCACCAAGACTTAGGCATGTCTTCACTGCTAATAAGACTATACTTTTTAAACTACTGCATAAAAATGCACTAATGTCAAGGACATAAGAACATCACATGTGTACAGTGCCTGACAGCAGGTGAAAGAGTATCTGTTCATCTCAGAATTTGTAATCATTGTCTAGTCATAAAAGAATTATATGATTTGAGTGATGCTTTACAGCATCAGATGGGGGAAATGTGAAAGGTGTGACATACAGAGAAGGAAAAATGTTAAGAGTGCGTATTTTATTTTTCATATACTTTCATTTCAAGATGGATTCCTGAGTGTTTTTCAGTACCTATCTGATGACTTACTTCTACCAAATATAAGAAATGCCAGCATGAAAGTATAGAAAGTCGTTGTTTATAGAAAGTTATTTTATGGAATTCAGAACATGACTAATATGGAAAGTCATTAAACAGAGTCAGTTGACTTTAGTAAGCAGACTTAATTCTGTGGTGTTCATTCTAATTGGTCAGTGGTTGTTCTAAGATTATTACAACAAAGCTACTTTTAATCAGAAAAGGTATAAAAAAATGTATGATTCTGTTAATTCCAAAATGGCTGCATACTGAATTACAGCTTAATTTTAGCTCTCCCAGTGTGAAAACAGAAACTTAGCACAGAAAGCCAGTGGACCTAGACTTCTGGGTAAATTTCAGTAACTGGCTAATAAGTGCACTACCTGGATACCAGAAAAAAGAAATACAGAGGACCTGAAGGAAAATCAGCTACAAAAGGTGACTAAAAAACTCACTGGGAGAAGTACTGCAACTGTTCGGCAAAAGGCAGTGCAAACTCCAGACATGACTTCCAATAACCTACAGGAAAGTATAAGGCAACTGCACACAGACCTGACTAAAATAAATGAAACAATGATGAAGTATCAACTCAAACAATAAAAGGCTGGAAAAATGGAAGAAGCTTTACACAGATATTTAGGTAAACCTGGTGGAGCTCTTAGAAAATATGACAAGGGCCACTGATGAGGGCAAATCTGTGTACACAGCATACCTCGCCTTATCACAGGCCTTTGACGAAATCCCACACTTGGGTATTACCAATAAGCTTAGCAAACTGAATGTAAGCCCCTTTGTTATAAGATGGGTTGCCTACTGGCTCACAAACCAGCCAGACACTATCAAAGTGGGTGACTCCACATCAACCAGCAGACCTGTCACCAGTGGGGTGCCACAAGGGTCAGTGCTAGGTCCCCTATCGTTTAGTATATACTTCTCATAAGTTCAGGCCAAAACTAAGGGGCTGTGACTGACTACGTCTGCGGATGACTGCAAACTGCGTGCAATTACTGAATCCCCAAATGCTGTCAGTATACTTCAGGAGGGTCTTGCGCAGACCAATAATTGGTGTCTTAGTCATGGTCTCAAAATGAATGTAAAGGAATGCATCATCACTCCCTTTGGTAAAAACAATGTCCCTTCACACTATCAAATTAACAATACCCTATGTACCTACGAAGTGGTAAGAGATCTGGGATCACAAGCAGACTGCGACCTTAACTTTGACCACCATGTGTCTACTGGAGTAAGAAAGGCTTTATACATAGCACACTTGGTTAGCAAAGGCATCAACTCTAGACCAAAAGAGGTTATAACCCCTCCATACTCATCACTAATCAGGCCCATAACTGAGTATAACGCCCCTTTTGGCATGTACAATACAAAGTGCCTGCAGCAATTGGAGAGACCTCAGAGGTTTCTAACTAAGAAGATCAAGGGACTCCAGCACATGCCTTACACAGACAGTCTAAAGTTCCTGTCTCTATATTCAGTATCATATAGACTTCTTAGGGGAGACTTATGCCTGGCTTAAATCTCCAACCCAAACCTAATGAAGTTGCTGCACATCTGTAAATCAAGTAGGACTAGAGCTACCCATTCCAGGGACGTAAATATGGTATGCAACTTGAATAGGATGTGCTGGAGGGACACATTAGTTTCCCAGCAACTACTGTGTCTTTGGAATAGGCTGCCAATTCATGTGAAGCAGAGCACCTCTATGACACTGTTCAAAAGGAACCTAGATGAGTGGAAGGGGCACCGTAAATTTTTACTGGAGATAACGCCCACAACCCGCCTGGACATGGGCAGTCATTAATAAATACAATCATGGGTACTGACTAGAGTTATCTATGGTACTACATTAAGGAGAAACAGATAGGCTTGGAATGATCTCCTGGTCGATAACCTAGTAACCTCCTATGATCCTATGATTAAACTGCAAAACTCAGAGGCCGAAATGAAGAAAAGGCTGACTGAATATGAGACTGCACAAGAAGAGCTGTTTCAAAAAATAACAGAATTAGAGGACAGAGCATGTAGGGAAAACATGACACATTTTGCTGTATCTGAGAAGCTGGAAGGAACATATTGTATTAATTTTATGAAAGCACAAATAAGCAATTGGACTAGTATCCCAAAACTGGAACTGTTAATTAAAAAGGCACATCATGTGTATGCTCCAAATCTGGCTATGAGAAAACAACCAAGACCTTTAATAGTAACGATGCAATCTTACCAGCAGAAGGAGTTGATTCTGACAAACTGTGGCAGAAAAACAAAATACTAAAAGTGGGAGAAAGCATAGTGTGGATAATGATTTCTCATTGTACACCAGGCAGAAGAGGAGTAAATTTATTCCATTATTCAGGGAATGTTGAGAAACAGGTATGAGATTCAAACTGCTGTACCCAACTATCTTCAAAATATTTTTCCCTGGAGGAACAAAATCATTTTTGATGAAGTACATGCTAAGGAAGAAATACAAAATTTTATCCAACAAAAAGTGAGCTGTGAAACAGGAGATTCTACTTCTTGTTCTTCTAGTAATAGGTTCATAGGTAGGTACTAGGCTATCTGCCCAAGGGCATTTATAAGCCTAGCCAGAGTGTGTCGGCTTTCGCCGCCCCATTGATTAATTAAATGATCCTTTGTCAAGCAGAGCCAATGAAGTGATCCCTGGGGTGTATTTTCTGTTACCCATCCACTTGTCAAGGTTTCTCTTGAAGAGTGTTAGTGAGGGGCT